>NC_135784.1:73683666-74023666 GCF_051106095.1 Pogona vitticeps | reverse complement strand
TGATTTACATAAAGCATTGGCTGCTTTATGAGAGAGCAAATGTGATTACCTCAACCCGATTTAGAACATTTTTGTGTGTTTATATATGTGAATGGAAGGACAGACATATTTTGGTTCATCTTTGGAAATGATGGAGGATAATTTAACAATTTTAAAAACCTGCTTTATTGCAGCAGTTCCGAGTGCTAAGAGAGTAAAATAGAATATGAATTACTCTTTCCGGCACTCCTATTTTTTCTGGTGTTATCTTCTCTTCAGTGATTTGATTATTTTTACACTAAGAAAAAATGTAGTCTTTATAGGCTAACAGTCATCAATAAGATGTCTAAACATTTTCTTGTTTCTGCCAGTTTCAGAGTTGCATCAGAAACAGTATTTGTACATAGTTTTAGCTGGAGTGTTGCCATTACTGTCAAAGTAGTAGGGTAGAGGAAACATTTCCAAACATTTCTAAACAGAAATCCCTTGTTGAAGGGATTTCTGTTTATCAGCTACAGGCGTTTGGAGTGAAATCCAGTTGTATATACCCATCAACAGAAAAGCTTCCACCAGCATCTTGTATCTTGTCATGAATACAATGTGTGCAAGGAGATTTAGCTCAGCAATAGTGCTACTTTGTTTAATATAAATTTACAAGATATTTTAAAATGCCTATTTCCTGTACTGATTTTAGTTGCGTTTATTGCCACGACAATTCTCAGGTGGCATATTGCTATAATTATTTGCTTTTGAAACAGAGGCTTTTGCTTTTTTAAAACTGTGTATCCTATTGTAATCAATACCTTATTCTCAACACTGTTCTGTTCTTGTATAAGAATTTTGGCTATTGAAAAACAGTTTCTGTCCCTCAGCCTCCATTCTTTAAAATATTTTGATTATGGATATTGATAGGAAAAGAAATAAAATACTTGAGTACTAAACAGTGAAGCTTCTGCAATGCTTTGTTTTATTCTTTGTAATTGTGGGACAGAAAAGAAACCGTAATGTATAAACTTACAGTCCAAAATCTAGTTCATAATTTCAACATCCTGGTGAGATACCACGTGCATGCCATGTGTGTGTCAGCCATGTGACCAGACATGCAACCAGGTCTTCATGAGTAAGCTGCAATGACTTCCACATTTTCTGCTACAAATGTGCAAATAATTTGTCAAAATTATGAGTTTCATAGCCTGCATGTTTGCATTCCTATAGAGTGGTACCTCATTAAATGATGACCCCGCTAAACGACGAACTTGTATGATGACTTTTGCGATCACTATAGCGGTTCGCAAAACAGTCATTCCAATGGGAGATTTTCACTTAACGACGATTTGGTCCGTGCTTTGCAAACCGTTTGTTCGCAAGACGATGATTTTTCTGGCTCTGCAAAATGTCTGCCCTGTCTTTTCCGGACCCATTCTTCACAGGGCAGCAATTTTTACAGCTGATCAGCACTTGCAAAATGGCTTCCCTATGGGCGATCTTCGCTGAACGATGAGGTATTTTCCCCATTGCAACGCATTAAACCGGGTTTCTATGCATTCCAATGGGGAAAGGGTTTTCACATGACGATGATTTCGCTAAACAGCAATTTTCCCGAGATGGATTATTGTCGTCATGCAGGGCACCACTGTATCCATAGTCTTCCTCCAGTTTTGTTAGGGACACACAGTGCATTATCACACTTTAAAAAAAATAAGAATGCTTACACTTAATGCTTAAATTTGCCACAGATTTATATAGAAAGAGAGCCTTTAAAAATAAGTAAAAGCCGTCCTTTTTAATGAATTACTTTGGCCTATAAATTAAGATTTTTTGAGTGATTTGAACTGTATATAAGTTTTAATATTTTTTTTCAATTACTGCTGTACAGTGGTGCCTCGTATAACGAGTGCCCCATTTAACGACGAATCCACATAGTGATGCGGATTTTGCGATCGCAAAAGTGATCGCATTGCGATGTTTCCTATGGGGAAAAATCGCTTTGCGATTTTTCCCCATAGGCCCCATTTTCCCCCAGCTGACCGGCGGGTGCTTCTGAGCGACCGCAGTGGAGGCTTCCCCGGCGGTCGCTCTGAAGCCTGCGCCACCCAGCTGGGGGGAGAAGGTTCGGAGCACCCGTGGTGGACGCTTCCGAGCTTCAGAGCAACCTCTTGGAAAGCATCCACCGCGGGCGCTCGGAAGCCAGCACCGCACAGTTGGGGGAAAATGGCCGCCTGCAGCGTTTTTGCGCCTCGCTTACCGAGGCGGCGAAAATGGCGGCCGGATGGGGGATTCTTTGCGTACCGGTGAGTTTTTCCCCAATAGGAACGCATTAAATGGAGTTTAATGCGTTCCTATGGGTCCCCCCCCCATAGCGAAGAATCCGGATAGTGACGTTAATCCTGGAATGGATTAACGTCGCTATGGGGGGCACCACTGTATGTTGTTTTGACTTATATAATGCCATATTCTCTGGATGATTTACAGCACAATTATGCAAGAAACTCTTTGCCCCCACAGCAAGCTGGGTATCTATTTTACTGACTTTACTGACTTTTACTGACCTGAACCCACTGGGATTGAGTTTGGGTCATAAGCAGAGGCTTGGCTGCAGGACTGCACTTTAACCCACTGCACCACAGGGCTTATCTCCTATGACTATGCCAGAGCACTTTGGAATGAAGATTTTACCATTCTGCCTCATTTGTCGAATTTTATGGATACTCTAGTTACCATTAGCTTGCAGTAATAATCCTGTTTTCTACTTTTTTCTTCGATCTTTTTTTCTTGTTACAAGAAATCCATTAAGGAGAGAAAGGAAAGTTGTAATATGGTGATTTTTTAAATTATTATTTGTAGTTTTAAGAACTGTTTTTCTGGAAGAACAAGGGAGTCTTCCTTGACTGCAAGGAATATTCTGACTTCTTATTTGATGCATGTACGTGTTAGAGAGAATATGCTAGCCACTTGTAGCTATGGATATTTTGGATATTGCTTGTTCATATGAAGGGCTAAATGTTATCAGATGTTTATCTCTATCTAAAGGACTAAGATGCCAACTATAAAAAAGATTAGAGTGTGTGGCTTTTCTAGGTAAGGGTCGAAAACCTTGCCTTGTATCACACACAACTGAAGAAGAGGGTGACTGATTTAAATGAAGCTTTGTTGCCCATGTAATGTATGTAGCATTATTATTATTATTATTATTATTATTATTATTATTATTATTATTATTATTATTATTATTATTATTATTATTATTATTATTATTATTATTATTATTATTATTATTATTGAACACAGGTCCTGAAGAGGGAGCAAAGGCAATAGCAATTAAGGGTTCCTGCAGCTATAGTTTTCTATACTTAAGCACAAAACAGATATTAGACATAGGGCAGTGGTGTCGAACTGTGGCCCTCCAGATGTTCTTGGACTTCAACTCCCAGAAGCCTTCACCACCACCACTGCTGGCCAGGATTTCTGGGAGTTGAAGGCCAAGAACATCTGGAGGGCCACAGTTCGACACCACTGACATAGGGGATGTCTAATACAGTGGTGCCTCGCTTAATGATTTTAATTGGTTCCCCAAAAAGCATCTGTAACAACCTCCTTCTCTATTTCACCAAAGAGGCCTGTTACACTATATCAACACTCTCTCACACTTCAGGTAGACTGCCACCAACCATTCCCTATAATGAGTCACACAGACAGGAATGGATTTCAAAAACAAGAGAACTAAAATTTATTGATTGGTACACACTTGGATTGGTAAACAAATAAAACAAGAGACTATTTAAATCAAGGCACTAGCATAAACAGATTCTAAATGTTTGTTCATACAGAACACAGAGCTCACACAGAACTCCACAAAACTCAATACAGAACTGCTCCAGCAGAACTTAAAACAGAACTCCCTCATGACACACTTTCCCCAATATATATCCATCCCAGGCCCACCCACTGATGTCCCGCCTTCCTCCCACTATTGGATGTTAAACTCCCTCCAAAACCTTGAAGGACAGGAGACATCATAGCTGGCTGTAACACCTCCCCCCTTATATGTTGTTTTTGCGGGGGAAAGCTAAATTGCTTTTCTCCCAAAAACAACCAGGAGCAAAATCAACAGGTTAACATTGCAATACAAACATACTTACTTCCATAAATCACTTATTATTACAAAACATAAAAACACATTACCAGCTTACCTCTATTTCAATTCACTTACCAAGACTGTGCAACCTATATTTAAGTTATTCATTTCATATGCAAACACATAACAACATTTTAAACAACACATGTTTAGAAACATTTCAACCATTTTTGCCAAGTTGCACAGTCCATTGTGCATCCGGTGTCTTCATTCTTCTGGTCTTCGGGATAAGGCGTCAGCCACACAGTTCGCTGTCCCTTTGACGACCTTAACCTCAAAGTCGAACTCCTGCAACATCAGAGCCCACCTCATCAGTTTACTGTTGTGGGTTTTCATTGTCTTTAACCAACTCAGTGGGGAGTGATCAGTGAAAAGAACAAAATGTCTTCCCCAGATGTAAGGTGATAATTTCCGAACTGCAAAAACAATCGCAAGACACTCCTTTTCCACGGTCGCCAAGTGTCTCTCTCCTTTCTGCAGCCTTTTGCTAAGGTAGGACACTGGATGATGGTCTCCGATGTCATCTGCTTGGCACAAGACAGCTCCTACCCCGGCATTGGATGCGTCGGTGTACACGATGAACTCCCGGTCGAAGTCTGGAGCACGCAGCACTGGATGGTTGATTAGCGCCTCCTTCAACTTCTGGAACGCCTCCTCACAGTCGCTGGTCCACGGGATGCGGTCATCGGTTTTCTTCCTCGTCAGCTCGGTCAGCGGTGCCGCCATCTCGCTGAACCTAGGAATAAATTTCCTATAGTAGCCTATCAGACCAAGGAATGATCTGACTCTTTTCTTTGTATTGGGTCTAGGCCAATCACGTATAGCCTCTACCTTTGCTTCTAGGGGCTTGATTACTCCTCCCCCTACAACATGACCCAAATACTTGATCTCTGGGCTACCCAGCTGGCACTTGTTTGCTTTCACTGTCAGCCCTACTGCACCTAACCTCTGCAGTACTACTTCTAGGTGTCTTAGGTGATCTTCCCAGGTGTTGCTGAAGACCCTATGTCATCGATATAGGCTACTGTAAACTCGCTAAGCCCTTCTAAGGTTTGGTCCATCAGCCTTTGGAATGTAGCTGGTGAATTCCTGAGGCCAAAACTAAGGACACGGAACTCAAACAATCCAAAAGGGCTGCAAAAAGCAGTCTTCTCTTGATCCCTAGGATCAATCTTCACCTGCCAAAACCCTTTAACCAGGTCTAATGAAGAGATATAGCGACAACCCCCTATGGTCTCAATCAGGTTGTCCAGCCGGGGCATTGGGTAGGCATCAGGTTTGGTCACCAGGTTCAGCTTCCTATAGTCAACACAAAACCTGACACTCCCATCCGGTTTATCTACCAAAACTATTGGAGCGGACCAAGGGCTTGAAGATGGAACTATAATCTTCTCTTTGAGCATCTCATCCAGCTCCTTACGCACTTTGTCCCTATAGGGTCCCGTCACCCTGTATGGGGATACTGCCTGCGGGGGTGCATTTCCAGTATCAATCCTATGCACCACTCCCTTAGCCTCCCCAGGTTTATTTGAAAAGACTTTATAGTATTTGGTGATTAACGATCTCAGTTCTCTCTGCTGATCCAGGGTGAGTGCAGGGCTGATCTTCACCTCTTCTGGGTTGTATTTAACTTCACCCCTCCCTTCCCAGAAAGGCAAGTCATGCTCCTCCCTATCAGCTGCTTTCATGGCAAATAAAACTCTCTGTTTCTCCCTATAGTAAGGTTTCAAAGAGTTAACATGCACCACCCTCCTGCCTTGGTGTTCCTCATTCTCTATAATGTAGTTCAGGTCATTCATTTTTGAGATGACCCTATATGGTCCTGCCCAATTTAATTGTAACTTGTTCCCTTTGAGAGGCTTTAACCACAACACCTCCTCTCCAGGGCTAAAGTGTCTTTCTTTCGCCTTTTTGTCGTACCAGGCTTTCTGTCTAGCTTTCTGAGTATGTAGATTTTCTGAAGCTAGCTCTAAGTTCCTTTTCAGGTCATTCATCAGCGTGTCTATGTAGGTAACTGCATCCTGGGGATCATCCTCTATGATCTGTTCCCAATTCTGTTTGATTAACTCAAGTGGTCCCTTCACTTTCCTCCCAAACAGAAGTTCAAATGGGCTAAAACCAGTACTGGCTTGTGGTACAGATCTGTACGCGAATAACAGTGACTGCAATTTCTGATCCCAATTGTTTGGATTCTCTGCTAAGTAAGCCCTGATCATTCTCATCAGGGTCCCATTAAACTTTTCAGTTAACCCATTACTTTGCGGATGATAGGCGGTGGTTTCTGTATGCCTGACCCCACAGATTTGCCATAGACGTTTCATGAGCTTTGAGGTAAACGTTGTTCCTAAATCTGTAATTATTTCTGAAGCAAATCCCATCCTTGACATATAATTTACTAGGGCATCAGCTACTGTGTTGGTCTCTATGTTACTCAAGGGCATAGCTTCTGGATACCTCGTGGCATGGTCCACAATAGTGAGAATAAATCTGTTCCCCCTCTTTGTGGCCTTGGGCAATGGCCCTACAATGTCCACACCTATGCACTTAAATGGAGTTGAGATCACGGGTAAAGGGCATAACTTTGCTTTGGTTCTGTCGCGGTTATTTCCCTGTCTCTGACAAACATCGCATCTTCTGCAGAACTCTTTAATTTGCTTCCCTATTTCAGGCCAATAAAAATTCTGTATGATCCTATGCTTAGTCTTGTTTACTCCTAAGTGTGCAGCAAATATGTCAGCGTGTCTCCTCTCCAAGATCATCTGGTGATATTTTGCTGGCACCACTGTCTGTCTTCTAATCCCATCTCCCCCTTTTGAGATATTCATCAGTGTCTCTCTGTACAATATTCCCTGTTTGATGTGGAACCTCTCTGGAGTTTCAGGTGATAACTGTGCTTCTGTCACCTTCTCAAAGCAATTTTTAAGTGTAATATCTTCTTTCTGTTCATTTGAAAAGGTACTGCTCTTGGGCAAATCAATTGTAACTGCTGCTGCCCCTTGTCTACCCTCATTTGCTTTCTCCTCATTCACCTCAGCAACTCCCCTGTCTGTCTCTGTGGTGTCTTGGGAACGTGTAAGAACTAACACCCTCTTAACATGTTCAGCCAGGTCAGTCCCCACGAGCACGGCTGCCGGCACCTCCGATGAAATTCCGACCCGCCAATTACCCGTCCAGCCTTTATAACGCACTAATATTTCAGCCATTGGCAGGGTAATCAACTCTTCTCCTATACCTTTAATCTTCAGGGTTTCATGGGGGAGTATACACTCCGTAGGAATAATATCCGGATGACACAAAGTCACCTGAGAACAGGTGTCCCTTAAGGCCAGATATTCATGATCTAAAATCCCAATCTGATCTCCAGCTGTCTCAAAAAGTTGGGAATTAGTCCTAACCAGAAGACAATGTTTGATTTCAGCTAGGGGGCCATCTTCCTCAGAGCAGCCCTCAGCGGATGTATCAAGTTTTGCTGGGGATGCTATGGCAACAGTCTCTTTCAGAGGAGAAGCTCCCTTATCCCTTTGTACACAATACACAGCTTTTGGCTTATTTCCACTCAAATTTTGAGGCAAATTTCCCTTTATGTGTTTTAGTTTATCACAGTTTGAGATTACATGCCCCTTTTCTTGGCAAAAATAACATTTTCGGTTATTCACAGCATATTTATCATCAAATTTTACTTTTCCCTCCAAAACTTGAGATCTCTGCTGCTTTTGTTCAGAGGACTTCCCTTCAACCTGGCCACCTCCACACTGCTGGCTCTTAACCTGTCCCTGAGAGAATCTACCATAACTTTCCCCTGCCTTCTTCCCATATTTTCCCTCAGAATATATGGGCTTTCTGATCTGGGTTATAAAATCAGCAATTTCTGAGGCTTCTTTAAGGGTTTTCGGCTTCTTTTCTTTAACTTGAAATTTTAAGTCCCCATGTAGGATAGAATAAAACTGTTCTAAAGCTAAAAGATCCTTCAATTGCTGGTATGTCTCTACCCCCTCCTGAGACAACCATTTATCCAAATATCTAACCAAGTTGGCACCCAACTGTGTAAAGGTTTCATCAGGTTTCCTGGTGAGAGATCTGAACTTCTGTCTCAGCTGTTCAGCGTTGATGCCATGGCGGGCAAACACAAGCTTTTTAAATTCTGGGTAATTTTTTAATAATTCGACTGGCATCTCAGCATAGACTTCTGCCAGGCTACCACTAATTAGTGACCTCACAATGGTCATTTTTTCCGACTCTTCCATGGAGAAATCTATAAATGTCCTATCCAGCAGAGAAAAGAAAACCTCAGGACAATCTCCCTTTTTATAGACTGGGAATTTCTTCAGGTCAGCCTTTGACAGGCGTCCCTCAGAACCATCTGGACTCAAGTTATTATTGTTATTTCGATTCAACAACTCAAGTTTTCTGATCTCATATGCCATCTTTTCTTTTTCCAGAGCAATTTTCTCACTCTCTATTTGTCTTTGCCTTTCTCTCTTTCCCTTAAGTCTAATTCCCTCATCCTAAGTTCATGTTGATACACTAAGTGCATTTTCCTATATTCTGCTGTCTGTTCACCACCAATATCCCCTTGCACAGAGCCAAAATCATCCTCAGACCCATTATCCACTAGTGTTGGGTCTTCCTGGTCCCCCATTTCCACAACCTGACTGCGGGTTAGAGGCATAATTTTCCCTCAGGCTTTTGTTCCAACTTACAGGCCTTGATTTTAAAAGGTACACTTTTTTCCTGTCAGTGGGTCTGTTCTACAGTTACTGCTCTATCAGCACTGGCAAGCTAGCTACTGTTGCCAGGCTTCAGCCTCCAGCTAGGCCTCTTAATAAACAGAGTAAAATTTCTTTTTCTCTGTCTGTGGTACCAATCGTAAAATATACAGCTCTGCCTCTCTTTTTTAGGCTTGCTGTCCAAAATGGAAAGTTCCCTCAGCGTAGCTGTCTCCTGGCTTCTGCTCTGCCCCCTCAGAGTTACACAAACTCAGGACAGGCCAGCCACACCACAGCCTCTGCCCTTTTGGGACACTTTTCCCGCCAAAATGTCTCCTCAGAGCTTCCCTATCTTTAGTCCCCAGTCTGAGTTTCAGCGCGCCTCTACTAGACGTTCTCCCCGTGAGACACGTCCTAGAAGGTAACCCACACCTTCACTCAGACTTCCCTGACTAAAACCCCTGCTCTGGGCACAACACAGCCAAGGCTTCACTGGATCTTTTCGAATCCCACCGCTGCCACCACTTTATCATGTAACAACCTCCTTCTCTATTTCACCAAAGAGGCCTGTTACACTATATCAACACTCTCTCACACTTCAGGTAGACTGCCACCAACCATTCCCTATAATGAGTCACACAGACAGGAATGGATTTCAAAAACAAGAGAACTAAAATTTATTGATTGGTACACACTTGGATTGGTAAACAAATAAAACAAGAGACTATTTAAATCAAGGCACTAGCATAAACAGACTCTAAATGTTTGTTCATACAGAACACAGAGCTCACACAGAACTCCACAAAACTCAATACAGAACTGCTCCAGCAGAACTTAAAACAGAACTCCCTCATGACACACTTTCCCCAATATATATCCATCCCAGCCCCACCCACTGACGTCCCGCCTTCCTCCCACTATTGGATGTTAAACTCCCTCCAAAACCTTGAAGGACAGGAGACATCATAGCTGGCTGTAACAGCATCGTTATGGGAAAACATCGCTAAGCGAAACACCATTTCTCATAGGAATGCATTGAAAACCAGATAATCCATTCCTTAAGCGAAAATCGCCATAGGAAACATCGCTAAGGTTTCAATGCATTTCAATGGTTTTGACAGGTCCGTTTTCACTATTTTTAAAGTGTCTTAAAATGTTCAAAAACTGTTTAAAATGCTTGGAATAGTTAGTGCACCCTGTAAAACCTTTGCAAACTTAATTTGGCTTTGTTCTGAGTCTCCGTTAATTTTTGATGAATTTCCCTCCCCATTGGAATGCATTGAACTGTAGGTTTGACGCTCCCCTCCCCACAGGGCCAGTGGGGTTGAAATCGCCAGCTTCTGGGAGTCTTCTGAGGCTTCCCAAGCCTCAAAAGACTCCCAGAAACTGGTGATTTCACCAGCGCTGGCCCCATGCGGCGGTCGGAGGAGTGTCGCAAGGGTCCTGGAAGGCTCACTCGGACCCTTGCGATGCTCCCCCCATCCCCCCACAGGGCCAGGGGGTGAAATCGCCAGCTTCTGGGAGTCTTCTGAGGCTTCCCAAGCCTCAAAAGACTCCCAGAAGGTGGCGATTTTGCTGGCGCTGGCCCCATGCGGGGGTGGGAGGAGCGTCGCAAGGGTCCGAGTGAGCCTTCCAGGACCCTTGCGATGCTCCCCCCACCTGGAAGCTGGCGATTTCACCGGCACTGGCCCCGTGCGGGGGTGGGGGGAGCGTCGCAAGGGTACTGGAAGGCTCACCCAGACCCTTGCGACGCTCCCCCCCCACGGGGCCAGCAGGGACGAAATTGCTGCCTTCGCTCCATGAGACGCACGGACTCCCCCCTCACATTTGGGGGGGGGAAGTGTGTCTTATGGAGCAAAAAATACAGTAGCTTGTGTGGGATTATTATAAGAAAGATGTTCCACAGTTAAAGGACCCAATTCCAAGGTGTTATTTCAATAAGTACTCCAAGATTGATCCTTAAAATCTAGAGAGCGGTTGTTGGCATAATTGTTTTATATGAATGTTGACTTTTCACAGACATTTTATACAAAATGGTTTGCATGTAAAACAATAAAACAGCAATGACATGACTATGTCAACAACATATTTCAATTCACGAAAACGTGTATCAATATAAAAATGGACAATTTTGTATCAAAGCTGTGATTAACAAAAACAACAATACAACAAATAGTTTTTAAAAACTATGAACAAGCCAAGGAATGCCATTGTGGTGTAGTAAATAAAGTGATGGACTCAAATTCAGAAGATCTGGGTTGAAATCCCTGCTCAGCCATGCAAACTCACTGGATCTGTTTGTGTGTGTGGCACTGTTAGAACCACTTCTTAAATATCTCACATACCTTGAAAAATATGTTAACAATGACACATACATTATAGCATCCTGTTGAAGAAACTGTTTACTTCTGTGAGATTTTCCTATTCCTATGAAAAGGCCATTATTTTTAAAAAATTTAAAACCGAAATGACAAGATTTTATTTTACCTAAAGAAGCACCTATCCTTGTATTCTGGACTAATTAGAACTAAGGATTAAATTTTAAATGCTCTTAAAAAATTGTTTCAGGCTGGAAAATGTTATTGCAGTTGAACATTTTTTCAATGTCTTCATTTGTTGAGACACCCTTTTTGGGTACAATTGTGACATCTTATAAACTACTTGGACTTATGTAAGTTAACTGCTTCCAAAGTTTTATTTATTTATTTATTTATTTATTTATTTATTTATTTATTTATTTATTTATTTATTTATTTATTTATTTACCACCCCATCAGTACTGAAGCACTGTTCTGTGTGGTTTACAAGGAATTAAAACAAACGGCATAATAAACAATAAATATAAATAGCAAAAACATTATCTAAAACTATTTATTTATTTATTTATTTATTTATTTATTTATTTATTTATTTATTTATTTATTTATTTATTTATTTATTTATGCCCTGCCTATCTGGACTACTCATTCATTCTAGGCGGCTTACAATATAGGATAAAACAATAAACTCAAGAATGTGCATAGTCGTTCATTAACAATTGTAATAAAGTAGAAGAAAAAATTAAAGGAAAATAGAAAGAAATCAGGTATTGACTGGAGGGAAGGCCTGGATGTATAACCATGTTTTTAATTGGGTTTTAAAGATTCCCAGCATAGGTGCTGTGCGAATCTCCAGAGGGAGGTTGTTCCACAGGCGAGGAGCCACCGCCGAGAAGGCCCGGTCTCGTGTCTTCTCCTTCCGGGCCTCTCTCAGCATCAGGCTCCTCAGCCTCACCTCCTGACTCACATGGGTGATCCGGGTAGACCTTGGTGGGAGCAGACGTTCTGCCAAATATCGAGGTCCTAAACCGTTTAGGGCCTTATAAGTAAGCATTAAGACTTTGAAGTCGACACAGAAACGAATGGGCAGCCAATGCAGTGCGGCCAGAGTTGGAGAAATGTGTTGGTATTTTCTCACTCTAGTAAGGAGTCTGGCCGCCGCAAGCAAGACTGGAGGTGAGGAATTCAATCAGATGCTGATATGAAAGGCCTCCCTGTGTTTTTAGCTACCTCCTAAATGAATACAGGGAGGGGCCAGGTGAAGCTCTTCTGGAAGTTGATTCCACAACAACTGTGCCACTGCTGAGAAGTTCCTACCCCAAGCATATGACTTTTCGGCCTCTCTCAGGGTGGCTAAATATAGCAGCCTGGCCTCAGAAGATCTGGTGTGTTGGGCAGATGACATTGGGGAAAGATGCTCTGACAGGTAACATGGTCCCAAACCATGAAAGGCTTTATATGTGAGTGTATCCTGGACACAACAGGTAACCAGTGTTGGCTGGCTGGTACTTGAGTGATGTGATCAAATTTGCTCACACCAGTCTGGCTGCTGCATTCTGGATCCGCTGTAATCTCCGGGTCTGTCTCAAGGGAAGTCCCACATAATTGATCTGGGAGATGACAATGCCTGCACCAAAGTTGTGAGGGAGCTCACATCTAGGTGGGGGCAGTGTTGGGTTATCCCCCCCCAATTCATAATATTTTGAAATAATCCAGCCAAAGCTACGCAGTGATAAATTTCACTTATTTTCATTGAGGTACAGTATCTATATGCTATTTTGTTAAAGAACACTACCTTGTGTTTTATGTATATCTAAAGTTTTTGTTTAGGGATGTGAGGGAATTTTTTATGCAAAATACATAGGGTTTTTTGGCCAAAGAAGCACCAAAATGTACACAAATTCTGATCTTCCCCAGTGGGAAGAAAAAAGATTCATTCTCACATACATTGATTTATAAACTACAGATTTACATTTCTAAGTTTATAAATATTTTAAGTATTGTAACCACATTTGTTGATGTAATAAGTCCACTGCTTCTGATAAGATGCAGAGTTTGTGTTTGCTTTCTATAAAAGTGAGGTGCTCTTTTATTTTCTCTGATAGATTTGGTACTTTGGTTTACACTTAATTTGCTTTTGACACATGATTCCTTTTGGTGGTTTCTATAAAGATTAAGTAGTTGTCTTAGTATACTTTTGGTTCTTAATGCAGAGTGAAATTATACATATGTAGTGTTTAATACCTTGCTAAGAAATAAGTATGTTCAGAGATGTTACTGTGAAACTACTAGCTAGTAACATATTTGCCATCCATCCCTTCCCAATTTCCCCTATCTTCCCATCTTCCTCATATGTAAGTGACTAGTTTGGAATATCACATTGCCTTGGGTAAAGTATATTGAAGATTAACTTCTATTGCCACACCATTCCAATCTCTTTTTCATAGTAATGGATAGAATGTTTATGGTTTTGAGATTTCCTCTAGCCTTACACATTTCACATTTACCAAGCTTTTTGACAAGACAAAAGGCATTGCTTAGGTACATAAAATACTTATGTAGAAATCTTGATGGTAGTTAATGGTAGAAAACTTGTTGCTTATCATAGTAAATTGCACTAGAATAGGCTTATTAAATCAGTGGCGATTTGGTGGATCAGCTTCTCTGTAAATTAAATTTATCCAAATGGGCCTATTGTAATTGTGACTTACTTTAGCATAGTAAGTTACATGTAGAGCCAGACCATTTGAATTAATGGAATTTATGGAGGGCTTGATTCACCAATTCCTCACTGATTCAGTGATGAACTATAGTGTGACTTACTATGCTAAGAAATAGGATTTCAGCCATCATGTCCTCAGTCTCTGCTGAGAGTGCAAGAAATATATTGGTCCTAATCAACAGACAATCCTGACAAGAGCAGATCCATGGAATCAGTAGTTAAATGCAGATTGCATGATATGACAGCAAGTTTCAAATATTAAATAGTGTTCTATAATTGAGGGCTAGGCAAATTTAAGCATATGTGTAATGAATTGTTTCATGCCTTCTGATAAACTTGACAGATAAAGAAATATCTATTCAACAGGATTCATGAAAGCACCCAATGAGTATCTACTTCAAGTACTAGGACTGACTTAGTACAATGTTGCAATGTTTGATATTTTGAAGATCAGTACAGTATAATATAATATAAAAATGTCCAGGTGGCAAGCTAATAACTAACCAAGAGATATTTTAAACCTCTTTCAAAGCATCTTTCCATGGACAGGAGAATAACAATGATCATTTTCAATTTGTTAATTTACCTGGAGATTTCAAGTCTAATGGGTCTAATGAGCATTTCTTTAAGGGCAAGAGGAACCTTGCCCTCAATAAGAGACCCATTTATTATTTCAGTAGCCCATTCAGTTATCATCAGCCTGGCAGCCTTGATTAGCCAGGCCGGGCAATGGTCAAGGGAGGAGGTGGTTGCTCAACAGTGATCAAGCACCTTGTCCACCTCTGCGGATGTCACAGGTTGAAACTGAGTAATTCTCAACCGACAATGCGCTATGCTGGATGTCTCAGCTCGATCCATTGTTTTCAAATAGGGTGTAGGATCCCCACAAGATGGCCTCAACTTTTGATTTTAAAAATGCTGCAAATTAGTCACAAGAAATGCTAGATGGAGGCCAATCATTGTGGCCAATTCCGGACAGGTCACGTACTATATGGAAAAGTTCCGCCTGCTGATTGGATGCTTCACTTCTCTGGAGAGCGAAGCAGGCTTTTCTAGCAGTCTCTACCATAGCAAGATAAAGGTTAGACGCGACCTTGACAGCTTTTAAGTTATTTTCCTTTGGGTTCCACCTCCAGACGCTCTCTAGCCTTCTCCTATTCCCTTTCATAGCCTGCAGCTGCTGGTTAAATGAAGGTGCTGTTCGGGCTCTGCGGCAGAGAGGGCATTTAGGAGCGATCGTGTCTTCAGCCCTGGCAGCGCCGGCATACCACAGCCATCCACCACGGTCTCGACAGGAGTGCCAGCCATTTCAGTCGGAATCCCATGCATAGCATCCTGGAATCCAATAGGATCCAGTAGCCTGCGAGGGCGGACCATGAAAATAGGTCTCTGCTCCCCACGGGAGGGGAGGAGGGCCACCGTGAGATTGCACTTTATCAGGTGGTGGTCCGACCATGACGAGGGGACCAACTGAAGGTCAGTCACCATCGGGCCACACTCTCTCTGCTCGGTGGAGAAAACCAGGTCCAAAGTGTGGCCACCCACATGTGTGGGGCCATTAACATGTTGGGACATGTCCAAGGAAGCCATTGTTTCTAAGAACTCAAGAGCTGGACCGGTAACCTCCACCTCCACATGGATGTTGAAATCACCCAAGACAATCAGTCTCAGGGATCCCAACAGAGGCGCAGAGACGAAGTCAGTTTGCTGCAGTAGGGAGGTGACTGGATCATGGATCCTTGTTAACAACTGAAAATTATGTCCCAAACAAGCCTGGTTGGACTCACTAGGGTTTACTTGAAGGTAGACATGCAGTAGGATTATGCTATTAGATGCTAAGGTAAGATTTCTGTTTCTTCTCTATCTTATCATTTGTGCTAATTGTATGAGATAATATTTCCTATTTAGCTTGTTCCTGCCTCAAAGAGTGCCTTATCATATTTTAAATTCATCACATTTCTATTTTCTTTCCTTACATCTTCATGTGCCTGATGTTTTAGTCATTTTGAGGTGATTTCATAGAAACACACAATTTAAAATTTTGTAGAAACACAGTGAAAGGGGCACCAGGGGCAATTTAATCCATCCCCTTGCCAGTGCAGGATATCCACAGCTACAGCATCAAGGTTGACTATTCAGCCACTGTTCAAAAACATCAGGAGACGGTAAGTCAACCACATTCCAAATACATTCTAAACTAATATGTTACACTGTCAAATAACTATTGCCATCAGAAAATAATTTGTAAACTTCCATTGGAATATCCTATTTTGTAATTTGAATCCATTGGTCTGGATTGTACCCTCAGAAGCAGCTGAAAAGAGGCTTGATGAACTTTCCTGTGACAGACATTCAAATATTTGAAGCTGGCTGCTAATATCACTTTTCAGTCATCCCCTCTTCAGGCTGTCAGTTGTTCTTTATAGGGCTTGTTTGCCAGAATTTTTGCTATTTTTACCATCTTCAGCTGGAGAAATTCCAGGTTGCCAACATCTTTCTTAAATGGTGGCATGCAGAAATGCAGATGAGACTTGAACAATGCAGACTAGACTAGTACCATTATTTCCCTTGATTATGACACTGTGATGCCACTGATGTAGCCTAGATTTGCGTTATCTTTTTTTTTCTCCATCAGAAAATTATACGGTTTTTGGTTAGGCTGTGACTTACTAGGACCCCTAAAATCCTTTTCAAGCCAGGTATCATCTATCCTATAGCTGTGAATCTGATTTTTCCAGCCTGAATGTGCAACTTTACATTTATCCTTGCTTAAGTTTATTTTGTTTGTTTTGAATCAGTTCTCCAAATATTTCTCCAATATTTATAATTTCATCATCTGGAATATTCTCTATCCATACCAATTTGGTGTCATCTGACAAATTGACTCCTTCCTCCAAGTCACTTTCTTCAGTTCATTGTAGTAAAATGGGAGTAATATTGTTCAGTTTTGTTTTATTCTTTAAAATTAAAATGAATCCTGTAAACAAATTCCTAGGTGAAGATAGTTGCTAGGATGGCACAAAGATGCTGTAGAACCACTTAGCAATACTTTTTACAGAACCTTCATGTTAATTTCTGAGAGTAGCTGTACATGCCAAATCTTTATTGTTCATACCTATGTATCTCTGTTACAAATCCTTATCCATTTTCACCTTTAAATGGCGTATTTGAAATAATAAACAGAGTGAACGGTTGTGAAATCTGCTTTTGTTCAGTAGATAAGTTCCATTATGCTTTCAGCATTTCGTTAAAATTTCATCAGGTGCTTGAAACACACTCACTAAGGTCAGTTGCCTGTCAAAGTAGATCAGTGACTGTTGAGCTAAACTAATCTCACACTCTTCCCAAAGGAATGGCTCAGATTGTTTTCGTGATCTGAAGTGAACCTGTTTGGAAGAAGTGGAAGGAAGAACTGATTCTCAGTACACACTAGAAGTGTTCAGGCTTTGCTGTGCATTCCCTTTCGTCTGTGCTTTGTCTTCTAATACCCAAAAGAAATTTAGATAGGCATCCTTCAGTCTAGAAAGACTATGGTAACATGCTCTGAATCGAGGAGTGTCCTCTCCAGAGCATGAAGCCCGGGTAAAGTAATATGGAGGATAAGCTGTTACCAAAGCAGCAGATCCCCCCTCTCCACATTGCTGAAATGATCCAATGGAAAGGCAAGAGCCAATACGACTGGTTCTAGCAACGTCGCAGGAGTTGGCAGAACGACACGAGCTGCCTTCGGGACTCCAGCTCCAGATTTTGCCTCTTGGTTAACTCCTGAAGCCTTTTCCATGAGTGGATATAGCCACAAGGCAGAGGAGGTTTGAAATCAGAGTTTTCCTTCTCCTTGATGGGCTGCCTTCCATAGCTGACGAGCCCCACCTACCCGGCCTGCACTTTAATAGTGCGAAAGTATGATCTGACCCTTAAAACTTTCCTGCCTCCCAGGCTTATGCAAATCTAATTGGTTTTGCTATTTACTGGGACAAGAAAGCCCAGAAAAAAACATCAGCAAAACATCCATTCAAACATACATGGCCTTTGCCCTCAGCCCAGCTTCCCAGGGAAAAGGATCCAGGGTCCTGGGACATGCTCTTTTAAAGCAGAAAGTCCCACCCCTAGGCCCCACCCCCAGGCCATGTAGTGAGGAGACAAAAAGAAAGCCCAGAAAAAAAAACCTCAGCAAAACATCCATTCAAAAGAAATACAGTATGGCTTAAACTATGGTATTTCACTTCAGAAGACAAGCCATGGACATCATGAGTCAATAGCTCATTTCAGTTTCTTTCAGTGATGAAGTTAAGAGCCATACCAACCAGTTTATGCACCAGTTATGCTGGGATGAGGGAGGTGCAGCAGAATTATACTTGACCCAAAATAAGTAGGGTAGACATGCTACTCTGAACAACACACAGCAGAGCAAAACCAAGCACCTATCATGTCCAAGGACAAACTTCCATGCCACACAAAGATAGAAGTAAACTATATACCCTGTTGGTAATGAGCACACAGACCCATTACCAACCTTGTCCCACACCACATACACAGCCCTCAAGGGCACTGAACTCTCATTTCGTGGGCTCCTATGGCATAGGCATACAGGACTCTATGAGTGTCTTGAGTCTCCAGGTATTCCTTTAGTGAGGAATTCAGTTCACCTTGAACTGTATCAAAGTCTTTGTTCTGACATTGTTCACACATCACACATTTTGTCACATCACAGAGGGAAGAGAAATGAGGTCACACAACCAAGCACTTTGGGACCAAGAGAGGCAATCAGGGAAATCCACAATCATTTACCATGACAACCAAAAAGAATGGTACAGCTGGGAAACAAAGTGTGAGAGAATATGCTCCAGGCCAGTGATGGTGAACCCTTTTGAGCCCGAGTGCCCAAACTGCAAACACACACACACACACACACACACACACACACACACACACACACACACAAACACAAACACAAACACACACCCAAACAGGTGGTGGTAGAAGCGGGAATCCCGGGCATGGATGTGCCTCCAGGTCCCACTCTGTATCCGCCTCCAGTCATGCCCAACCCCAGCACTACCTATAGCTTGGGCGGCCCGCCACTGCCAGCACCAGCTGCTCCGGATCCTGGCCCACCACCTGTTGGGATGCTAGTAATAAGGCTGCAGCCTCCTCCTCAGATTTGGCTGCTGGGTGTAGCAATCCAGCGACTTATGGCTCATGTGCTCACAGAGAAGGCTCTGCAACCCAGCGGTGGCACGCATGCCATGGGTTCGCCATCACTGCCTTAGGCCATTTCTGTGGTCCAAGCAAAAAAGAGCTCCTTGCCTTGAATTCTACTATGGGCTAATTCATGATGTCCCTACTCCCATTTATATGCCTGCTCAGCAACAATCATGTTAGAGGTAAAGGAGAAGAACTTTCCAGGAATCAGTACTCCCTACTTTAGATGCAACAAGATAGATCCTACCCATTCAGACAAGAACAACAGAGAATGTTTCCCCAGCCTGAGGACCTAGTCATATCTGGAACAATATGAAGGGCTGCAGTATCTCAGCAGGGTACATTCTCACACCCTTCCCTCAACTGACTGTCTCATTTAATGCTTAAGACAGCAGTACCCAGGTTAATTGATGGGCATACCCTCTATAAGAAAAAGGGACCAGAGTGAGGGTTGAAGGAGGTGAGGGATTGACTCTGGGTCCTGGCAGTATCTGCCTCCCCAAATTGTATCCTGATGCCACTTGAAGCCAGATTGTACTCAGATAAGGAAAAGGATCCTTACCTACCGAGCCTCTAAGGCAGTGGTGTCGAACTGTGGCCCTCCAGATGTTCTTGGACTTCAACTCCCAGAAGCCTTCACCACCACCTCTGCTGGCCAGGATTTCTGGGAGTTGAAGGCCAAGAACATCTGGAGGGCCACAGTTCGACACCACTGCTCTAAGGGTTGAGGAAGCATAGCCTTTATAAATGTCTTCAGATGTGAAATAAATTCTGGAAGTTAGATACAGTAAATGGATGGGTTTGAGCCATTAACCCTATTAGAGTTATGTTTCCATTTTGCACAGCATCAAGTTTGGAGTCAGAATGGTGGCAGGAAAGGTGCTGTAGTTAAAGGAAGACTAGACCGTGCCAGCTGCAGCCCCCCGATCTCTTGTCACCCATGCTTTTTCACAACAAGGAAAAGTATGATTTTTAATCATGACATTCAGATCATTAGTTCACAGACTTTGTTCCACAGATGTACTTTGCCCCAAAGTCCCAGAAGCCCTGACCATGCTGGCCAAGACTTCTAGGAGTTGTTGTACAAGAACATCTCTGTGTGTGGGGGGGGTGTCATTTATGAAGCCAATGTTATTATATTTCTTTAACAATGCCTTCACTTTGCCATCGGAAAAGTTCACTATACAGTAGTTTACTTTAGACTAAGGTGTATTGTTGCTGTTTCTGTTGTCGATGGTTTTAAGGAGAATCTGCTACATGAGCAGCATAGATGACCTGTATGAGAAAATATAGTTGGAAAGAATTTGAGATTTGTGTCAAATTGACCTTGTTAGATTCAGACAAAATCTTCATATATTGTCATGATAAATGACCATCTTTTAAGACAAAGGAAAGACCTCCTGTTTCACCCCTTCCTACTAGACACCATCACTCTGGCTACTGACTTTCTACATTGGTTGGCACCACAAAAACATGACACAAGTGTGACTTTTCTTCCAAGAAGGAGAGCTAGATTCTCTGACTAATCATGCCTGGACAAATTAGCATTTAAATATGTGTAAAGTATTCTTAGTTATAGTGCTTGCTTCTGGAAGCAGCAATGAATAAACAACAACAACAAAAACCTTTGAGTATTTAGGTCCTTCTCTCCCTGAGTTCCCCTTTCTCATAATGAATATGCTGTATTCATTGGCGTCTGTAAGTAACATTAGCAGAAGGTAGAAGAGGGACTCCTTAGCAACCCACAGAAATCCCAAAGAGAGGTGGAAAGGAAGTGATTTTCATGTAATTATTCACTACTACAAAAGCTGTTGTCAGGTAGACACTAGAAACATAGCTGTTTTATTATTCCCCTAACCTACTTTTAATCTTTTGAGAATCACTCCCAGTAAAAGAGTGGAAAAGAAAGGGCCTAATTCAGCCATTTTATGCCTAACTATTTAAGTTCTGTTTTCTACCCTAATGAAATCCTCTGCTTACAGATACTATGTTGTTGAAATCCCTCCCTCTCTCACACGCAGACCGCAAAAACCCTTGGAATTAAAATCTCAGAAACAAAATTAGTCCTGTTTCCAAGTGGGGCACATTTTGGTGTGTATTTAGCTTACATATACAATACAGACTTCATGTTTTATTTATTTTTCCTGTTTTCTTACAACATTATTGGTGAGGTAAATATACTGTTTGTACAGATACCAATGAAAAGGCTTGGATCACTGCGGTGGAGATTTAAAACCTATTTCTGTTTGAAACAACAGCTCTTCTAACATTGACCACTCCAGTTTCAGTTTCATCAGTGTGCAACTTTTTTTTCTTTACTGGAGAAGCCCATTTGTACCCTCTAGTAGCATTTTTTGTTTGTTTTAAAGTTTTAGGGGGATGTGGATGCCCAAAGGGATGCTATCGACTCTTTGAAACATGGCAAAAAGTGCCTTCTTTCCTCCTAAATGGCATAGCAGGACTTCTTAAGCCCAATGTTTTTGGTCTCTGTGTGTAGCGATTTGGATCTCATGACCATGTTTGTGTCACTATGGCCAGTATGGAGACCACAGACCACGCACTGCCCATCTCTGCCATAGAATCTGAGAGACATCTTCCCAGTGACCATAAAATAGCACCACTGGATGATTAATTGCTATTAAATTATTACCATGTTAAATGCTGCAAGCTGTAAAAGAAGAACACTAGCCTATAGCAAAAATTAAATGTCTATCCAACCCAGTGTAAATAGCTATAAATATATCTAGTGTTCTAATTTTATGAGTTTCTCAGAACCTGCAGTTTGACAATGTTATTTGTATCAGAAAATAAATAAACACATTGCCATGGGATTTCCTAACCATTTCATCTATGCTCAAGCTTACACTTTTCCCTGTGTCTTTTTCACACTTTCAGTGAAATCAGTTCTACTCTTTATCTGCTACAGAGAAGAAGGCTTTGACAGCAGTATGATAAGGCTTGCTTCAGACAAAGCAAGCAGTGATCTTTCAGGCATTTTCCCTGTACAGGAATAGCACAGTACGATACCAGGAAGCCATGTATAAATTGCACTTAGATCATAGTATAGGTGCCTTATATCTGCGTTGAGGACACCCTTCAAAATATGGAAAGGGAGTTCTCTGTTCTGTCTATACAGTGCCCTTGTACTCTGCAAATTTTCAGATGGCAGCATTTGAGACCAAGGACAGCAAATGCCCACCCCCCTCCCAAAGAAATGGAGTGTAACTCTGAAGAGCATATGGCAGGGTGTGGAGAATGGAAATGAAAATATATGTACTTCTGTTTATGATTCTGAAAAGCTATTTCTACTCCATTGACTCTACTGAGAAAGCACACCTGCTTAGGTCTGTATTCTATTTGTCTCTTTAAGTTTGCTGGATATAATTTGAAATCAACAAAATGAAGTTTTTTTTCTTTGCGCTTTTTGCTATTGCATTTAGGAGAAATTTTTCAGTGGAAATCTGTACATAAACCATATTTATTTGTGCCACAGTATTTTAGAGTTGAAGATAGTAAAATAATGTTTTGATATCACAAAGAGTTTGTTTTATGTAATGGTAGATCTTAAACTTATGTGGATTCTTTAAAAATGTACTTGCATTTTTGTGTAGCTTTTTTCAGAATGTTTTTTAGGTACAACTATAGTTGAGAGTTCACTGAGTACTGTGAGAAGCGTCTTTTAGGCTGAAATGAGGAATGATTTTTGTACTACTGATCCCAGGTATTTGTACTACTCACCTGCATTCTGGAATTCTGGTATACTTCAAAAAATAACTTTTTCCAGCTTTGGTTGGAGTTAGAGGGAAGACTAACATTTCCATGTTTTAGTGTACTCAATATGAAAAACATGTTTCTATAATATACAGTGGTGCCTCGCATAGCGATCGCTCCATTTAATGAACAAATCGCTTTGCAACGATGTTTTTGTGATCGCTTAGCGATGGTCCCTATGGGGAAAATTCGCTTTGTGATGATCGCAGGGAAGAGATCATCACAAAGCCCCCATTTTCGGCCAGCTGATCAGCGGTTCCAAAATGGCTGCCGGGTAAACAAAATGGCCAGCCACTGTGTTGCCTCGCTTTAGAGGCACCGAAAATGGCTGCCCCTATGGAGGATTTTCACTTAAGCCCATAGGAACACATAGGTTAATTTTTAAGCCCATAGGAACGCATTAATGGCTTTTTAATATAGCTTAGCAATGAAATTGTTTAGCAGTGATTTTTGCTGCACGGATTAACATTGCTAAGCGAAGCACCACTGTATACCGTAATTTTGCACAAAACATCACAATTGTTTTTATCAGATATATTTGCCAAATACCAATGCAGTGAATTTCAAAATATTCACAATGGGGATGGGCTTCATTTAGCACAACTGTGAAACACTCTGAGGACAATGAACATTAATTAGAGACAAGGGTAATGGAATTAGAGGAAAATTACACATTCAACACAAGGTCAAGCATTGCATATTGGATACTTCTGTCAAAATGGCACTGTCAGAGTGGCCAAGACTGCCGTTAGTGATTCAGATGGCAGTTTCTCTCCTGGGCAGATGGGCAGCTTTGGCAAGGCACCTTTCTTGGTACTCAAGCATGAAAGGAAAGTGCAGTGCTCTTCCGATTTCACCACAGACACAAACTGGAGTTCCTTTCCAAACCACAAAATACTTTTAAAAGCACTAATTTAACTTTAAGAATAGTCTTGTCCTTAGACTTGTTATTGTGTGCCATCAAGTCAGTTCTGACTAATGACAACCCACTTCAGGGTATTCCAGGTACAGAATACTGTACTCAGAAGTGGTTACCATTCATTTCTTCTAGGGCTGCCCTAGGACTATGCAGTTTGCCGCAACATGGCTACACAGACTGCCTGTCCTGGGATGCATAGTGGGGAATTGAACTCCCAAGTTCTGACTCTTTACCCAGTTCTCTAACTCACTGAACTATCTAGCCAGCTTTTCTTGGTCTGCTACCACAGCCAATGCTAATATCATTAGCCAATGCATGTTTACATATATTTCTGTATCGCTTTAAGGTCAGAAACGGAGAAGCCCATAATTAGAACTGAAAAGCATATTAATGTAGAGAGGTAATTTAGGCATTTTCTCCATCTTTGTGAAAACATTGTTCAAAGGAGACCAGTCACCAAACAAAGCAAGCTAGTTTGCATAAACCTGGAAGTGAGAGAAACCTCTGTGACACTAAGTCACATTAGTTTAGAATTGCATTTTTTAAAAGTCAAGAACAGTCTCTAACTTCTTTTTTTTACTTCAGTTCAGCCAAGAATTGTTCAGGTTTCTATTTTTGTGTGGTATAGATGCAGTTTCAAGTGAAAATTATATTTACACATGACTGAGTGACTATGATTTTATCTCCTGGCTTTTTTGTTCATTGTGCTAAAACTTCATTGTTAATTATGCCTTCTTGGTACATTTTCCCAGTTCTTATGTGATTCTATAATTTATCTTACAACCCGCTGTATTTCTTATAATCTCTTTTTAATGCAGCAATCAAATTATGTGGGGAAGATTGGCCTTCTTTTATCCCACGGTTTTGGCAAACATGTGCTTCATTAGCTTTCCAAAAATAGTAGCTTTGTGTGCTGCCGCACACATAAAGGAGGTTCTGTGAGAGCCATTGTCTGTAATTGCACTACTATTATTTCTTATTCAATTTATATTTGGTGTGAAACCCTTAAAAATAGTCTTGGTGGTGCACATTTGAAAGCAAATATAGCTCAGTGTCCCCACATCACAGGTTTGGAAGAGGCTGTTGGGGCAGGAAGGAAATTTACAGCAACCCTATAGCAGCTCACATTGAATACTGCAAGCCAGATCACGCAGTGTTATTCAACGGTGTTATCCAGAGCCCTGTTGTTCTTTGGTTATTGGACTGAAAGTGAAAGAGTTAATATATTCGCGAAGGCTTTCACAGCCAGGATCTAATGGTTGTTGTGGGTTTTTTGGGCTCTTTGGCCGGGTTCTGAAGGTTGTTCTTCCTGATGTTTCGCCAGTCTCTGTGGCTGGCATCTTCAGAGGACAGCAGCTTTTGCTCTCTGTCCTCTGAAGATGCCGGCCACAGAGACTGGCGAAACATCAGGAAGAACAACCTTCAGAACACGGCCAAAGCCCAAAAAACCCACAACAACCATGAAAGAGTTAACTTACAATAATCCAAGAAAGTTGTCCATTGTTCTTGTTCTTATTCCAGGTTGTAGGTTGAGCTGGGACAACGGTATACAGTGACAGTACAAGGTTTACAACGTGCTTACCCCTCTTGCAGATTTGAGGGCTGGATTGAGTGAGCAGTTTACAGCCACCCTGTTGACATAGTCCATGTCTAATATTGCAGCTCAGACTTGGAAATGAAGTTTTTTGGCTTCTCTGTCAAGTATTTTCTATACCTCCTAGTCTTTATCAAAAACTATTCTACTGAAGCTGGTTTCTCAAATCTCCTCCCCCGTTAGTACAAATAATATCTCTTATACACAATTATCCTTATTACTAACATTCAGTGCTTCTCCCAGTGTTATTATTATTTTATAGTTGTTAATGTTATTTTCTTTTGTATTTTTGTGTTTTTGTTTTATTGATTTTGGTTTTTAATTTTCTGAAAAAAAGAGATAATCTCCTCACCCTACAAATGTAAAAACATCCAGGTGTTTGTTTTTCAGCCTCTTAGCCACAAGCTTAGGGCCCATACCAGGAATGTATGACAGCCTTAGGTGTGTGTGTGTGGGGGGGGGGTCCCACTGAATATACTGTATATCCTGAAACCAAGCTCAGTCTTCAAGTAGACTGATACATGTAGATGATATGTTAAAGGAAACCGAAGTTAGTGTACGCCCATTTGAATCAATTAAGTTTATGGAGAAATTGACTTGCCAAATCCCCATTGTGACCTGTTCCAGCACTATTTGCTGTGCAAATCAACAGGATTTTTTAAAAAAAGCTGCAACATTTTAAAATATCCTTCATGCTTAGGTATATAAGGGTGGGAGTTCCATCAGCTGTCCATCTAGATTTTATGATGATGATCATGATTATTGGATAGACTTTTTGCATTGTTTCCTAACTCTGGTAGCTCTGGTTCCAGTCCACTGTGGTCAGTTTGTGTTTATTAATTGAAATCTGTTCTTTATATAGACTGATATGTTATTTAAATGGCATCTTGGCATTTAAATGCACCTGAACGATGGGAACACTTCAAGAACACTGTCTACAACACCGCCTTGTCCACCTTCGGCAAGAAGACCAGAAAGATGGCTGACTGGTTCGAAGCCCATTCGGAGGAGTTAATGCCAGCCATTGAGGATAAGAGAAGAGCTCTAGCAGCATACAAAGCCTGTCCTAGCGAGTACAACCTGCAAGCTCTTCGAGCCGCTCGTAGCCAAGTCCAACAGGCTGCCAGGAGATGCTCCAATGACTACTGGCTTCAGCTTTCCTCTCAGATACAGATAGCAGCGGACACAGGTAACATCAAAGGAATGTATGATGGTATCAAGCAGGCCTTAGGTCCATTACAGAAGAAATCTGCTCCCTTGAAGTCTACTACAGGTGTGATCATCCAGGACCGAGCACAGCAGATGGAACGCTGGGTGCAGCACTACTCCGAGCTATATTCCAGAAAGAATGTAGTAACCGAAGAAGCATTAAATAACATTGAGTGCCTGCCTGTCTTGGAAGAGCTGGACAGCGAACCAACCCTAGCAGAAATAAATGCGGCCTTGGATTCCCTCACCTCTGGCAAGGCACCTGGAAGGGACAACATCCCTGTTGAAGTGCTGAAATGCGGTAAGGAGATCATCATCACCGAACTGTATGAAATCTTTTGTCTCTGCTGGAGGGAAGGTGGAGTACCACAGGACATGAAGGATGCAAACATTGTCACGTTGTACAAGAACAAAGGTGACAGGGGTGACTGCAATAACTACCGTGGTATCTCTCTTCTTAGCGTTGTAGGGAAGCTGCTTGCCCGTGTTGTGCTGAAGAGGCTCCAGGTGCTTGCAGACAGAGTCTATCCGGAATCCCAGTGTGGATTTCGAGCAAATAGATCCACCACTGACATGGTATTCTCCCTCCGACAGTTGCAGGAGAAATGCAGGGAACAACAACAGCCACTCTTAGTGGCCTTCATAGACCTTACAAAAGCATTTGACTTGGTTAGCAGGGATGGCCTTTTCAAAATACTTCCCAAGATTGGATGTCCACCTCGTCTCCTTAACATCATCAGGTCCTTCCACGATGGAATGAAAGGCACTGTAGTTTTTGACGGCTCAACATCAGATCCCTTTGACATCCGAAGCGGAGTGAAACAGGGCTGTGTCCTCGCACCAACACTTTTTGGGATCTTTTTTGCTGTCATGCTGAAGCATGCCTTTGGAACTGCAACAGAAGGTGTCTATCTCCGGACTAGATCAGATGGAAAGCTCTTTAATCTCTCTAGATTGAGAGCAAAGACCAAAGTCCAGCTGAAATGCATGAGGGACTTCCTCTTTGCAGACGATGCAGCCATTGTTGCCCACTCTGCTGAAGACCTCCAACAACTCATGAACCGTTTCAGCAAGGCCTGCCAAGACTTTGGACTAACAATCAGCCTGAAGAAAACACAAGTCATGGGCCAGGGTGTGGACTCACCTCCCTCTATTACCATCTCCACACAAGAATTGGAGGTTGTTCATGACTTTGTGTACCTTGGCTCAACCATCTCTGACACCCTCTCTCTAGATGTCGAGCTGGATAAACGCATTGGGAAAGCAGCCACCATGTTCTCTAGACTCACAAAGAGAGTATGGCTCAATAAGAAACTGACAACACATACCAAGATCCAGGTCTATAGAGCCTGTGTCCTGAGCACACTCCTGTACTGCAGCGAGTCCTGGACCCTTTGTGCCCGGCAGGAGAGGAAGCTGAACACCTTCCATATGCGTTGCCTACGACGGATTTTTGGTATCACCTGGCAGGACAGAGTTCCAAATAGAGTAGTCCTAGAACGAGCTGGAATTTTCAGCATGCATACATTACTGAAACAGCGACGTCTACGCTGGCTTGGGCACGTTGTGAGAATGGCTGATGGTCGGATTCCAAAGGATCTCCTATATGGAGAATTAGTGCAGGGAAATCGCCCCAGAGGGAGACCACAGCTGCGATACAAGGATATCTGCAAGCGGGATCTGAAGGCCTTAGGAATAGACCTCAACAGATGGGAAACTCTGACATCTGATCGTTCAGCCTGGAGGCAGGCAGTGCATCACGGCCTCTCCCAATTTGAAGAGACCCTTGTCCAGCAGGCTGAGGCAAAGAGGAAGTCACAAAGGAAGCAAAACCAGGGAGCTGGACAGGGGACAGATTGGATTTGTCTCCAGTGTGGAAGGGATTGTCACTCTCGAATTGGCCTCCTCAGCCACACTAGACGCTGTTCCAAGTCCTCCATACAGAGCACGATACCATAGTCTTTCGAGACTGAAGGATGCCTACTGGCATTCTATTTTCTGATATTAACAGTCATGACCTGTTTCACAATGTGTTCCTAGTTTTGTTTTGACAGAAAGAATACAGCTTCTCTGTTGTCTACTTCTTCCACAACTCTCTCTTGTGCCATTTTGAATTGTTGCATAATTGTATTTTCAAGGAACAAAATATTAAACATACCGGTACTTTGTCATTGTCTTCCACACAGATTGTGTGTCACTGCCATTGTTTGTGAAAGTGTCAGTTTCCATTATTGTTGCTGCTCAGTAGTTGCTCTTCAAGAGGGAATGTATCTTCTTCAACCTTTATCTTCTGCTGGTATTTCCATTAATTCCTTAAGATAATGGATGAATCTTTGATATCTCATGCTGTTATACGTTGAGTGACCCTCTATACATCTAGATTCATAACAGAGTCTAGTCTCCTAATGATATTGCTTTCATCTTTTTTGGCATGCTCACATCAACTCTCCACATTAAGGTTTGTGATATTACTTTACTTTTCAAAATGTTGTGCACACTTAGAAAGATACACTCCACTCAAAATGTGTCCAACAATCTCCCTTGTGATTGAGAGTGGCAAAAGCTAACCTTTGCTTTCTTCCTTTACAGTTTTGAGATACAGAACACATGTGGCTTCTCTACTACTATATAACACTATGGGAAGCTTCATGGAAACACTTACAGACATATAAACACATTTTGAATAATGAAAAATAGTTTTTGTCACCATAATATGTTTACTTTATTATCATTTAGTTCATTTATTAACACCACAATATTTTCCCTGTATTGATAAACTAAGTTTTTCTGATTCTTAGTGAGAATGTTTGAGACCATTCACACTTACAGATAATAACTAGAGATGGGGACCCATGATCCACAAATTTCGCCAGAAATTTCCAACAAACCACAAATCAGTTTGTTGGGGTTTTTTTTTTTGGTCAGGGAATCCTGAATTGATGAATACTAAGTGATGAATATTATACAAATCAGTGGTTTCTGATGAATATCATAGTTCATTTTTTTTGTTCATCCCAATGTCTAATAATCACTTCAATTTCAAGTGCAGTGTTCTAGGGGCTATATGAGAGATCGCTGATCAGAAAATACAATTCACAGTTTCTGAGACCATTAAGTAGAACTGTTGTGATTGTATCTTGGACAACCCTTTTTTCAATATGCATTAAAACAGATTAGTTTTGTTGTATTTGATTTTAGTTGACAAATGCTATATTCAACTTTCTAATAGTTCCTAACCTTGGTACTGTTTCCAAGTGGCTAGCTCATACACCTTTCTCACAGCCAAGTATGTAATTTCAGAGATGTAATCAGCTGTATTTTATTTGTCCTGACAGCAGTGAAGTCATTTACACTTCTGATGAAAATTAAATGTGATTCTAATGGTGCTTCTAAACAGAAGCACTTCACCTTTCAACAACTTGAGAAATCAAAGCATTTTAGAACAGTTTACATATGAAGTCTGTGTGTCATACTCTTGATTTCTGTGATAGTTTGCTGAATCCAGTATATGTGGTACACTTATGGCTGGATCCAGTGGTATCAAACGTTCATGCAGCGGACTGTAGCATGAATAGTTTTGACATTCTTGGTGCTTGTGCTCGTGCATTGAAACATAGATATTTCATTGTGCGCTTTGAGCTTGAATGACTTTATTGGTAGCATTGCACAAAAGCTAGTGTGGGCAACTCCACATTGGTGTGCCAGTGGAGCTTGTCAATCCACTAGCATTCAGCTGTTTTGCCGCAAAGAAGAGGATTGCACTGGCCAGGAGTAGCTCCTACCTATGCTGTAGTGTGAAACTCTTCATCATTTCAGAAGTAACTGCAATGAAGTATGGACACTGTTTTGGCTCTAGATCAGAGTTTGATGTAAGTAATGGACTGAATGAGGGTGAATAAATTGAAACTTAATCCAGACAAGACAGAGGTGCTTCTGGTCAGTCGAAAGGCAGATCAAGGAACAGGGATGAAGCCTGTGCTAGATGGGGTTATCCTTCTCATGAAAAACATGTGGGCTCCTAGATTCATCCCTGAGCCTGGATGCCCAGATCTCAGTGGTGGCCAGGAGTGTATTTATACAATTAAAACTACTGCTCCAGCAGTGTCTGTTTCTTCAGCGATTTGATCCGGCCACTGTGACATATATCCTATACTTCATGGCTGGATTACTGTAATGTACTCTGTGCGGGGCTGCCGATGGAAAGTGTTAGGAAACTTCAGCAGGTCCAAATTACAACAACCAGATTGCTGACTGGGGCTGGTTACAGGGATCACATAACCCACCCTCCCCATTACAGCAGCTCCATTGGCTGCTGATCATTTTCTGGGCACAATTCAAAGTGTTGGTTTTAACTTATAAAGCCTTAAATGGCCTATCTCAAAGACTGTATTTCCCATTATGAGCTGGCTCAGGTCTTAAGATCATTAGGAGAGGCCTTTCTCACAGGCCCACCACCTTTACTGGTGCATCTGATGGGGACATAGGAGAAGGCCTTCTCTGGATCTCCCTCCTACAGGAGGCCAGACTGGTCCCATCTTTGCTATCCTTCTGCAAGCAGAGACCTTTCTCTTCAGGCAAGCCTTCCCTCAGTAACTCACTACCTGTGTAAGATTTTCAGATGGATTGTTATGCATTACTGCGTTGACTGGATTTTTAAAACTACTTGTGTTTTCTACTTTTGTGCATTTTGTTTTTTAAAGTGGCATTTGTTTCCCCCCCCCCTTTATTTGTATACTTTTGTTCTTGGCTTTAATATTGCCTTTTAATGTTGTAAGCTGTCTCTTAATACTCATTGTTTTCAACTTTAAACATTGTCTTTTCAGTGTTGTAAGCTACCTTGGGTCCTTTTCAAGCAGAAAGGTGGTGCAAAAATATTTTATATATATAAAATAATGTTATGGTTACTGTAGGTTTTTCAGGCTGTTTGGCCGTGTTCCAGAACATGGCCGAACAGCCTGAAAAACCTACAACAACCATTGGATCCCGTCCGTGAAAGCCTTCGAGAATACAAACTACATGTAATTTTATTTTTGCTATAGCTTTTACATTGTATTAACTGGCTGAAGTTCTATGGTTTTGTTTCACATTCAGAAGGCAAAGGGCAAGCTTTCAGCCACTTCTACTGGGCAGCTTAAGAGTCCCCACTGAGATTCTTGAGCATACCACCAAGCCAATGGGATGCATTCAGCCCTGAGAAGCCCAGCAGTGAGTGACTCGTTAGTTGCCAGAAAGAAGCAGCTAAATGTTGTAACATTTACTTTCTGCATGAGTAGCAAAAGCAACAGGATTACAGACACTGATAATCAAAAATATATACACTTGCCATATTTGTTTTGCTAAGTGTTCATTTATTCAGGCTAATAAGGATATTACACTGTTGTGATAGAACAGGAGGTTCCAGTGGTCTGTACCTGGAAAATTTGTGCCATTTTGTTTGATTTGTCTTGGAAGCAATACAGAGATTGGAAACATACAGAAATAGTATGTTCTTCTTCATGGCCTCTGTGAATCACACCCTGGGTGATCCACGCCTGCGTGGAGCCTCATCGGAAAGTTCTAAACCTTCTACAGTAGGAAAAAAACACACTAGAATAAGGCCCATCTCCCATCCTATAAATACCTTGGCGCCAAAGCTCCACTTTCAGTTTCTTTCAACCGCCGCGTTGAGAGCCTCATAGTTCTACTTCTGTGAGTAAAAGAGAAAGAGAGTTTATTCTTGATTGCTTCCTGTTATCAATTTTTTTCCTTTAAACTTTTAGATCAAATTTATTATTATCAGAGATTTTTTCTTTTCTGCTTCGCTCGACCTCCGGCCACAGCTCCCCGAATTATCGTTTTTCCTCCTCAAATTATTTTCTCCTATTCATGGTCCCTTTGGGCCCCGTTTAAACACTGTGTGTGGTCTGTGATAACAGAATACCACTGTTCTTTGACCAGAATAAAGTATTCATTCATTCACTCTCTGAGGGCCACGCCAATTGCCTTTTTTTTTCCCCTGGGGGGAGGCACACCAGATGTCCTCCTGCCAGCATTGTAAGAACTTCAAGCACAGAGTCCTCTTTTTCTCGCTTATCCAGATTAAAACTCCGTCTTTGGCAAAAATCCTTTCAACCAACCAAAATGGCCCAACCTCCTTGTAAGTCCACCTCACAAACCAAAACAATGGAGAAAGCTCTTTCTGAAGCCTCAAAAGCAACATCCATCGACTACACCATCACACTCCAAAGCTCCATCCACTTCGTCTAAAACTTCAAAAAACCATAAGTCGAAACACTCAATACCGAAATCCTCTATCTCGAAGCCCTCCACTAAATGTCAAATGTCCACAGAAGCCTCTTCAGTTCCGGAGCCTTCTCCGCCTAAAGGACCTTAAAAGCATAAATCTAAAGCTGCAGTCACTTCTCAGCAGCCTCAACAAACCGCCACATTAATCTCTATTGGTTCTCCTTCTGACAATGATGGAATCCCCTCTCACCAACCCTGCTCCCAATCACCAGAATGGGATGACAGAGTCAACTGATTAACGTCTTCTCCTTCCAGTCATCAACACTCTTTCTTTTGAGCAACCCTTCGGTAGTTGCTTCACCTGACAGGGTTGACTCCAAATAACAATTAAAGACTAATACCTTATTTGGTAACATCTGATCGTCCACCACGACCACCTCAGAGACATCGGCCCCAACAGTCCCTGGAGCCATCTATTTCATCATGCATGGCTCAGACCCGCATTCAGCACTTTCACCAGGTTGCCGTTTGCCCTGACCAATGCTCAACCAGACAAACTGCAACCGCCAATCAGCCAGTTGCTCTATCCAGCTTGGCCATACCTTCTCATGGTGGACTTCAATCTTGACAGCCATTGGTGTTGAAATGGCCATATCACAGTGACCCATATCAACTCCAACCTGCTCCCTACCTGGCACCTAAAAGACCCAAGATGGTTGAGCAACTTTCTTCTACATGTGAGGCTTTTACAGCTCCAGCTTCCTGATATTTTCCTGCTAATCCAGATGAGGGAGATCATTCCTCTTGCTCAGCATCTTCAGCGTCTATATACTCCACTGCTTTACCAGCTTGTCAACAACCTCCATTTTGACATCACTGAGACACAGGTACTGATATCATTGATCCTCAGTATCCAACCTGTTCCATGGAGACTTGTTCTGTCCCTCTATCAACGCACAGTTTCTGTCGCCCGATAGAACAAAGCCATCAAACTCTACATCATTATGACCCTGAGTTCAACACCGATGTTCAACCATATCAAACAACGTCCATGGACACTCGGATGACATCTCTCAATATTGAAAATCCTCGACACCGACAAATGCCCATGGACATGCCACCTCCATCGACATTGAGCCACAAACGTCAATACTATGACACTCAACCTATCAACACAGAAGTTGATCGACAATCTGTCGACTCCCGACACGATCCCGATTATTCCGATCACAGATCCAGACCTCAGATGCCATCAGTATTACTTACCTCACCAGAATCTGACCTCGTCAATGCCGACCCACCATCACCGGTGGAAGACTTACACCCAACTTATGATCTCAATCTCCAAATCCACCAACCTTCGACAGAACCGGCCTATCATCTATACGACCCAATCTCTAAGGATACAACTACTCCAGTACACATCTCAATGCGTCTCTACTCAGCACTGCTCAATGATCCTGGACAAAACCAGCCTCTTCCCATACCATGTATAAATGAATCGATAAATGAATGTCTACAGAGTTCATGATCCTGGAGCTCTATTTCTTCGAAAACAACCAGTTCCAAACTGAATTTTTGTCGAAGCCTCACAATCCAGATCTCTACATCAACAAACCCTCGTACCACCAAATAAAGACAGTAGAAGAATTGACTCAATGGGAAGATGGGTTTACTCATCAGCAGCGTTCACCATGCATGTTGCTAACTACCAGGAAGCCATGGGTGCATGTCAACATTTCCTTTGGGACAATATATCAACCTCTGTTGAATCTTTACCAGAAGATAAAAAAGTACTTGCCCAAACCTTTCAACAAGAAGGTCTTTCCATTACCAAACAAAAGACGTTTTCTGCTAGACACACGGTAGGCACCACAGCAAAGTCAATGGCTACTTCAGTAGCCTTACATTTTATTTATTTATTTATTTATTTATTTATTTATTTATTTATTTATTTATTTATTTAATATCCTGCCCATCTTATCAATCGACCACTCTGGGCAGCTAACAACAGACAAAGATAAAACAATTTAAAATATAACAATAAAATTCAGCATCGGTAATCAATTGCTGAAGATGGAAAAGAAAAAAGAAAAGATGTAGAGCTGTGTGTCATCAGTGTACTAATGGCACGATGCCCCACACCACCTGATGACCCCACCCAATGGCCTCATGTAGATATTAAACAGCTTTGGGGGATAATTGAGCCCTGTGGCACCCCACAATTGAGGCTCCACGGGGCCAAGACTCTCTCCCCAAGCTGTACTCTCTGAGGACGGTCCTCCAGGAAGGATCAGAGCCAGGCAAGTGTCAAGCCACCAATTCCCAGCTCAGAGAGCCTCCTCAGGAGTATACCGTGGTTGATGGTAACAAAGGCGGCTGAGATATCGAGGAGGACCAACAAGGACATTTTACCCCTGTCAGCCTCCCTCAGTAGGTCACCATACAGGGTGACCAATGCTGTTTCTGTACTATGGTGCGGCCCGAAACCCAGCTGGAATGGATCCAGGGCATTTTTTTCATCCAAATGAGCCTGAAGCCTTACGACGTTTGTCTGGCTTTGCTGAGGATGCCCGTGCACGTATCAAAGACCTTCCATGCTATGGGGCAGACCTCTTTAATGCTGAAACTGATGATATTGTGGAAAACGTGCAAAAGAAAAGATCAGCAGCTAGACATTGGGGAGTTTATCCATCTTACCAACAACGGCCCCAACAAAATCAATGGAAACAACTGTACAACTCAAATTAAAAATTCCAATGTGATCCTCCAAAACAAACATATTATACACCTTGTTTCAGAAATCAAAGAAATAAACCCCGCCAACAACCCATTACTAGGCACAATGACCACAAGCCCAAACTTTACATTTGATGCTCCCATGACCGAGATCACACACCACTCCACCCATCCTGCCCTCTGGAAATACCTACCTTTCTGGGAATCCATCACTACAATGCCTGGGTACTGTTCATCATCCGCAACGGCTACCGCATCCATTTCTTCCAACTTCCTCCGGCAACACACGACATCACTCTGTCATCTCCAACCCTACAAGAGGAAATAACAAATTTATTTCAAAGACACCATACAGCCCATCTCACAATGCAACAAAGGGTTTTTTTTCTCGCTATTTCACCGTACCCAAAAAGGACGGAGGTCTTCACCCTATCTTAGACCTACAGGAGTTAAACAAATACATCATCACCACAACATTCCGTATGATTACCCTTGAATCAGTTCTCCCTTTACTCCAGTGGTTCTTAACCTTTGTTACTCGGATGTTTTTGAACTGCAACTCCCAGAAACACCAGCCAGCACAGTTGGTGGTGAAGGCTTCTGGGAGTTGCAGTCCAAAACTCCTGAGTAACTCAAGGTTAAGAACCAGTGCTTTACTCCACAAAAACAACTGGCTCACTGTCATAGATCTCAAAAACGCATACTACCATATTTCCATACATCCTTCACACAGAAAATTCCTTCAATTTCAGCTAGGATCACGCCTGCCAATTCAAAAGGCTTCCTTTCGGCCTTGCAACAGTTTCAAGAGTATTCACCTAGTGCATGGCACCAGTAGCTGCTTACCTCGGGTTGCAAAAAAAATTCCTCGTATTTCCATATATTGACAATTGGCTCCTCGTAGATCATTCCTGTCGCAAGGCCCAAGACACTCACTTCACCCTTACCCTCCCTTGCAATCTCAGTCTTGCTGTCAGTGAATAAAAATCATTGCTGTCAATGAACAAAAATTTGAAACCTACAAAGATTATTCATTTTATAGGCTCATGCATAGATTCCACAAGCTCACACCTTTCTTCCTTCAGACAAGAGAGGAAATCTCATTGCATTCCTTCAAGTTTTCATCCCTCATGCTATGGTACCCGCCATGACTGTGCAACGTGTACTAGGCACCATGGCCTCTATGACTTCAGTAGTGCAGCATGTACATCTCAAAATGAGATCTCTTCAGTCATGGTTTCTTGTCCTCTTTGACCCGCTCATGGACCCTCCTCACACTCTTTTAAGGGTCACCCCAGAACTTGCTTCCCAACTTTAGTAGTGGTGTTTTCCTCCCAACCTATCCATAGGGTGGCCATTCTGACAACCACGACCACAAATACAGGTCACCATGGACTCCCGTATCACAGGCTGGGGAGCTCACTGCAGATCTCTCAAAATCCACACCAAGTGGTCTTCCAGAGAAAAATTGCTTCACATCAACGAATTAGAGCTGCTGGCGGTTATAAAAGCTTGCAAAGCTTTCAGAAATCTCCTTGCTGGCAAGATGGTTCAAATTGCTGCCGACAACACCATGGTGATGTACTATATTCTGAAACAAGGTGGCACCCACTCTCCAAGTGTCCTCTATTTAGCAGTCAACCTCTGGGAGTGGTGCCTAGCACATCATATCTGCCTCACAGCTTTCCACATTGCCAGCCATGACAACAACTTGGCCGATCTACTCAGCCACACAAACTCTCAAGCTCATGAATGGGAGTTAGACCAATCAGTTTTTCTTCGCCTATGCGAACGATGGGGCAAACCAACTCTCAACCTCTTCGCCTTCCATGTGAATCAGAAGTGCAAACGATACTGCTCCCGAGCCGGCATTGGCAAACACTCCCAAGGAGATGCATTCGTCGACCGATGGCCCAAAACCCTGACTTTCCTTTTTCCACCGTTACTGCTTCTCCACAAGGTCGTGGTTCGCCTACAACAAGACAACCTGATGCCATTATTCTGGCCCCTTGGTGGCCAAGACAACCCTGGTTTCCAGTCCTTCACAATCTCTCATCAGACATTCACCACCTCCCTCGCCTGCCCCACTTCCTCACGTGGAAAAATGCCCAAGTACTCCACCCAGACTTACCTGTTCTGCACCTGGCAGCATGGAGCATTTTGCCTCGCTAATGAACGTCCTCCATCAATCAACGAAGCCCTCCACTAGAAAGGCTTACCTGTATAAATGGAACAGATTGAAATATTTCACTAAAGCTTCTTCATTGCCTTCTATCAACCCATCACTTCCTACTGTTCTATGTTTTTTGCTTCATCTCAAGTCTAGCAGCCTTTCCCTCTCTTACTTGAGAGTTTACATCTCCGCCATAGTTTCTTATCAGCCCCCTAACTCTCCAGCAGCTGAGATCTTCATGCATCCAACATTGAAACATTTTCTTAAAGGTCTATCTCATATCTACCCAGATACCTTCCCTGCAATGGTCACTAACACTAGTACTGCAACAAGTTACTAAAGCTCCTTTCAAACCTTTCGCTTCTACTGATTTACCTTTAATACAGTTTCCATCACTGCCATCACCTCAGCTCAACAAGCTAGTGATTTAGAAGCCTTACGTCATGACTATCCTTATTTACAGTTTTTTTCCTGACAAAGTCAAACTATCCACGATATTTCTTTCCTCCCCAAAGTTGTATCTCAATTCCATCTCTCTCAGTCATTTATCCTTCATTCCTTCTTCCCGTCACTGACCACAACTCAAGAAAGAATCCGCCATACTTTAGATGTTAGGTGAACCCTTACCTTTTACGTCCAAAGCACCCAACTTTTCAGTCGTTCATCTTGACTTTTCATAAGTCACCAACCACCTACTAAAGGTTGCCATGTTGACGTCTCAAACTATATCTAGATGGGTCACTTCAACCATTCACCTCACGTATCAGCTGGCATGCAAACCAGTCCCAAAGGTGATTTGCCCTCACTCCACCAGAGCAGTGGCGACCTCTATGGCATTCCTATGCAGTGTACCTCTTCCAGATATCTGTGCCTGTGCCACCTGGGCACAGCAGTCAAATTTCATCTGGCATTATAAACTTGGTCTCTGGCCTTTGGGTGTGCTGTTCTAGCTTCTACCTTGGCGTGACACCCTGCCTCTGGGTAAGACAGCTTTTTAGTCACTTGGGTTTGAGTCACAGAAGCCACAAAGAAGAACAACAGGTTGCCCACCTGTAATTGTAGTTCTTCAAGTGGAACTCTGTGATTCAAACACCCTGCCCATCCTCCCCACTGTCACGCCATTCTGCTTAATGTAGTGGCGGTTGACACAACTGAAAGGGGATGCTTGGCGGCAAGGTACTTATACAAAGGGGGAGGGCCTTATTCTAATGAGTTTGTTTAATTAATTAATTAATTAATCAATTAACCAATTAATTAATTAATTAATTAAGCAATTAATCAAGCAATTAATTAAGCAATTAATTAATTAATTAATACCCCACCTATCTGGCCTAATAGACCACTCTAGGCGGCTGCTACCACAGAAGCTCTAGAACCTTCTGAGGACGCTCCATGCTGGTGCTGATCACCCAGGGTGTGAATCACAGAAGTCCACTCAAAGAACTACAATTACAGGTGGGTAACCTGTTGTTTTTTGCAATGAAAGATTGAAGGATTTGGTTGGGTCTTCTTCATCTAGAAAAAAGTACTAAAAGGAGACATAATAGAGATTTATAAAATTACACATACATGCCATATACTTAAATAATGCTTGGAGGGGTCATAAAAGTGACGGACAGCCAGTAAAACTGACAGATTGTAGATTCAGGAAACACAAGCGAATGAACTCTCACACATTAGGTAAAGGTAAAGGTTCCCCTTGACAATTTTTGTCCAGTCGTATTCAACTCTAGGGGGTGGTGCTCATCCCCGTTTCCAAGCCATAGAGCCAGCGTTTTGTCTGAAGACAATCTTCCGTGGTCACATGGCCAGTGCGACTTAGACACGGAATGCTGTTACCTTCCCACCGAGGTGGTCCCTATTTATCTACTTGCATTTGCATGCTTTCGAACCGCTAGGTTGGCGGGAGCTGGGACAAGCGACGGGCGCTCACTCCGTTGCGTGGATTCTGTGGAATATACAGCCACAATTGCTTCATGTTAGGTAACTCTGAAAGCAAATCCATGGATGCTGGGTCTACCATTTGCTATTATCTACATCTAGTTGAACCTTTGGCTATTATCAAAGATTAACTACCATATTTCCCTGAAAATAAGACAGGGTCTTATATTGATTTTTGCTCCAAAAATAGCAGTAGGGCTTATTTTCAGGGGATGCTTTATTCCTTTTCATGTACAACAATCTATGTTTATTCAAATACAGTCATGTCATCTTCTGGTTGCTGTACAATGGTGGAGGGCAGACTTTCCCTTAACTAGGGCTTATTCTGGGGGTAGGGCTTATATTACGAGCATCCTGAAAAATCATACTAGGGCTTATTTTCAGGTTAGGTTTTATTTTTGGGGAAACAGGGTAGTAAGACTGTTGATTTACTTTTGGATCTCCCTTTAGACTGCATTCAGTAGCACACAGTCGCCACAGTACTATCAACATCACAAGAGGAGTTGTGCAAGTTCAGTGCCCGTTAGGCTATATGATAAGTAGCACATAATTGGCATTATCACTAAATATATGCCTGCAGTGTAAGACATGAGAAAACTCTTGGAACCCAGCTGAGGTTTCTGCTTGAATGCTTGCTGAGAAAATGTGTAATTATCAGTGATTGGTTGATGTTCCCATTATTTTTATCAACTCTGAGATTACCCATAGGATAATTTTTAAATTAATACTCAATTTTTGTACAAATCATTGTTTAAAAAGAGGAAATGTCTATACTGCACACTGGTAGATAATGCAAACAAGAGATTAGAAACAATTAAACAATTAAATGCATGTATGCTATCTTTGAAAATAGTACAGAATATCCTGACAGAAATCATTTGCAAACTTCATTCACCACAGATTGCATTAAAAATCTGTCAGCTCAGAATCACCCTGTTACAAATATAGTCTTGACCTAATTTTGGGAAGTTTAGATTATAGGTTATAGTGGATTAATATTTTTAAAAACAATAAACTGTATGACCAAAAGGAGAAATCATTGGTTTCTAAATAAAATCAAGCCAGAACTCTCCAAGGAAGAAGAAAAGACTAAACTAGAGCTATTGTATTTTGGGCACATCATGAAAAGACAAGAGTCAATGGAAAAAGACAATAATGCTGAGTGAGGAAAGCTGAAGGCAACAAAAGAAGAGAAAGGCAAAATAAGAGACAGGGTGGCTCAGTAGAGGAGTTTGCAAGTGCTGTCAGATGACAGAATTGGTCACATACCATTGCCTCTGAAGCATGATTGAGCAACTTAGTGCATGGCCACCCCTAGATCTTGAAGAATCAGATATCTCCTCTACTTTTGAAAGAAGGCTTCCTCTGGCCTAAAACAGCTCAGGGATCGAAAACGTACTTAAAATTGTTCCCTGCATCTTCAGAGCACATGAGGAGACTCTCTGATTATTATTATCTTTAAATCTTATGTGGTTTAGTATCTCGTTCACCATCTTTTACCATAGCCATATGCATGCAGAGCAGCAAGTGATGTGATGAGGAGGATCAGAGCACTGTGCAATGCAACACAAATAACATCCCTTGTGCAACAGCATGTATGGAACATTATTTGACTACAGGCTTTGGCAACTCCTCTAATGTCAGAACTGTTTGCATAAGGCTCAGTACACCCATCTGTGTAGGCATACTTCAGTCTTGAGAGACTACGGCAATGGTTCTTAACCTTGGGTTACTCAGGTGTTTTTGGACTGCAACTCCCAGAAGCCTTCACCACCAGCTGTGCTGGCTGGGTTTTCTGGGAGTTGTAGTTCAAAAACACCTGAGTAACCCAAGGTTAAGAACCACTGGACTACGGTAACGTGCTCTGAACAGCATCTAGTGTGGCTGAGAAGGCCAATTCGAGAGTGACAATCCCTTCCCCACTGAAGACAAGTACAGTGGTGCCTCGCATTACAACGTTAATTCGTTCCAGCAAAATCGCTGTAGAATGAAAATGTCGTAATGCAAAAATAAAAAGCCCATTGAAATGCATTGAAACCCCTATTCAGACCATCGTTTTGCGATTGCAAAAGTGATTGCAAAAACATGTCGTAATGCAGTTTTGTCGTAATGCAGGGCAATAGTAAAGCGGGGCACGACTGTACAGTCTGTCGCATTTCCAGCTCCCTGATTTGGCAGGTTTGGGGACTGCCTCTTTGCCTCGGCCTGCTGGACAAGGGTCTCTTCACCCACACATTCTGCTTAAGTTCTTAAGAATCTTTACACCAGCATAACAGAACTGGTGTTGCAATACCACAGCCAACACAACAATAACAGCAGAAATTTCCTACACCAGCTTCTTAACTTCACCTGGGAGATTTATACAATCACACACTGCTCCTGGGGATGTAATTCATACTATTTTAGACACTTAAAAATAACTAGATATCATATATCACCTAGAGCAGGCACAAAAATGAATGAGAATAAACAACTTATTCATGCTGATGCTGAATAATAATAATAATAATAATAATAATAATAATAATAATAATAATAATAATAATAATAATAATAATAATAATAATAATAATAATAATAATAATAATAATAATAATAAACATCATCATCATCATTTTTATTGTACTATCTTGACCACTGCATTTAATGGAATTTTTCAGATTTTTCATAATGCAAGAGTGCTTCTCGTGATCATTTTAAAACAAACTTTACTTCATGATTTTCAGAAACAAAACAGTATTCTTTCAGTACCATAATCGTTGTCACATTTTGTACTTGCAGGTCTGGGTGGATGCTGGGACACAGATATTCTTCTCCTATGCCATCTGCCTGGGATGCTTGACAGCCCTAGGGAGCTACAACAACTACCATAACAACTGCTACAGGTGAGGCACAGCTGCACTGTAGAGATTTAGGATCTAATTTAGAAAAACTGAACCTTTGTGCATAGACATTAGGAGTAAATATATACAGAACAGTAAAACAGTAATGACAGTTTAAAATTATTAAAAACAGATTTAAAGAACTGTTTAAAAACTGAGTAAACATATTCATTAAAAACACATCACAAGCCAGTCCGAGATACCAAAGGCCCTTTGAAATTATATAATTTCATCTTCCTGTGGGAAGTTGAACAAAGATGGATTTTCTTTGAGTGTACACTGATGTGCACAGTAGCATTGTTTAATAGTGGGAATGGCTAATAGAGATGTGTAATTCTTATTTTTTTAATAGAACCTATTCAAAGAATTTACCGTAGTCTTTTGGGAGGTGCCCACTATACAGTCTAAAATGATGGTCCCCAACCTTGGGCCTCCAGATGTTCTTGGACTTCAGCTCCCAGAAATCCTGGACAGAAGAGGTGGTGGTGAAGCCTTCTGGGTGTTGTAGTCCAAGAATATCTGGAGGCCCAGGGTTGGGGACCACTGGTTTAAAAGACAGGATTAAAATTTGCCAGGAAGTACTGGAACAGTTTCCTTCTTTGTACATTACCAACTCAAACCAAGGCCCAAGACAGCCATGTAGCCTCAGAAATGGGCCTTGGTCCCAGTCAATGAAATGTAGATGTCTTTAAATGTGGGTCTCTGTGCTGGAATTCCTAGAATTTTGCCTGGGAGACTTTTAGAGAATTGTGGGAGATGGAGTCCCCTAAACCCCCAAATGGAACATTCTACGTAGCCAACATGTGGTTTGCCAGTGGTGGTTGAACTGCAGCTCATCACTGGCTGAGCTACGTAGAGCTGATAGCAGTTACAGTCCAACCACACCTAGAAAGTCTCAAGCTGCCCACCTGTATTTTAGAAGTCTAGGACTTAGTTAACTAGATTATTTTTAAGAAAACCTGTCGTAGTGTTCTTTATGACATTTATATACTTCAAATTGTGAGTTGTGAGACATGCTGGAGCAAATTTGGAGAAGAAAGAGAAGAAAGGAAAAGCTCATAGATGAATCAACATCTGCTGCATCTCACTAAGTGTAGTCCAAAGGACCTTCTACAGTACTTTTGTTTCTAATTATTTTCTTCAGTGAGCTAGTTCAGAGGCTGATGCCCTAATACCTTTATCTTCATAGCACTGTAACTCCAGAAGCAATGAATTAATAGTGGTTTCATACTGGTATAAAAACATGACTTCAGATCATACTGTTGTTCCACAATTTGTCCGTTACTCAACAGTAAATTACACACTATTAGTTAACAAAACCTTGATTAGACCACTAAATACCTCAGAAACAAGCACCAGTTTTTCAGTCCTACAGGGCTCTTTTTCAGGCTGAATGTTACAGAGCTGGAGGGAAAGACCAAAGAAGAGAGTTGTCTCAAAAATCATGGGCAGATACTGTACACATGCCGGACTCTCTTGTTTAAAGCAAGTTCCAGAATGAAGGATGCAGCACTGTAGAGCCATTTGGGTGGCAAGTTCCAGGTTTTGCCCCAAATAATGGAGATTGCATCCTGTTCCGCCACATCATGCTAGATAAATAAGCTGCCCGTCACACATTAGCTTTCAGTTGACTTGTATTGAGATGCATGCAGCTGTATATCTGGCCATGATTTGGCAGGCTATTAATTTTTTACTGCAGTGCACCCTGCTACATCATAACCAGCCTGATGAAGAGCCCTGTAGGACTCAAAAGGTAGCACCTGTTCAAGATATTTTAGTGGTCTGATAAAGCTATTGCCAAACCTTGTTATCCAACTGTGTTAACATCCAATGGGATGTTATCCAAGTGTGTTAAATGACCACATGGCTTTCTCTTCATCCTCCCTTTATTTTGTTTTTTGTTTTTCTGGACCATTCAAGTATTTTTGCATGGTCTATGAAAATAAAAGACTTTTAGGCTATTTCCCCTATCATTTTTGATAGGTGATGTCATTTATGAAGATAAATTTGTCTCTGTGTCTGTGTGTAAGTAGCACAATGGCCAGAACAAAAGTAAAGACCATTTGGTGGACGTTTTTTAACCATCTGAGCTACGGTAGGAACAGTGGTGTGGTATTAACCTTACAGGCAATTTGAAAGCAGAGTTTTGGCTCCCTCTAGTGTAACCTCTAACGTGGATCCCTTTTAGTTTTAAAGCAGACATTATTCTCTCATTCTCCCTCTTAGTTTTCTATCATTAGTTACTCAAAACAAGCTTCTGTTTATTTTTTTCCAAATAACTCTGTCCAGATTTGAAAAGTTGATTCCAGTTTATTTATAATCTTGTTCATAATGTACTACATTAGTAAAATAAATTGTGTGGGGTTTTAGCACATATTTGAATTATATGTGTGCATTGATAAAGGTGACTAAATCACAATTGTAAACAAATTAAACAAATCAGAATTTATATCTTAACATGACTTATGGTGTGAGACATGTTCGTATCTTAGGTGTCCTCTTAAATAGATCTCCTTTTTTAGTATCTTTAGGAAACACACAAAAAAACCGTTTTAAAAAATCAGTTTGAATTTTTTTAAACCCTTTTATAATGCTACCTGTACTATATCCATATTACCTTAAACTTTAACTTGTTTTCCCTCCAACCTCTTTTCAATATCCATTCTAAACAGAAAGTCCTATCAGCATATAAAAACATGATTATATTGCAAGCATGAAGGAGATTGTTGTAGGATTGGAATTTTCTTCATGTAGGTAACTGCCTGTGCAACAGCAACGCAGTGATTTGATCTCACTTTGCCATATTAGCTGGACTACACATTCAGCATGTATGGCTTCTCTTTCTGTAAACACTAATATAGGGATATGAACTGTGACATTTTTCATATTTCTTCTGTGTCAGGTTTTTTGGGGGGGAGGTGTCACTTTCATGTTTGTAGTTTTGTGTACCGACCATTTTGTATCACAGGAAAGCCTTTTTTGAGTTTCACATTCACGTTTCCCCATTCATGTTTTCTGACACCCCAAAAGCAATAGAGATCTGTTAAAGACTACTCCAAAAAAGCAAACACAAGGTAAGAGACTCAAACTACTCTAAAAGCAAGCAAAAGTACATGACAAAGAAAAATTGTTAGACCATGCACTAGTATAATTTCCTATTCGTTGTAATCATAAGCATCATCAGGCAACGCAAAAGAAAAAGAAATTATCATCAGACTGTGCAGGCAGTGGTGTATAGATTGTCACATCATTTTCTCATCCTCATCAGTATAGATGAGAAAAAAACATCATCGTCATCAGACCTGTGTAGGCTGTACTTTATAATGGCATTTTCACAATGCCCAGTGGGAAACTGCCACAAGCACAAAATCCATCCCTCATCGTTTACATTGCCACAGAAGTAAACAAAACATTCCTAATTCCCTCTTCAACAGATTAGATGCACTGTAAACTAATAAAACAACAGTGTTGAACAGTCAAACAGGAAAAGCACCCCTCCCCAGAAAAAAGAGAGGAAAAAATAGCAAAATAAAACACATAACATCTACCAAAAACCAAGAAAAGCAAGCAAGCAAATAAAGACAATTGAAAAGCACACCTCCACACCAGAAGTAGAGATACAGCATCTCTTTTTTCATCTTGTCTTGTCCCATCTCTTGTTCTTTGAGTCCCTGGCAGGCCAGGTAGCAGCAAAACTAATCCAAGAAAAAGAAAAGAAAGCTCCTCACAAAAGAAAAGGAAGAGGAATTCCAAAGAGGTCAATTCCCAATATGATCCCAAGGAGGCATGAACAGGAAGGCTGCCTGGCAGTAGCAGAAATAATCCAAAGAAAAATGGGGGGGGGGGGTTAAAAAAAGAGCAAAAAAGGAAAGGATTGAAGACGGAGACATAGTAGGCAAGCAGACATTCGAGATGCACACAGTAATCCCACACAGAATGTTGAAAGCAAGGTGGGCCCTCAGTATGTTCGAGCCCTTTTATGAATCCAAAATTCCTTGTTTCCTGGATATTCTGATTGACTGCTGACAGCTCTCACAACTCTGTTGGATGGCAAATGTATCAGGCCATTTGACAAGCAAAAGGTTAAAGGCACTGAAAGGTTACACAAAAGAAGAGATGTAAAAAAAAAATACGAAAAACCACTTTTTCCTCTCTTTACCTGAAAGATGGTAAGACATTTTCTGTTTTGGAATTTGCAAGAAGGATTACTGTGCAAATTGCTTAGCTATGAAGATTGTTGCCTTGCTGAATGACCTTAAAAATAGAAGCATCCAATGGATTTTTAAATGTCTTTTTAATCAATCTGCAATCCTTCTGTGCTGTGTACGCGTGTGCGTGCATGCATGCATATGTGCATGTACCTACATGTTTCTGTGGTCTGCTTCGCAAAGGAGAAAGACATTTTTTCTTCATAAATAGGTTTAGTGTCAGTGAAAATAAGCAATTTTCTCTTTCTTACACTGGAGAGAAGAAATTGGACAGGTGTTAACAAACTCTCAACAGGCTGTCTTGATCTGTTCTAACAGCATGGCTCATCAAGAACAAATTGGAAGTGGTGTTATAACCTCATTGTTATGATTACTTTCTGACAATATTTAGATTAGCAGGCTTTGATCTCTGCTGAAATGAGAGCCACTGTAGTACACTGGACAGACTAATGGATGAGGAATCAGGTCACCTAGGTGGTGATGGCTGTGCTTAAATCACTTCTTAAATACCTCACATTTTTTGGAAACACTGTTAGGCTTGTTATAAATTGGATGTAACTTAGTGGCTCATAATAAAAAAGGCAGTATAGTCTAAAGGAGTCACTAATAAGGTCTACTCCCAGAGACTTTTGGAACCCCAAAAATCCTGAATGCTTTTGAGAATATTCTGTTAGCATGACCTTTACTCCTGCGGAAGCTTTGTTCTCCCTGTGTTGTGGTGTGATGGGGAGTATCCTCTGAACAACCTCTTTTGAGGGACAGATAAACAAACATTGGCACCTTCAGATTTTCCTTCTAGTTAAAGTCATTCAGCATTCATTTGTGCAGATATCTTAATTTTATATATATATGTATTGCTTTTGAAAAAGAGGAATGTAACCACCGTACCTAATTTTCTGATTTATCTAGTATTAGTACCAAATTCCTACATGTGGTTCATTTGCAGTTGCTGTAATGAGCACATGAAGTCACACACTTAAAATGACACACTTACTTCCTCTTTTTTCCCCACAGAGACTGCATTATGCTCTGTTGTTTGAACAGTGGCACAAGTTTTGTGGCTGGTTTTGCCATCTTTTCTGTCCTTGGCTTTATGGCTTATGAACAGGGAGTGCCCATAGCAGAAGTTGCAGAATCAGGTAAGGTGTAAAAATGAATTTCTACCAGATTTTCTCCTCTATGGATCCATTGCAGATCAGCTTATTTGGTGGGGGGCAGCAGCGCAAAGGTGGTGGGATCCTTTTTTCAAGGAGACCTCTCTGCTAGTGCTGGAAATTTGAAAATCTTCTGTCAAATTCATATTTTTTTTAAGAGTTGATAATTAGTTGAAATACAATGACATTTTCACACTTGGAAAAGAATGTAGTCCAAAAAATGTTAAATTTGGAGGTTTGGAGAACAATACTTAAAATCTAACTAAAGACTCTCATGATATATTCTGATATGGTATACGACAGGGGTCATCAACCCCCGGTCCGCGGCCCAGTGCCGGTCCGTGGGCTAGCCGGAACGGGGCCGCGGCCACGGGTCTCCGCCCCCCCTTGCCCGCCCAGGGGGCGTGTCACGCTTGCAGAGGAGTAAGCCAAGATCCGGTGGAGGCAGCAGCGGTCATGAGCCTGGACTCCTCGCCTTCCCTGTAACCGGCGGCAGCTCAGCCCCTGCGCCTACCAGCAGGTGGGGTGGCCCAAGTGCGCCTGGTGGCAGCTGCTGTTCCCTGCCACACTGCCTGGACCCCCGCCGCAAGGAGTTGAGCTGCCGCCGGTTGCAGGGAAGGCAAGGAGTCTGGGTTCGTGACTGCTGCTGAGGGTCTGTCCAGGCTTTGGGGAAGAAAGGCAGTTGGAGCAGAAGCCGCTGCTTCCCGCTGGGGCACTGCTGCCAGCTCTTAACTCAAGGAGTTACTCCAGCTGGCTTGTCAGTCCGCCTCCCGGGATCCCGGTCTCCTGCCCCCCACTGATGCTCTTGATGCTGCTGTTGTGTGCTGATTTGGCAAGGCAAAGTGGGGGGAGGCACCTCTGGCCCCTGAAGGAGGATGGCGGGGGGGGCTCTGTCTTCGGACTTAGCTCAGCCTTAAAGGAGGCGCATCCATCCAAGTCCTCCCCATGATTTCACTGTGTTGCACTAGCCGCGAGGAGGGGAGTGGGCTTGCCTGAAGGGAGGAGAGAACAGGCGGGGACTCTTGGCATGCCCGAGGAGGCAGTGGGGGTAGCTTTCTGCAAAGAGACGGCGGCAGTTGCACACTCTTTCCCCCGCCTCTTCTCAAGCGAGCTGGCCCACGAGGCAATGGGAAGAGGGCTACCTGGAGCAAAGCCCCTCCGATGGGGGCATCTGAGGAAGGGATTGGCAGACCCCCTGCTAGGTGGAAGACATTGGTTCCTGCCCATGCCCCCCTTACGACAAGCAGGAAACAACACCACCCCCACCCCCGGCTGGGAGTGAACCATCGCTCCTGGCTGCCTCCACGCCTGTGTTTGAGGCTCCGCCTTTCTCCCCTGAACTGGCTGGGTGACTGGCTTTGCCTTCCTGGTGGTGCCGTCCAGGAGAAGAACTCGCCTGAGCAGCCAGGGCAAGCGGCAGAAGGAGGAAGGTTCCCAGCCCCCCCCAAAGATGGAAAGGCTGGTAAACCTCCTAAAATTACTTCTTGAGGAGGGTGTCCCCAGAAGTCTGGATCCACTTGAGAGCCCATCAGGAGCATTTGTGGGATCAGCCTGCATTTGCACTGGTCTAATCTTGAACCCTGCAAGCCTTTTCCTGGCTCTTTTTAGTGCAAAAGGTCCCTTTTCCCACTTCTATGCAAGGCGCCTAGGAAAACACGGAGTGCCTCTTTTCCTTCCACCTTCTCCGCAAGCCCCGCCCCACCAAGACCCCTCGCCCTCATCAATATGGTCCAGGCAAGGGAAGAACCTTTCTGGCTCCTTCTTCCCATCAGTTTCATTTCCTTCCCAAACATCTCTGCCAACTCCTTCAGCCCTCCTTTTAATAATTGCAGATAATGGAGCAAGAAGTGGGGGGTGGGGATGGGGAGCTGCTTTCCTCCAGCAAAGCTGCAGTTTTGCCTGCCTCCCCCCTCCCCCTCTTTCTTCCTGGGCTGCCCCGTCGGAGCCTCGAGCAACCAAGGAGCAGCTCCAAGTGAGGGGGGGGACCAGGATCGACCCAGCCTCTGAACGTGAGGAGGGGAGGAGACTTCAACCGGAGACACCGGGGGTGGGTGGTGGAGCTGTTGCTGATGACGCGAAGAGGAAGATGCAGCTGCCTTCTCCCCCGGCAACCCCCATGTAACTACGGTATGCTGAGGGGGCATGGTAATCTTTTTAAAACCTCAGATTCTTCCTGTTATAATTTTAAAAAGTTGAGTTTGGTAAATTCTTCAGAAATAAAGTAATGTAAGGTTTTAAAACATTTGCACTGGACAAGTTCAACAAGTACCATCTATTCCTAAGATGGAAATATTCAACCTCCCTGCAAGAAAAGTTTTAAAAAGGCAAAAAAGTAAAAAAAAAAAAAAGCCAACAGTACAGAAAAAAAGCAGTGTAAACCTTAATTCTGCATGGTTAAATACAAAGGGACTGGAGTCACATTTAAAGCATGGAAGGGTCTGGACCTTTTGGTTTCACTTATATTTGGATTTTTAAAATCTGGAGTTCTTTCCATTCCATTGTTGTTGTTGTTGTTGTTTAGTCGTGTCCGACTCTTCGTGACCCCATGGACCAGAGCACGCCAGGCCCTCCTATCCTCTACCGCCTCCCGGAGTTGGGTCAAATTCATGTTGGTTGCTGACACTGTCCAGCCATCTCATCCTCTGTCGTCCCCTTCTCCTCCTGCCTTCACACTTTCCCAACATCAGGGTGTTTTCCAGGGAGTCTTCTCTTCTCATGAGATGGCCAAAGTACTGGAGCCTCAGCTTCAGGATCTGTCCTTCCAGTGAGCACTCAGGATTGATATCTTTTAGAATGGATAGGTTTCTTCTCCTTGCAGTCCAGGGGACTCTCAAGAGCCTCCTCCAGCACCACAATTCAAAAGCATCAATTCTTTGGCGGTCAGCTTTCTTTATGCTCCAGCTCTCACTTCCATGTATCACTACAGGAAAAACCATAGCTTTGACTATGCCGACATTTGTTGGCATGTTGATGTCTCTGCTTTTTAAGATGCTGTTGAGGTTTGTCATCGCTTTCCTCCCAAGAAGCAGGTGGCTCTTAATTTCGTGGCTGCTGTCACCATCTGCAGTGTTCCTGGAGCCCAAGAAAGTAAAATCTGTCACTGCCTCCATATCTTCCCCTTCTATTTGCCAGGAGGTGATGAGACCAGTGGCCATGATCTTAGGTTTTTTTATGCTGAACTTCAGACCATTTATGCTGCTCTCCTCTTTCACCCTCATTAAGAGGTTCTTTAATTCCTCCTCACTTTCTGCCATCAGAGTGGTATCATCTGCATATCTGAGGTTGTTGATATTTCTTCCAGCAATCTTAATTCCGTTTTGGGACTCATCCAATCCTGGCTTTCGCATGATGTATTCTGCATATAAATTAAATAAGCTGGGGGACAATATACAGCCTTGTTGTGCTCCTTTCTCAGTTTGAACCAATCTGTTGTTCCACATCCAGTTCTAACTGTTGCTTCCTGTCCCACGTATAGGTTTCTCAGGAGGTAGATAAGGTGATCAGTCACTCCCATTTCTTTAAGGACTTGCCTTTCCATATAGGAATACAATTCTACATTGTGATAAATAATTCTTTAAAATGACCTTAAACTCCTAAGGCTGCAGTTCTGTGCACACCTGCCTAAGAACAAGTGCTGTTCAAGAAAGACCTGTCTTCTGCAGAAACATACATGGAACAGGGCTGCAAGGGAAGGGTTGATATATCTGCCTGCCACAGTAATGGACAGTGCCTGGCAGGGGTTGTGGTTCTTCTGGATTCCAGGTCTCAAGGATGACAAGGTTCACGGGGAAGCATTTGCATCTTGTTTTCCTAGAATCTGGTCTTTGCTGAAGGAAAAAAGGTGCTCTCCTTTCCTTCCCAGTTGCTTCCAGAACAGCCTTTTCATACATGCCAGATGAGGCTTGTCAGAGTGCTCTGGGGGCTGTCCAGGGGAAGTGAGCAGTCTCCTTTCCTTGAGTCTTGTGTGATTGCCCTTTTTTGCTGCCATCTCTGCAAAGGAGGAGGAGGGAAAGAAAGAGCTCGGGCAAAGAGAGCAACAAAGGAGATAGAGCCAGGAATGGAGAAATGGTTTGTTCTCCTTGCCCTATCCCTTTGCCACAGTAGAGTCAGTGTGACTGAAGGACATGACACCTTTTCTGGTACGCCCCCACAGCAATTCCTGTGACAGGCTGGCCACCCACCCAGCCAGGAGCCAGGAGGAGGAAGCAGGCCTTGACGCCCCGCTGGCACTCCAGGGCCTCCACCTCAGCGGTGTACTCGGCGAAAAGGGTGCGGAAGCCCTCGTCCCAGAAGGCCTGGCTCAGGTGCACTACCTGTCAGCTCGAGGTCCTCCAGGATCATATGGGCTGCCATGGCAAAGCTGCCTCCCCTCCGCTCAAGGCCGGGCTCGCCCAAGAGGTAGGTGTGTCGTGCACATGCACGAGGGGCGTGTCATGCTTGCATGCAATCTTGACACGCCCCTCTGCAAGCACAACACACCCACCTGGGGCATGATACACTCACCCGTGAGGGCGGGGGTGCCCCTCCCCCCAACTTGTCCGCGCACAGAGCCCACATGCCCCAACCGGTCCCTGGTCTGAAAAAGGTTGGGGACCACTGGTATACGATGTAATCATACAGTGCATTACTAATTGCTTTTGGCAGGTAAATGTAAATGTAGAGCAAAAAGCGGTCTGCACCCCTATATATTTTTCCAGTTCATTAATAGCTGTTCGCAAGCACTCTGTCTTTTTACATGTCTCCTTCCCCCCCTTTTTCCCCCTACCTTTTTCATTTCTCTTCATGACAGAATCATGAATGCAATGTCACCACAGCACATTGTAGGCTGTTAGACATACCTGCTTAATAACACCACTGATGGAAAATGAAACATTTATTCTGAAGGAATGGAGGAAGAAAATTTGGAAACTTGGCTACTGTCCCCTGTTTTGTTGCACATCTGGCAGCAGATTTATTGCCAAAAACACAATATAGCATGGCAAAACAGAGCTGGGAGGGGCCCAAACTCTGAATATAAAAGGCTTTGTAAGCTTCATACACGTTATTGTTAGCCCATCTACTGTTAATCTGTCAATATTAGTCCCAAATATTTGACAACTACCATAATAATATGGAATAAATTAATCACAGGAACACAGTAAGTTGAATTTCAACTGAATCAGGCCAGTATCCAGACTGATTTGCAACAATTCTCTGGGGTGCCAGACTGTAGATGCTGAGGATTAAATATAGGACTTTTTGCATGCAAAACAAGTTGGTGTATCACTACATATGATGGTTTGGAGAACTCATGAAAAAATATGATTGTTCCGATTTGATTGGCTTAGAAATAAGCAGAGTTTCCTCCTTGAATCCATGGCTTATTTAGAAGCCAGTCTGAATTCAGATTTAACTTAATCCACTGAAGTCCACAAATTCCCTCTATTAATTCTTAATCCGCCTCACTATCCTCCATCCCTAAATTACCTGATTGCTGGTAGGATTCCATTGGCAATGGCAAGGAAGAAAGGGAGCACACACACAACTGGGCTGATATGCTGCATGCTAGACAAAAGTTCTCCAGCGGCTGCAGTAGTTCTGAGGAACATGACCATTTCAGAGGCTAATGGCCCCTGATGCATGTTGGCAACCTGCTGCATGCCACAGGAGCCAGAGGATAGATTACAAAGAGGATGAAGGAAGAGATTACAAGACACTAGTTTGGAATTTTGCCTGGGAAGGATGGGAAATTATAATCCAGTTTGGGTTAGAACCTGAGCTTCAGAAGAATTTGGGGTTATAGTTGTTTGAGATTATTCTTAAAGGCCTCCACAACTTGGCATCCAGTTAATATGGCCAACAAGAACTGATGTTGTTTGGAAACAACACCATCTGTATAGGGTTGTATGAATATACCAGCTTTGTTTTCTCTCACCTATAGTGTTTTTAAAATCCTAAATTCTCTCAATCCAGTTAATGAAGAATTTAGAGTATTTTGTTTAAACAATGAAGTAAACCAAATTCTCACTGTCTCAATTTCTGTGGAATCTTTCATATCCGCCCAGAGTAGACTTCGGTCTAGATGGGCGGGATATGAATTTAACAAACAAACAAACAAACAAACAAACAAACAAACAAACAAACAATACATACATACATACATACATACATACATACATACATACATACATACATACATACATACATACATACATACATACATACATACATACATACATACATACATATCTGGTTACTGCTGAATTAACATTATTTTTGTAGTATTGAAAAAGACCCTGCAAATCTCCCACAACTGTGGGGCAGTGAGATATTTTGGACATTACTGGGAAGTGCTGGGAAACGTGAGATGATTGCATCGCTTATTACTTCTTCATGTCCTTGTGTCCAACATCCATTGTTCTAAGAAATGTAGGGTCCACAACACTGTAGGATTCACTGTTGTAGGTGTGTGTGTTTTTTTAAATCATGTATACAGCCATTATTCAGTGTTCTAATATAATTATTATTTGATAAATGTATGCATTTATGTAGCCATGATGATATATAAGTTCATCCATCAAAATCAAAGAGGCTATTCCGAAAGTGTAGAATAAAGGGGATATTACTAAAATACAGTTTTCTTTTTCAGGACCTGGCCTTGCTTTTATTGCTTACCCAAAAGCTGTAACAATGATGCCTCTTTCTCCACTGTGGGCAACTTTGTTTTTCATGATGCTCATATTCCTTGGATTAGATAGCCAGGTATGAATTGAACAATAATTTAAAATAAGATGAAACAAACTCTTTTTCAATGTGGATCCGGCTAAAAGCTTAGTTTCAGATGACCAAAGGGGATATTCCTGGAACATAATTGCCTGGTTAATTCTGGTGAATGTTTTTTCTTCCTTCTGTTTACATCTGTACAGGCAAGTATGAATTCAGAAGGACAGTAACTTGGATTTTCTTTTCATTGTGTGAAATCCTGTTGCATTAACTTTTTTGAGGGATATTGCTTCAGGTTAATGACTGTCCATAGAACTTATCTCAATTGCGGTAACTCAGTTTGCAACAGATAATGTCTATGGCATTGCTTGAGGCAATCACCTCCAAAAGTTATGCTTTTTGTGGAGATGTGCATTAGAATTTTCAGCCATAAGGTAGGAAAACTGCCTGTCACTTCAAACAGGCACAAGTCTTGAGAAAACTGAAAAACAATAAGGTTAGTTGTTAGAAATTCATTGTGTGTGATCAGACTGGCATTGGGGTGTGATCGGACTGGCATATAATTTGCATTTTGTAGTGCTTGTGGTACAGTCTGGACGGATGATCATAATTAATCTGTTCTTTGGTAATATATATATATATATTCAGTCCTGGCTGTTGGAAATGATGAGGATACATCACCCATCCATGCCCACACACAGTCTCTAGCTGAATTGGAAAAATGAGCTGGAGAACAGAAATGACATTTAAAGTTACTGAAGACTGGAGTGACAGGCAATGTGCCATAGATAAAATGGATTGGATAGGCAAATCTAAGCTGAAATATCATCTGAGCAGAGAAATTCATTGCCAAGGGCAAGTTATGATCTCTCAGATTATTTATATCATAGACTTTGTAATATAATGCACTGCCCAGGGCTTAATGTAGTGACTCGCAGTGGTACTTCAGCACTGAGGAAAAGCACACAGTATTGCCGTGCAAAGGGCTCTTGCCAGACATGCTAGGAGTATAAGAACAGCCTGACACCTCTAGAAGCGCTGCAACCCAATATTAGCCAAAAAAGGGGTGGGGGCTAGTACGAGTGATAAATTGGAATTTTTGAGCTAACACATCACACTTTTGCAGTTGGGTTGAGCTGTATGAAGAGTAAAGTTTTTGTGCCCAGGCAATGCTATAGAGATTATACATTCTGTACTAATAGCTTGCTTTTTTCTGCATCTCTTTTCCAGTTTGTCTGTGTTGAAAGTCTTGTGACAGCTGTGGTGGACATGTATCCAAAAGTTTTCCGGAGGGGATACAGACGAGAGCTGTTGATTCTTGCTCTTTCAATTGTGTCATTTTTCCTTGGCCTAATAATGTTAACAGAGGTAAGATGTGTCTGAGGATTGATAAAATATGGTATCTGCAGAAATACTGATTAAATGTTGCTTTGTGATAAAATACGAAGGCCTACATTCGAGTGGTAGTCCCAGTCATTGCATAGGTTCTTGAATGGTGAGTGAAAATTTATGCAAATCCAATTGAATCAATGGCAGTCCCCTAACTGGAACTATGAGTTGAATTCAGGATAAAATACCTGGAAACAGGAAAATGTCATCTCAAAGGATCACCATGGATGTCCTTTTCTTATTGCATATCTGTGAGAATGCCTTCTTACTCCCATATGTGGAAATGCCAGCGGGTTGTTTTTTTTTTTTGGCTTTGGTTCTGAGAAGTACATTAATAATTTAAAATAAGGAGAGTAGATTTAAGGATGTTTTCCTATTCTGTTGTTTTGAATTGCTGAATTAATAGGATTTGGCAACATTTTGTAAATGTATGTTTACACTTTTCAGCAGACAACCATTGTGAACATGATAGTCTAAGCGTTAATTACCTGTCCTGATGACACAACTGTAGGGAACAAGAAATGACGCTGGCATCCAAGCACATTCCCCCTCCTCCAGATTATAAGGATGACATGTTTTTCTAAAACAAGCAAATAAACTTCAAGATTGTCTTACAACAATTAACTATAGATGAACTGTTCTTAATGGTTCACTTTGTTTTACCTTTGTCCTATTTTAACATCTTCAGTGGTTAGTGTAAAAATTAGCATTATGGACAAAGTCAGTCCTTTGGGCACCCTGTGTCCCACACAAAAGCATGTTCAATCACACAGAAGGGTGGCTCCTTAAATTATTTGTTGCCTGCCTCCAGTTATGGAGGACACTTTAGAAAAGGAATCGGCAACCTCCAGAGGTCTGAATGCTGACACATCCACATGTGGACATTTTAGGGCCATCCCAGGTCCTGCTTGCCCCTGCACCCTGAAGGTATTTTTTGTTTTAAATACCTTTAAAGGGATGAAATTGGTAATTATAGGCCCGTCACCAATGTTTCTTTCATGAGTAAAGTGGTCAAGAGGGTGGTGGCCGATCAGCTCCAGGCCGTCCTGGAAGAAACTGATGCCCTTGATCTATTCCAGTTGGGCTTCAGGCTGTGGCATGGTATGGAAACAGCATTGGTCGCCCTGCAGGATGACCTCCTGAGGGAGGCTGACAGGGACAATATGTCCTTGTTGGTCCTCCTCGATATCTCAGCGGCCTTTGATACCATCAACCACGGTATCCTCCTGGGCCAGCTCTCTGAGTTGGAGATTAGTGGCCTCACTTTGGTGTGGCTCCATTCCTTCTTGGAGGACCATGCCCAGAGAGTGCAGCTTGGCGAGATGACTCAATTGTGGGGTTCCACAGGTGTTGATCATCTCGCCAATGCTATTTCATATCTATTTGAGGCCGCTGGGTGAGGTCATCCGGAGTTGTGGAGCTCTGTGCCATCCGTACTCTGATGACACCCAGCTTTACCTCTCTTTTTCTCCTACTGTAGTGGATGCTGTTCTGTCCCTTGAATGCTGCTTGGAGACCGTTCTGGGGTGGATGAGGCCAAATGGACTGAGGTTGAATCCAGACAAGATGGAAATCTTGTGTGTGGGTGGTCCTGGCGTCAGTGGGTTGGGAAACTCCCTCTCCTTGGGGGGGGGACTCTCCCCACGAGGAGTGAGGTTTGCAGCTTGGGCATCTGCCTGGACCCAGATATCACCATGGAAACCCAGGTGACATCTGTGGTCCGGGCAGCTCATTTCCATCTCAGAAGGATTGCCCAGCTGCATCCCTGTCTAGACATGGGTGCACTCGCAATGCCGATTAATGCCCTCTGTGACGTACACCCTGTGTCCTTTGTTTATTTTGCCTTAAACACAAGTCCACCCTCTGGATGCGTTTCCTCACTTCACGCTGCCACCAGGTATTATTCCCTCAATACCAAATAGATAGGTCTTAGACACGTGCTGCCAATACAACAGGTTTATTGATTTTATATGTGTTATGCAAATCACAGGAGTAAATCACAGATGTTTAGGCTTATTCATTAAATATCAGTGGGTTTGTTGTTTTTATTCACTGGTATAATATTCTTGGACTATATATATATATTCTCTATACTTTTAAACTCTTTCCTATTCTCTCTAGCAATCTCTCTTAATTTTCTCAATACAATCTCCTAACTCTCTCTTCAATTCTCTATCAGCAACCTCTTTTCTCCAACTCCCTTATCTAACTGTCTGCCTAACTGTCTAACTGTCCTCCTTGGTTCCGCCCCTCCTGTCCTCTCATAGGCTTCTGCCTTTGAGCTTCCCATGATGGACAGGCGTGACGTGGGGTTCCACTACACCAGTGGTGCTCAAACTGGAGTGCTCAGATGTTCTTGCACTACAATTCCCAGAAGCCTTCACCACTTGCTGTGCTGGCCAGGATTTCTGGGAGTTGCTGTCCAAGAACATCTGGGGACCCAGTTTGAGAACCACTGCACTACACCCTCATAGTCTCAAGAATTGACTACTGCAGTGCTCTCTACGTGGGGCTACCCTTGAGGTTGATGCGGATACTTCAACTGTTCCAGAATTCAGTGGCCAGATTAATAACTGGGGTGAAGAAATTTCAGCACATCTCCTACCACTCTGGCTGCCCTTCATTGGCTACCGGTTTGTTTCCACATTGACTTCAAGGTTGTGATGATAACATTTAAAGCCCTAAACAGTTTAGGACACAGGTGCCTATCAGAACGCCTGCTCCCAGCCAGATTTGTCTGTAATACCCATTCCTCACAGGCAGGGTGGTTGACAACCTTGACCCCGAAGGAGACCCGGAGGGAAAGAACTAGAAACCGGGCCTTCTCGGTGGTTGCCCCTGCCTATGGAACAACCTGCCAACTGAGATTCGTCTGGTACCCTCGCTGGACGGATTTAAAAAAGCACTGAAGACCTGACTCTGCCAGGCTTTCCCAGAGTACTGGGATCTTGTCCTCCCTTTTTACCATTCTTTTTGCTAACCTTTCCATCACCCTTTCCACCACCTTACTGACATCTGTTTTAATTTCTGATTTGTTATGTATTAACTTTTTTTCATTGTGTTTTTAATTTTTCCCCCTCCTTATATTGTTGTTAGCCGCCCAGAGTGGCCTGGTTGCCAGAAGATGCGCGATATAAATTCAGTTAATTAATTAATTAATTAATAATTTGGAGTCCTCCTTTTATTTTAACATAAAAAGTTCTCTGCTGTGTTAAACCACTCTAGAATTCTGTTTCACACTGTAGCTGATCAGATGTCACTGGGAAGACCACAAGCTCTTGTCAGGGCTTTAGTACTTTCTTGCTATTATTGACCAGAGATATGTATTCAAGGGCAAACATATCCTAGAGGCACCATATTGCCATTTTATAAGGGGTCAAGAAATATAGGATGTGGCCTCTAGTCTGTTTCCTTTGCTTGCTTCTGAAGTGAATTGATCCTCCTTCCTTACAAATTTGTTGTATTTCCCAGAATCAGGCCCCAAATCAAAGAAAAAGGATAGCTTGATTTGTTTCAGCTTTGGGTAGGCTGTGTTGTTTAATGTTAGCTGGCAAACTGTATTCCATTGTGGATAGTTCAGTTCCCTACTCAATTGCTAGATTGGATCCACACTGTCTGATTGTTAATGTTACTGCTTTAGTGCTTACCTAGCCATTTTTTAAGGGCTGTAAGAAAAAGAGATCCCCCCCCCCCCCGAAACACAGCATACCTGCTGATTGCTACTATGGATGCTGCTTGGAAGAGTACAAGTCATACTCTCTGTGGCATGAGCCCTGCAAAAGAAATCAAGTTGCAGTATGTGCCATAACCCACCAAATGGCACTCTTGTACTATATTCTATTATGAAACGATCTTCGTTAGAGCCTTTCCATTTAACTTGGTTTAGGGTGAAGCCATACATTTATATTCAGCAGATCTGAAAGGTAAATTCCAGTGGGTAGTTTCTTGGGATCACTTGAAAATAATACTGAGGGCAATTTGTTGTGCAATGTACTGAGGGCAATTTGTTGTGCAATGTATTTCATCCTCAGTATGCTAACTACAGAGCCCAGAACAAGACCACCTCTCAAGAGGGCTTTAGTAATTAGCTCATTTGCTAAATAATCAGAGGAACAGTATATATTTCTTGGCTAGGCAAATAAATTAAGATATTTTATTAGGAAGCTGTAGAGAATTTGCAGGTTACTCACTATACAGATTGTAGATACTCTAAAAGCAAAGCAAAAAAGCAAAGCATGCTGCTTATATACTGTCCAATAGTGTTTAAAGTGTTCTCTGGGTGGCTTAATCTAATGAGGGAAAAGATTAGATCATAGTAGCATTGTAGCAACAAGAGAAATAAAAACAGAAGTATTGTGGTACTCTATAAAGTAATAAATTTATTTCTCTGTGAACACTCAAAGATTATAGTCCACTTCTTCAGACACATTTTCCACAACAATCCTGCATTTGTGGCCAATCCTAGTAAGTGTTCTCTCAACACATTATATGTGGTTTGATGCATAGGAATGTGACAGGCAATGAACAACATCTGGATATTTATAGGAAATGCTTCAGTTTTAATCCTTAGAATAATTTCCAGTGAATGAGAGAACGTTTATCCATGTAGATGTAGATATACATTCTAGAAGTACTTATAGCAATTGCAAGTTCAAATAATAACAAAGAAAAAGCTGTGTAGTTCTTTTGCACAATTGAAAAAGAAGGGTGGTTGATAATTTCATTAGATCAGTTGTTTAAATCTTGGTTGAAGGTTGGATAATGAAGCTGATATACGTAGGTTGTAGTTGTAAACACATTTTTAAAAGAATCATTTCTATCCCTCACTATTTATATAATCTGAATTTTAAAAATATATGCCCAATATCAAACCAAGAAAACAACACCAAACTGAAGAGGAAAAAGAGCCTCCCCCAAATAAGGTGTTTTTGCCATACAGCAAAGGGATCATGGACCACATAGGGAAACTTTTGAAAAAACACAGCCTACAAACAGTATTCAAGCCCACCACAAAAATACAACAAATGTTATGCACTCAGGGTTGATTTCCTTCAGCAAAGGACAGAAGGGACCCCTCTCACTGCTGCAGGAGTATACCGGATACCTTGCAGTTGTGGCCAGGTATATATTAGAACCACAAAAGGAAGCATCCACATTAGAATCAAAGAACATGAGAGACACAACCAGAAAAATCAGCAGTAGCTGAACATGCCCTAAAACAAGCTGGACATGAAGTTCTGTTTCAAAATACTGAAGTACTAGACAACACCAGCAATCATTATGTTAGACTGCACAGGGAAGCCATTGAAATCCACAAACACCAGCAAAGCTTCAACAAAAAAGAAGAAAGACTAAAACTAAACACGGCCTGGCTTCCAATACTGAATAATACAGCATGCAAAAGGTCAATGAACTCTACCCAGCCAAAAGGACCGGTGATCACTGCACACAAAAGACCAGCTAACAACATCCATCAATCGCAGTGACAGAAAGTCTCTCCCCCATATCACAATAATACACCCACAACAAAAACACATGGATCACCACAATCATCCACCTCCTGAAAAGGACAAAAGCTGATCCCACAGCTATAAATGCTCAACTATCCAAACAAACTTCACCAGAGCACAGACAGGGTTCTGACTCCTGTCCCCTGAAGATGGCGGCCACAGAGACTGGTGAAACATTGGGAAGAACAACCTTCAGAACACGCCAAAGAGCCCGAAAAACCCACAACAACCATGCCCAACATTCTCCTTAGAACTTAATGATTTCTCACAATATCCAGTGAGGTTCTGCTCCATCATAGGGTATACACAGACTATGCAATTACATTTTAATCTATATATATATGTTAATTTTCTCCTAAAAGTTTGGATTATTCTACACTCTAAATTTAAATTAACTCAGATCAAATATAAAGGAGTAGATTCTAAGAACTCTGTGCCAATGTAAGTTTACAGAAAGAATTTTTTGCATTTCATCCTTCCCTTTTAATTCTCTGAGTCCCTGGAAAAGCTCCAATATAATTCTCGGCAACCATCATATTTTAATTTAACCTGTTTTCTTTTTCAGGGTGGAATGTACGTTTTCCAGCTGTTTGACTCCTATGCAGCCAGTGGAATGTGCCTTCTTTTTGTTGCTATATTTGAATGTGTCTGCATTGGGTGGTTTTATGGTGAGTCAACAGTTTTTTTTTTTGTACAGTTAAATCTTCTCAAATCATATGCATTTACAGGATGATTGTTACAATACTTATTTGCTTTAATTATGTACATACAGAATATCAATCCTTCTAGAGTGGTTTTCATTTATGTTAATAAATGGCAGTCACCAGTATTTTAAGAAGGAATTCAACAGGTTCCTTCTTGTTGGAGGGAAAAGAGTGGATCTCGTAGCTGCCAAAGAAGCAGACTGCTGGCGTTATCTCATGTGTTCATCATCATTCGTAGAATTTTCCCCAGAAGAATGACTTTCATAACTTACCTTGTCAGACTTAATTCCATTAACTAAACCTGAGTTTCTAGATCAGTTTTGTTGTCATACTGCAAGTTGTATGGATTTTCTCTTTTGATGAATTCTTTTCGGACTCCTGTTCTGATAAGGATAGCAGTCCTCACTTGTCTTAACTTTGCTTATCAAAATGATGGGCCACAACATTCTCTATTTTGTTGGTGAGGGTGGAAGTTAATGTGATAGTGTTCTTGATAGAATGATGTTTTGTGTGAACTGCATGAATTCCCCAAAATAAGCTGACGGCTGCTTTCTTTAAGAATTCAAAGCCCTCAATGGGTTGTTTGTCTCTTTCTTAACAATCAGCAAGTCCTTCTCTGGCTGTAGAGTGTATATGTGTGTCCATGGTTTGATTCTCAAACGGAAAGAGGATTAAAGACATTTCACACACACTTCCAAGACCCTGGGGAAGAAAGGAAATACAGTAGTTATTATTCTTGGCTGGAGGTAAAGGATTTTGCAAAAATTGTCAAAATCCTTATCAAGATGCCGTGTTGTGCTAAGATAGCCTAAACCACTGGTTCTTAACCTTGGGTTACTCAGGAGTTTTGGACTGCAACTCCCAGAAGCCTTCACCACCAACTGTGCTGGCTGGGTTTTCTGGGAGTTGCAGTTCAAAAACATCCGAGTAACAAAGGTTAAGAACCACTGGCCTAAACTGCTGAAAGCAAGGTGTGACAACCCCAGACCTACTGGGATATACCACAGTTTCACTAAGCTGCCACCAACCATTCCCTGTAAGGAGTCACACAGACCAGGAATGGATTTTTAACAAATAAAGGAATAAGGTTTATTTAAATCACACACAGGGAAAATAAAATGATCAAGTGAATAAGATACAGTAACGTGGCTTAGTCTCAATCATACATACACCAGTTTGGTTCACACAGAACACCTTTCAATAAAGCACAGACCCTGAACCCATCAGATCTGGCTACCCATACAGACACCTGAACCTATCAGGTAGGTACTGACTGACACACAGTAGTACCCTGTCTGACACACAGACTCCCACTCAAGCTTCTTCTCTCAGCTCTCCTCCAGCTTCTTCTTCTGCTCTCTACACAAACTCCACATATATATACAGTACAGCCCCTCCTCCTGATGTCCCGCCTTCCACTCCCCATAGGATGGAACTTTCCCTCCAACCCATGACAGACAGGTAACATCAGTCCTGTATGTAACACCTCCCCTCTTTATAAGTTGTTTTGTAGGGGGAAAGCTGAGGTGCTTTTCTCCAAAAAACAACCTGGATCCAAAACATACAAAAACAGTTATACATTAACATACAATACCATACTTACTCTAGGATAAACATATCAATTAGGCATTTAAACTTTTACCATTTACAATACATCACGTTACCTTTATTCATACAAACCGGGCATGTTTAATAAACAACAGGTACATTTAACTTTTTGGTCACCTAAATATATACATAGTCCATGTTTCTTTCGCCGTCTTCATTCTTCAGGTCTTCTTGATAAGGCGTCAGCAACACAGTTCACTGACCCTCTGACCACCTTCACTTCAAAGTCATAGTCTTGCAGGTTTAAAGCCCACCTCATAAGTTTGCTATTGTGGGTTTTCATTGTCTTTAACCATTGCAGTGGTGAATGGTCAGTGCACAGAATAAAATGTCTTCCCCAGATGTAAGGCTTGGCCTTCTGGATCGCGTAGACTATGGCCAGGCACTCCTTTTCCACGGTTGCCAAATGTCTCTCACCTTTCTGGAGTTTCCTACTCAGGTAGGACACTGGATGCTGGTCACCATTCTCATCCTCCTGGCAAAGAACTGCTCCTACCCCGCTGTTAGACGCATCGGTGTAGATGATGAACTCCCGGTCGAAGTCTGGAGCACGCAGCACTGGATAGTTGATGAGGGCCTCCTTCAACCTCTGGAACGCCTCCTCACAGTCGCTGGTCCACGGGATGCGGTCATCAGTCTTCTTCCTCGTCAGATCGGTCAGCGGAGCCGCAATCTCGCTAAACCTCGGGATGAACTTTCTGTAGTAGCCCACCAACCCAAGAAATGATTTGACTTTTTTCTTGGTGTTGGGTCTAGGCCAATCACGAACTGCTTCTATCTTGGCCTCTAGGGGTTTGATCACTCCTCCCCCTACTATGTGACCCAAATATTTTATTTCTGGGCTACCCAGCTGACACTTGCTCTCTTTGCAGGGCCTAGGCCAAAGCACTTCCTACCCTGGGTTAAAGTGCCTCTCCCTGCCTTCCTGGTCATCCCAAGCTTTCTTTCTGACCTTTTGAGCTTGCAGGGTCTCTGCTGCTAGCTCTAGGTTTCTCTTTAGGTCATTTCTTAAAGAGTCTATATCTGTCACAACATCTTGTGGGTCATCCTGGGTGATCTGCTCCCAATTTTGTTTGATCAAATCAAGGGGCCCTTTCACCCTTCTCCCAAACAAGAGTTCAAACGGACTGAACCCGGTACTGGCTTGTGGCACTGATTGATAAGCAAACAAAAGGGATTGCAGCTTCTGGTCCCAATTGTTTGGATTCTCCGCCAAGTAAGCCCTAATCATGCGCATCAAAGTCCCATTGAACTTTTCCGTTAACCCATTACTTTCAGGGTGATAGGCAGTGGTTTCCTTGTGTTTAATTCCACAGATTTGCCATAACCGTTTCATGAGCTTCGATGTAAACGATGCGCCCAAATCTGTGATTATTTCTGAGGCGAATCCCATCCTGGACATGTACCCCACCAAGGCATCTGCCACTGTGTTAGTTTCAATGTTAGTCAAGGGTATGGCTTCAGGGTACCTCGTGGCATGGTCCACAATGGTGAGAATGAACCTGTTCCCCCTCTTTGTGGCCTTGGGCAAAGGTCCCACAATATCCACCCCTATACATTTGAACGGAGTGTCAATCACAGGCAAAGGGCACAACTTTGCTTTGGTCCTGTCACGGTTATTCCCCTGCCTCTGACACACATCACATTGTTTACAGTACTCCTTGATCTGCTTCCCTATTTCAGGCCAGTAAAAATTCTGTGTAATTCTTTGTTGTGTTTTGTTCACCCCTAAGTGCGCAGCAAACATGTCAGAGTGCCCCCTTTTTAAGATCATGGGGCGATACTTTTCAGGTACCACCAGCTGACTTCTGATCCCATCTCCCCCTTTTGAGATATCCCTCAGGGTCTCTCTATATAAAATTCCCTTTTCCTCTCGAAATCTCACTGGGGTTTCAGGTGTTAGCTGGGCGTCTGTCACCTGTTCAAAACACTTTTGGAGAGTGGCGTCTGCCTTTTGCTCTTGGCCAAATCGGCTGTCTGTGGTTAAAGTTTCCACCACAGCTTCGGAACTCCCCTCTGCTTCCATCTCGGGCTCATCAGTACCCCCCTGAACTGTCCCCGTGGTAGCTTGTGAACGTGTAATCACTAGCACCCGTTTCACATGTTCAGCCAGGTCATTTCCCACGAGCACGGCTGCTGGCAGAGTCGATGAAATCGCTAGCCGCCAAACTCCCCTCCAGCCTTGAAAGTTCACAGGTACCTCAGCTACTGGCAGCGAGATCACCTGTCCCTCAATCCCTGCCACCTTTATGCTCTCATTCGGGATTATATACTCCCTAGGAATAATATCTGGATGGCACAGGGTCACCTGGGAACAAGTATCCCTCAGCCCCCTATACTGATGGTCAAATATTCCTACGTCCACCCCTGCGGTTTCAAACAACTGCGAATCTGTTCTCACTAGCAAGCAGCGCTTGACCTCCACAAGAGGACCATTTTCCCCAGCCTGATCAGCAGATGTAACTGTTCCAGATTGAGTAGCCATGGCAACAGGCTCCCTCAGTGGCAAGGAGCTTTGCTCTTTCTGGACACAGAACACAGCTTTTGGCTTGGTTCCACTCAAATCATGAGACACATTTCCTTTTAGCTGCTTTAATTTCTCACACTCTGAGATTAGATGGCCCTTTCCTTGACAGAAATAACATTTTCTGCTGTATTTTGAGTCTTTCTCATCTTGTTTTGGTTTTCCCTCCAAAATCTGAGGTCTTGGTTTCGTGTCTGAGGGCTTCCCTTCACCATGGGCTCCTCCCCCTTGCTGGTTTTTTCCCGGTCCCTGAGAGTACTTGCTGTAGGTTTCTTTAGGTTTACCTATCGATTTCCCCTCACCTAAGGGCTTTCTTATTTGGGAAATAAAATCTGCGATCTCGGCCGCTTCTGCCACAGATCTAGGTTTCCTTTCCCTCACCTGGAACTTCAGTTCCCCATGCAGGACTGAATAAAACTGTTCCAGCGCTATCAGGTCTTTGAGCTGCTGGAAGGTCTCTGTTCCCTCCTGAGATAGCCATTTCTCTAGCAGCCTCACCAGTTGGGCCCCCACTTGGGTAAAAGTCTGCTCTGGTTTCTTTGTGAGTGACCTGAATCTCTGCCTCAGCTGTTCCGCATTTATCCCATGTCTGGCAAACACCAGTTTTTTAAACTCTGCAAAATTTTTTAGCAGCTCCTCTGGCATCTCTGCATAGACTTCTGCCAGGCTGCCACTGATTAAAGATCGCATAATGGTCATCTTCTCAGTTTCCCTTACTGAGAAGTCCACAAACGCTCTTTCCACGAGGGAAAAGAACACCTCAGGGCAATCTCCCTTGTGGTATACAGGGAATTTCTTCAGGTCAGTTTTAGACAATTGGCCTCCCTCAGAATCCCTATTGTTATTATTGTTCTGGTTCATCAGTTCCAATTTTCTTAACTCAAACGCCATTTTCTCTCTCTCCAACTCAAATTGTCTTTGCCTCTCCCTTTCCTGCATTCTTTCTCTCTCTAATCTTTGCTCCATTTCCCTCACCCTCAGTTCATGCTGTTGGACTATGAGCATTTTCCTGAGTTCTGGGTTCTGCTCTCCCGTGCTCTCATCCTGCACTGAGCCAAATTCATCCTCAGAACCTTGGTCTACCTGGGGTTCCCTCGCTTCACCCATTTCTGCCATTTGGCTTCGAGTCAAGGGCATAATCCCCCCCCAGAACAGGCTGCTTTCAAAAGTCAAGCCTCCAAATAAAGCGACCACTTTTTTTTTCTTTTGCCTCAGAACCAGCCTTCTATAGATTGCTGCTGTTCTTCAGCACTAACTTGCAACTGTTGCCAGCCAGAGTCCACCCCCCTCTGCTAGGCCTCTCAGCAGACAAGCTAGATCACTGCTACTTCACTCAGCTTTGCCTCAGCTTTTTTCCCGCCAAAACAGGTTGCCTCAGAGCTCCCTAATCTAGTCCCACCAATCTGAGGTCACACGTTCTTCCACTAGCCTGCCTCCCCGTGAGGTAAGCCTAGAAGATTACCTACGCGCTCTCAGATTGTCCCTGACTAGACCCCCCTTGCTCTGGGCACACTTGCCAAGGCTTTGCTGTACCACTGGACAACTGGACCAGTCGTATCCCACACGCTGGACACCAATCAATGTGACAACCCCAGACCTACTGGGATATACCACAGTTTCACTAAGCTGCCACCAACCATTCCCTGTAAGGAGTCACACAGACCAGGAATGGATTTTTAACAAATAAAGGAATAAGGTTTATTTAAATCACACACAGGGAAAATAAAATGATCAAGTGAATAAGATACAGTAACGTGGCTTAGTCTCAATCATACATACACCAGTTTGGTTCACACAGAACACCTTTAAATAAAGCACAGACCCTGAACCCATCAGTTCTGGCTACCCATACAGACACCTGAACCTATCAGGTAGGTACTGACTGACACACAGTAGTACCCTGTCTGACACACAGACTCCCACTCAAGCTTCTTCTCTCAGCTCTCCTCCAGCTTCTTCTTCTGCTCTCTACACAAACTCCACATATATATACAGTACAGCCCCTCCTCCTGATGTCCCGCCTTCCACTCCCCATAGGATGGAACTTTCCCTCCAACCCATGACAGACAGGTAACATCAGTGCTGTATGTAACACAAGGTATTGAACAAATATCATTTCCATAATTTATATGAAACTGCAGTCTTGCATGAGCCTTCTGTCATATGAAACCTGTAAAATCATCCCTCTCTTTTCCAAGAGAGTCCCAGTGTGAAACTTTTTCATCTGTCTGTCTGTCTGTCTGTCTGTCTGTCTGTCTGTCTGTCTGTCTGTCTGTCTGTCTGTCTGTCTGTCTGTCTGTCTGTCTGTCTGTCTGTTTCTCAGTACTGTTCCCCTTGATAAGTGACCAATGTATTCTTGGAATGACAGTACCCCATGAAGTAGTGTCATTATAAGAGGGCTTTAGGGATAAAAGTTGGTAGCCTCTACTCATGGAAACTCCATCACTTCCAGTCTGAGTCAGAACAATACTTCATGCAACATCATTCCAGAACTCTGAGGCAGCAGCACTCTTGCCACTATTTAAGCTCGAGGAAGGCCCAAAAGTTTTAGGATGTTTTCAACAGAGACTCTGAAAATGCCCTCCATCTTGCAAAATAGGGTGACCCCCTCGCCCCAAAAAAAGAGGAGGAGGAGGAGGAAAAGCAAAGTGTGCTACTTAGGAAGGCATTGTAACTTTTCCTTGGACTTAGAATCTAATTGGTTCACTGACCATGGTTAGAAAGTGAACCATTGTAAAACAAACTCCAGACAAATAGACAAAGAGCGTTAATGTCACTTATATTCACTGGTTACTTCTTTTATGCAGGAAGCAATCGGTTTTATGACAATATTGAAGATATGATTGGATACAGACCACTGCCATTGATTAAATGGTGTTGGAAGCTCCTCACTCCTGGGATTTGTGCAGTAAGTAATAAAAATATGATTAACATAGTAGAGCCATCTGTAAAATTTTTGAAAAGGTTTTCACTCAATTCTTTTGTGGAAATGCTGGAGTAGTAGGCCATTGCATTTGTATACAGATATGATAATAAAAGAAGTGCACCTCTAAAATGTGCATATTTCCTGGTGCCCCTTTGAAAAAAAAATCACATCGACAAGAACAGACAACACTTTGTATAACAAATGTTATTTCATTTATTTAAGTATTTCCTTAATTATTCATTTTAGGCAAAAGTAGCCTCTAGTTTTTCTTTCCTTTCTTTTCCTAATACATCCTGATGCAGACAAGGATATGGTGCATGCTATCTTCTTTAAATGTGATCACACAATGATTCTTATATTGCATCTGCCCTATGTAGCTATTAGCGGAAGAATTGTATACATTATGTTTTGATTTCCACATGTCAAGGACGTGCTTTATCTTCTTACGTCTCTTTTGGGCCACACTTCTTGTTTTATCTGGAAGTTGAGTCATGGCAACTTCCAGATAACCTCATCCAGATGACTGAGAATCTTCACAGATATACTTCTTATTCTAGTTGTTCATGCATCCCTCCAAAGTTACACCTGAGAATGGCATGCAAAATGATGCATGGTAGGATATCACTGGGTTGAAAGTAGAATCATCCATCCCTTTGTGGGCAGAAGTTCTTTCCAGTCAACAGCCAATTGTAGCTCTAAATTGTTTTGCACAGTTGTGCATTTATTTGGTCTTTAAATGAAGGTGAAATAGCATTTAAATCCAAAAAGTGATTCCGTTCTGCAAAAGTCTTTTGAGTGTGATTTGAATGAAAAATAGTGGTGACCTCCTTTCCATTTAGTTTCAGAGTTTAACCTAAGTCCCATTCAGACATTCAGGAAGAGGTTAATCTGAACTCATGAGGGGGCAAACAGTTTAAGCCCTTCCCACCTCTTTTGACATGGACAGGGACTGCCTGAATTGGAAAAGCCTTGTTCCATGTAAAGAGGCTTCAAACAGTCAGGAAACCTGGTTTTTAGGTTCCCCAGTTGTGTGGAGAGGCTCTAGATATTGCAGTCTTCTCTGAAGACTGTCTCTTTTCATGTGTTGGGCCAGTATGTTCTCCTTGCTTAGACTATTGCTTTTCTGATGCCTGAAGAGGGTTCTTGTATTTCAGTGAACTGCAGCTGAAGGAGGAGGTTCTTGAGCAGTTGTTTAATTATTTGATTGTGGTTAATATGTTCCTCCTTATTTTTTAGGGAATCTTCATCTTTTTCCTGGTGAAATATAAGCCACTGAAGTACAACAATATATACATATATCCCGATTGGGGCTATGGTATTGGATGGATGATGGCTCTCTCCTCCATGGTTTGCATTCCTTTGTGGATCTGTATTCAGTTGTGGAAAATGGAAGGAACCATCATAGAGGTGATGCACATTTTCATAACTATATTGCTCCACATAGAGTTTGAAGGACTGCAGAGGAAAACATATTAATCTGAGTCACTTACCATCAGCTTTTCAGAACTCGTGATATCTACGTTGCTACCTGTGTACTGGGCCCAGTTTCTGTGATATAACAGGAGCTGTCATAAATGGTTATCAACAACCCACACACTCACTCTGGCTTTGGTGCAGAATGTGATATTTCCAAGTTCTTATAAAATGCAAGTTCTTTGGACAGATACCACTATAATCTCTTGCATTGTCATGGGTGTTCAGTGACCCTAAAGCAGTGGTTCCCAACCTTTATCAAGTTGTGACCCCCTTTTATAATAGCCAAGTAACTTGAGACCCACCACCACCACATTTGAATGAAAAGGTTTTTTTAATAGGTAAAGTTATCTCTTCTCAGAAAACAGAGGCATCGTTCCCCAAACAAGAGGCCTGGTTCTCTTACATACACACTAATGTGAACATACTTCTGCTAAAGGTCAAGGGAGAAATTATTTAACAAGAGCTACAACACTGTAAGATGACCCCCCAAGTCCCCCCCCCAGTAAACAATTTGCAACCCCTTTGTATTTCACTGTTTATGTACATAGTCCTTCTCCTTGTCCCTCTATGAGACTAGCAATTAAATCACAAATTCTCTAATCAATGGCTACTAGATGTCTAGATATTGCCTGAACAATTTGGGAACCATATGAATATAAATCTCTGGGCAATCACAGTGGGAGTGTGTTGTTATCCTCATGTCCTGTTTGTGAACATTCCATTGCATACTGTGAGAAACAGGCTGCTGAAAGAGATGGGTATTTGGTCTAAACAAACAGGAGTTTTCTTAGGTCCTTAATTTTTCTATTTTGACTGAATGTTGAAACTACATTCAAAACCCTGTTCCCCAATTATTCATCCGTGCAGGAAGCAAATGATAAAACTTTCAATGGCTGCCAGCTTGCAGTTAACAAGTCCCCACTGAAATTGTTGAATGAACACAAACCAGCAAAAGTGCATAACACTGAGAATCACAGTAGTGAGTTGTAAATCGTCTGTGCATTCCACATGTGTGACTAAGCAGTAGATTTCAGCCTATAGTTACCTGTTTTAGAACAAGCTGATAACTCCTTAGAACAGGAAAGGACGTTAAACTATTATTTGTATTTGACTAGGCATGTTGGTGTTTTACAGGGCTAGTAAGCAAAGTTTTCTGGACAGAATGGTGGCAATCTGGGTGTGAATGAAATCTCAGTAGTTCCATTGTCATAGATCACTATTTGGTAGGGTTTAGGCTTATTGGAACTGCAAGCCTCTGCAGGCGTGGGATGGTCAATTAAAATGATCTGCCCTGGGAGACTGATGGATCCAAATGGTTTCCTGCTGTTTTTCAGGAGTTTCCAGAAATTTTGGCAGGCAATCCTGTCAAGGCTTTGGTGGATCCCTGGAATGCAGAGGTGGCCAGAGCTATTGGCATGATCTGGCTTTGGTGCAGAATGTGATATTTCCAAGTTCTTATAAAATGCAAGTTCTCCTCCCATGAAGTGCAGTCAAACTGTTCCTTGGTTTACTAAGGAGCTGGGGATGATGAAATGAGTGGGATGAAGACTAGAATGACAATGGTGGAAAACTACAAATTGTGAAACTTTTGAAAACAGAAATTGGTCTAGATCAGGAGTTTCTAAAGGTCCTGTGAATGGTCGCTTCAGACCTGCTGGGTTTCAAGGAGGAGGACAGTGGGAGAAAGTGAAAGGAATGCAGAATTAGAAAGAGAGAGTGGAGGAAGTTAGCAAGTAAAGGATGTGGACATACCACCTTCTGGCTCTAACCCCATTTACTGATTTTTTTTTCATTTTTTTTCATTTCATGTATTGGTAATATATTACAAAAAAAAAAAAAAAACCCACAGTGGAAAGGATTCTCCTTTCTCAACTGCAATGAAATGTAAACAAACACCCAGGATATTAAAATACTACAAAAAGAATAAAAGGGAATGGTCCAACGGAGGCCTACATGGTTTGTAAACCACAGGTTACAGTTGTGTATTAAGTTTTGCTAGTCCCGGGTGAGTGGGACATGGTGGGCTGAATTCAGTTTGTTGGATCAAATTATTCAGGCCAGGACAAAAGTGTAACAAGCAAGAAGAGGAGACATAGCTTAGCAGAAGAGTATGAGAATATTGACATTTCATCCAGAAAATACCAGGTTCTGTCTCTGGTATCCTCAAAAGGATTGGGAATGGAAAACACACTTGTCTAGTGTTACCAGTCTTAGTAGGTAACACAGAATTCTTTAGACAGGTAGTCTAACTTAACACAAGACATCTTTCTGTGTTAGGCTGATGGTTGTAAGGAGCCCTCCCTCTATCATGGTCCATAAGCCATCTCTATCTTGATGGTTATGATAAGCAATTCTTATGGAAAGCTGACTGCAGCAAGATGTCAACATAGTTCACCTTTCAGATTTACATATGTGTACCAATATAGTTTTGACTAGTGGTGGTGAACCTTTTTGGGCTCGCATGCCCAAACTGGGGGGGGGGGAACAGTGTGCAATACGGCGGCGGTGGACCCAGAAGTGACAGAGGAGGACTGAAAGGGGGAATCCCGGCATGGAGGTGCCTCAAGACCCCACCATGGATCCGCTGCCAGCACCAGGGTCTTGTACACACGCACTTGGTGAAGGCAGGGGCGTTGTTCTCCTCCACCTGCCTGCCTGCCTCCAGCACCACCCCCATTTTCCTCTCCAGTTCCCCCTGGGTCTTTGTCCCTTTAAGGAAGGGAGGGGGTGTCCTACATCATTAGAGGGAGGCAGGGGGAGATGGAAGGCAAGTTATTTTCTCTCCTTCCTTTGTTTCCATCTGCTGGTGCTCACAGGATTCAAGGGAGGACAGGATCTCCTTACTCCCCCCCTACACACACATACACTTTCTCAGGTTTGGCTGTGTGGGGCAGGGGGAGTAGTGATCCAGTGACCTATGGCTTGCATGCCGGCAGAAAGGGCTGCACATGCCAGCTGTGGCACGCATGCCATAGGTTCGCCATTGCTGATTTAGACTCTGTATGCTCATGTCTGTGTGTCTGCAAATGTGTGCAATAAATAGTTACAGAAATAGCTAGTGTATTGCATTTTCTTTGTTTTTCTCCCTCCAGAGATTCAGAAAACTGATTGTCGCCAGTCCAGATTTGAAAATGAGAGGAAAGCTTGGAGCAAGTTTATATGCTGCTACGGTAAATGACTATGATGCGAAACGGAAAGGTGATGGCAACATTTCAGCCATCACAGAAAAAGAGACACACTTCTGAAAGAACTTTATTTTGAATATTTTTATAAATAAATAAGTAAATAAATAAATAAAATACTTCACATAATTATAGGGGCCAGCTTGTTTTGCACAACTTTATTAACAAGTTAATTTTAAGGTGAACTTGTATACTTGTTTAAAAGTGATTTTTAATTATTATATAAGTAACGATTATATAAATATATATATAAATATATAAATATCAAAATGAAATAGAATTGTTTGTTAGTGATGACTTGTAATATGGTGGTACCAGTACATGTTTTATAGATCCTAAAAGGACCTGTATAATGTGTTGTAAAACTTTTATACTTTGGTTTGTTTGTTTTTTTAAAAGGCATGGTGTTATATAGCTGTACACTTTCTAATTTGTAAACATTTCAGACCATTTCAGCTTCTACTGTATGTATATAAAGGGGATCACAGTGTCCTTATATTAATATCAAAGGGAATTATCTCAGATGTGTAGTTTGTTTAAATATGTTACTTCCCATGGGTGTTGATCTAAATCTTTTTCTTGACTGTTTAATAGGTTTGCCAAATGTCATTAGAGTAAGTTGTCTGTCCTTATGCTTTTCAAGTATACGTAGCAAAGAAATGATACAAACTTAAATTAACCAAGTCAGCTCTGATATTTGGCAGAACTCCTCTTACAGATTTTGGAGCAATGCCTTTCAGAACAGTCCGCTGAATCTAATATTTGTTTTACAGATTGGACCCAATCCAGATAACTCTGTGGCTGAAATCCTGTTGTTTCAGCTTATGGTACATGATGCTGATGATGTGATCAGTCACAGTCATTTTGTATTTTAAAAAATTAAAAATTACAGATTCCTGCCCCCGCCGCCACCACACCTTTCATCATGGTGCTGCATTAATGAAAGACTGTCCTCAGTGTATTCCCCATGATGAAACATCCCTGTCTTCAAAAGGCCAAAAGGAGGAGCCTGGTGACCACATATCAGTCAGGGAAAACTCAACCCCAGGGAAAATTCTAGAGCAGATTATAAAGTGGTCATCCAGAAACCAATGCATTAATAACTAGAATGCAACTTGGATTTGTCAAGAACTAATTCATAACTAACAAGATACACAGGTGATTACAAATTCATCTTCAGAGTGTGTGTATGAATGGCTCGTTCCCAAACTGGGAAAAGATAACAAGTGGGGTACCACAAGGCTCAGTCCTGGGCCCGGTGCTCTTCAGCATTTTTATGAATAACTTGGATGAAAGGGTGCAGGGAGTACTTTTCAGATTTGCAAATAACACAGAATTGGGTGGAACAGCTAATACCTTGGAAGACAGGAACAAAGCTGAAGACAAGAACAAAACTCAAAACGATCTTGATAGGTTCAGTAGGGATAAGTGCAAGATTCTTCACGGGGGGGGGAATAAATACACAATTACAAGATGGGGGGATACTTGGCTCATTAATACTTTGAGGGAGAAGGATCTTGGAATTGTTGTAGATCAAAAGCTGAATATGAGCCGAGAGTGCAATGTGGCTGCAAATAAAGCGAATGCTATTTTAGGATGCATTAATAGAAGTATAAGCTCCAAATCCCACGAGGTATTTGTCCCTCTCTATTCAGCAATGGTTAGGCCTCACCTTGAATTCTGTGTCCAGTTCTGGACACTACACTTTAAGAAGGATGCCAGCACACTGGAGCACATTCGGAGGAGGGCAACAACGATGATCAGGGGGCTGGAAACCAAACCCTATGAGGAAAGCCTGAAAGAAGTCCGCATGTTTAGCCTTGAGAAAAGAAGATTGTGAGGAGATATGATGGTACTTTTCAAATACTTGGAAGGTAGTCATGCAGAGAAGAGCAGGATCTGTTCTTAATTATCCAGAGTGCAGGACACATAGTATAATGGACTCAAGTTACAGGAACCTAGATTTAGGTTGAATATCAGGAAAAATGTGTTGTTAGAACAGTATGACTATGGAACCAATTACCTTGGGAGGTGGTGAGGTGGAGGCATTAAAAAGAAAAATAGACTACAGTCAGATCTACTTTGATTTGAATTCCTGCATTGAGCAGGGGGTTGGACCTGGTGGCCTTATAGGGCCCTTCCAACTCCATGATTCTTTGGTTCCACGATTCTATAAAAGAGATTGCATGGGAGACTCAGATCCTTTGGGGAGGGAGACCAATTAATTTCTGAAAAACCACAGCTGATGATGATGTCATCAGCCTTGCACAGCATAAGTTATGCTACTGGATATGCTATGACTACAAACCTGCGCAGGTATTCAGGATAGGGCCAACCTGTATAAATGAGGAAAGGGACGAGAGAGTCTCCATCTCTTCCACTAGGTCTCTATTCAGATACAGAATGATAGTTTTAAGAGGCCAGAGTGCAAGTTCTCCGTATGATGATCAGAAATCCTGGTTTTCATGGATATTGAGAGCCCCTGCATATAGTGGGGTCTTCCCTTTTTAGGCTATTGCTTTCCTTGTTAAGAAAGTGATATCAAAGGGGGCAAATTTACTCTGCTGTTTTTCCTCATATGTTCGGGTTAAACCTATCCTGAGTAGCTGAATAGGATTTAACTAGGTTGGTCCATCCACCCTTTGGCATTGTATGTCTTGAACAGCAGCTACCACACCTCAGGGAAGTCATCTTTAGGTCTTTCAGAAGTTTTATAAGCAAGTTCATATGGATCACCGGAGTTTCTGTTCCAAAGGAATAAATAGGTTTGACCAGCCCTATTAGCCCATGGGTCAAATCTGATCTTGTTTGCAGTAGAACACTCTCCTGCGATCTGAAAATTGGTCACATGCTCACATATTTTGGACTTTGGAGGTCTGCACCCATCCCTCTGGCCTACCGAGCCCAAAATATATATTTCCTTTAAGAAGGCTTTTCAAGAAAACAAACTGAAAAAGCCCTTTGATGCCTCATAGTGAGCACCTCGTATATATATTTAATGGCAGGGAGCAGGGATGGGGGTTGAAGCACGGCAAAATTCCATTCCATGCCTGCTGATGATGCAAGGAGACTTCTAAAAGTTAAAACTTGGAATGGGAGTAGCCCTTTTGGCAATCGGAGGCCATAGACAATCGGGGGGGGGGTGCTCTTGGTTCCTCTTGTAGTGGTACTTCCTTCACCAGAGCTTTTTTTCCTGCCATCCTTTGTCTTACATCCAGATGAACACATGGGGTACTGCAACCCTCCAGAGTCAGGTTTGGAAGAATGGGGAGGGGAAAGGATTGCTGCCCTTCCAATTTCTGCCAGGTTTTGTCATTCCACAGCAGAAAACCACTACTGAATCATGTCCCATATCTTTTGTAAAGTGGAAGAACTTCCACTTTGAGCCTTCGATAATACATTGGAAGAGCCTTCGAGAATGCATTGGAAGAACTTCCTTTTCTAGGAATAAAACAATAAAAACTGGCCTTCTTGCTTTCCTGCTTTCCACACTTGTAAAAATATGACAGGCAAAATTCACCATTGAATTATTATGTCCCACTCCACTCCCAAACTTCCTGTAGAAATTATTTTTAATATGTCAGAAGTGCTACTAATGTAGTAGATCATAAAAGCAGGTGCTGTTTCTTTTCCTTTTTTGCAAATATTCACTTGTTTTTCTTTGCTAATGACTGCATAAAATATCTCACTTTCTTTTGGATTTGGCTTTCGTTTCCTTGTGTTTTGTTTCCAAAGAAATTGGGTTTGTGTATATGACATTGGAAGAATGGTATAATGAAGTGGCAGGAAATGATGTGACCTTAAAACCAATAACCACTCTCCAGAAACTGTTGAAAGCAGATGTTCTTTAAAACACTGATGAATGCAATTGTGATGATATGTACTGTTTGTATGGCATTTAGGCATGTTCCTGTACTCATGTTGTTCATCTTTAAAAGGTTTCTCCTCCTGGTTCAGAGATCACAATTTTAAAACAGACTGAACTTGTCTGTAGGTGTGTGTGTTTTAATGCTTTGGAAAATATCACCAATAACCTAATCAAAACAGAGCAGGTAGGCTAAAATTATTTTTTTTTAAAGATAACAAAGCCATATTGAGACCCATTGACATATAGGTGTTTTATTACCTAAATCTATTGTTTATTGCAGACTTCAGCATTGGGGGCGATTGACTGTTATATTTAATTGAACCCTGAGATCTCAAAAACAGGACCAAATTCACTTTGAATTAAATTCTAAGTACACAGGAATTAATTCTAAGTACCCAAGAATTTTAACCCATGTTCAGTGAAAGTATTCTACTATTGATAGTCAAATTATTCCTGCATAAAAAGCCCTGTCTACTGTTTACTCGAAACTTTCATCATTTTAGTAGAACAATTTAGATTCCACGTGGGCCATTTTCTTCAGTCATACTTCTGTCCACCATTTTGGGGGGATCCTCCCTTCTGTTTAATCCACAAGCGCCTCTGCTGTTGCTGCTGCTGTTATTGTTCAACCATGAGAAGTAGGAAACCTTGGCCAGTGTGTAGGAAATCACCCAAAATCTTCCAGTGAAATACATCCACCTCCTACTTGTCCATGATTTAGTGGACAAGACCAATCCATAGGATTTCCCACCCAGACTACTATGCTATGAGCAGCCTTGCAGGTGATAAGTTGTTTGATATGCATGGCACACTCCACAGTGCATACCTATATAAAACCAAAGCACTAGTTTTCACACTACTTCTAATAGTAATTGTAAAGTATCATGTCACTGAAAATAACTGTGCTGTGTATTACTTCAGGCCTATTACGAGCAGCAAGTTCTTCAGAATAGGAATGTATGCACAATGGGAAGCACCACGCTACCAAAAACCACCTCCTTCTAGTGCGATAAGTGCATGTTCATATACTGTATTCTTTGTCAGTCAACATCTCAGTCGTCGGTCTTATTAAGGAACTCAATCAGATTGTTCTAGGTGTTGGAGTTAAGGGGATTTATTAATTCCATCTCTGCAATTTCATCTCTTCTATAGGTTTGGAAAAAACTAGAAAAGAGGAAAAAGTCAAATGTTGACCTCTTTTTGTATGACACCTTTATGCCCATAATAATTAATGACAAATGTTTACTATTGATCTGGTGTTTTTTTTAATTTACTTTTGGACCACTGTCCATTCTTAAACGCAGTTGCCCTTTTAAACATAGATACCAGTCATAACAAAACCAAGTTTTGTAAATCTGAAAGTTAGCAGTATCATGTGCTCCTGAACTTTCTTACTTACTCTTTCCTACTCATTATTACTTGTACTGTGAAATTGCTGAGACATTCAGATCTATGACTTAAATGCCTATGGGAAGTAGTGTTAAGAGTTCCTGTTTGTTAAGCTTTTTGAAGTACAGTAGTATCCACGTGAGTCTATGCAAAAATATCAGACAAACCAAAATAAATAAATAAATAAAATTGAGATAGACACATTGTGTTTGTAAAAAGTGGCAATGATTTCTTGGTATAGCATCCTTACAGAACAACTCTTCAAAAGGAAAGAAATCTCCTTAAAATAACTGAGTATCTGTCAAGGGTTTTAAGTTATTTTTAAATGTGAAATGCCACATTAACTCACAACATTTGCAACCTGCATCAACTGTACTAACCTACTATTGCTCTGTGTCCTCACTGGGTCAAAGGGCCACATATAAACAATTACCAGTTTCACACTTATGTCTGAGGAAATGGACTTGATCCATGAAAGCCCACATTAAAATATAACAGTATATAGTATAGCCACAATGTTTTTGTCTTGATTTTTTTTTGTTTTTGCATTTGCTTTGTTTCTTGTCTGATATGTTTGTCAAAGGTGTTCACACATAAATTTCCCAAAGTATGCAGTGGTATATTTAATCTTGTAGCACTTATGATTAATTACTATTACCAGCTAGTCATGAGCTCTCATTGAAATGGAAATACCGTTCATTGCAGTCCAATACAGGGCTACTCAGAGTTAAGTTCCAGTGCAGTCAATAGACATTTCTACCAAGTAAGCATGGATAATATTTCACCTTTTCATTGTGTCTGAGAAGATGATTCATGAATTTGAATTGTCACATGTGGAATTTTATTTTCCTCCAAGTATCCCACCAGGTACTATTTATGGAATACGATTCCTACTCTGCTGCTATGAATTATTGCACCTATAGCTTTATACACATACATGTGGTTCGGCATGGTCTAAAACTGTGTTTCTAATTTGATGTGCCTGTAAATATGCAGATTTACTACTTGATCTATTTAACACTTGTACTTATTTTTTTTTTAATGTATTGGGTGGGGAAAAGAGTTGGGTTCTAATTCCTAACTAGTTCTATGGGGAAGGGTCCTTTGTCCCCTGAAACAAAATATGAATTAAAATACCAATGGTATTCTTTGATACGTGGTAGAAAACGATGATGTCCCTTTCTGAAATATATGCAGTATTATTCCTAAGTAAAGAAGAGCCAGGATTTATGTACTGTTTTACACAAAGAAAACTTTTATTTGGAATTCAAGAAAGCACAAATTTTGTCTGTGTCCTTTTTAAAAAAATATATTAAAATGGGTAAACATAGTGTGCTTGGTGTATTGTGTTTTATTATGGACCTGGTTCATAATATTATGCCTACGAGTATATAATTGGAGATTTCATTGTTATACCTGAACAGAGATGGAGATGAGTATTCTCACTTTATAGTCAAGTGATATTCACCACAACGGAACAAATGGGAATTCTGGATAAACAATAGTATAACAAACTCAGTTATTATGGGCGCCATTATTGGTCTGAACTCCATTTTAAGCACAACTGTTGTTTAATCCATTCTAGGATTTTGTTGCTCAAACGTGTCAATAAAGTGAATATGAGAACATTAACATAGGATATAAGACAAAAGGCACCAAGAGGCCTTTCATTCATACTGCTCATTCACACAAGATACTCACTCATCCAGAAGGCCCTTTTCTGGGGGTGGTCAGTCATCAGAAAGGGTGATGGGGGTTGTTCCAGTGCTGTTCCGAAGCCCATCTGTCTCTTCCTGGGTCATCCTTCTTATAGGTCTTTTCCTTGTGGGCTGTGTTAATGCGCAAAATCTGGGCTGGCACAAGCATACAGGGGCAGACCCTGGCTTCCTTGGCAGATGCAGTCTGTTGCCATGCAGGAATGTGTACAGTTTGTTTCATCTTCCACAGACTTGGCTTCAGCTAGCCTACTTCCTCTTTATTAAACTTGCTTTCTCCAGTTTTAGTTATATTTGGACTTCTTGCTCCAGTTCACTTCCCTCTTGTCTGGGCACAACAACTGCAAAAATCCAAACCTTTGCCCACACTGCAGTCTTTAATTAATAACAAAACTGTCTCTGTCTGAAACTTGCATCTTCTTTTGAAGCTCTGTATTAGGCACAATATCCCATCATTACTTGCGATTTCTCCATCTTCTCAGGTCTGGGGTGCTGGTCTTTCTGGAACCCAGATACATAGAGTGGTACCTCGACTTATGACCGTCCCTACTTTCAACCAATTCGACTTACGAACAGCTCCGGTTGCAAAATTTTGCTTCTACTTGTGCCCGGAGCTTCCACTTACAAACAGAAAAAGGCAGGGAAAAAGGGGGGATATTCTAATTGCTAGCTGTAGGTGGCGAAAGAGGCTGCTTCTTTGTAGCTCTTTTGCCCCGGCAGTTAGAGAGTGTGCGATCCGAGGAGGCTGCTTGCTAAGGAATGGTGCTGCTTTATGCTTTTTAAAAACTGTTATTGGTATTTTTGCAGCGTGTTTTCAACGGGGGGGGGGGGTTATGTTTCTCTTCTGTGATAATTCTTAGGGTGTTTGTTTGTTTTTTTGTTTTTCTCCCCCCCCCCCCCCCAATTTCCGATGGGGAAGTTTGGTTGCTTTTCGGAGTGTTTTTCCCCATTTCTGATTGGTCTTGGAGGGTTTATTTTTTGGTTTTCCCCCCAATTTCTGATGGGTCTTGGGGGGTTTGGTTGCTTTTGTTTTTTTTCCCCATTTTTGATGTGTCTTGCATGCTTCCATTGCTTTTTGCTTTGTTCTCTTTGCATATCTGATCTGTTCCCTTCAATTTCTGTGCATTTCCGACCTTGTCCCTTCGTTCTCTGTGTTTTTCCAATCTGCTCCATTTGTTTTCTGTGCTTTTGCAATGGGTCTTGCATGCTTCCCTTGCTTTTCTTCCTCCACCTCCTTTGGCTGGAAGGGATTAATCACATTTCCAATGAGTCTTGCAGTGATTTTTTGGTGATTTTTTTCTTTGGCTGTAACGGATTAATGGGGTTTCAATGCATTCCTATGGGAAATGGTGCTTCAACTTATGACCATTTTGAGTTATGACCATCATCCTGGAATGGATTGTGGTTGTAAATTGAGTCACCAGTGTACTGTCACACTCTATCACTCATAGCACCAAGGTATTGATGGTAGCAATTTCTCCTTTTGCACCAAGTTCTGTTCTGTGTACCACATTCACTCTATCAAAGTACTTGTTCCTGAACAGCAATATACATTCGTTGTGGTTTTTATTGAAATCTGTGGATGCCTATTTATAGGTTTTCTGCTCCTTAGTGAGCTTATAGTTACAGCTGTCTGTGAATTTGTCTCTTTTGAGATAGACAATACCACATTTATGAATACCAAAACTCATTTTGTACAGTACAGATGTACTGTAAGACACAATGACATTTAAGAGACTATTCAATTTATCAGGAGAGCTTACAAACAACTTAATATCATCCATCTGGTGTCTTCACATACCTTGATAACTGGACTGCTTTTGCCCTAAGCTTCCATTTTAGTCAACTAAGTCAGTCAGCAAGTTTAAGATTTTAAATAACTGCAGTATTTCAACCTTGATATTAAGACTAGGCTTCTGTCTTTCCTAAGTTTGGTCCCATTACCCCTATGGAGAAAATTATTTTTCCTATTTGGCCTTGAAGATATTTTATATCTTGCTCTGCTCCTCCCTGCCAGGCACGCTTGATGTATCTTTTTATTTCTTTGGATTTAGACAGGTGTGAGTTGAAGTTAAATTTTAAAAATTATTATTATTATGGTTATGATGGTTATATTGCACTTCTTATTTCTCAGCATTGCTGGTGCGTGTGAGCAAACCAAGGGATCAAGCCTAAATAGTAAGAGTCAAGTCCTTAAAAACTTCAGGTGATTGAAAAAAATCACTGATTTTTTTAATTTCAGGAAGAAGATCAGCAGCTATTGCAATGATTTAAATTGATAGTGAAAGATTTTGGAATGTCTCTAGTTGCTGAAGTTAGTATAGGGAGGAGGATAACCCAATCCTGTTTCTACAGTCTTTTCATCATCATCTTAGAACTGCAGAACTGGAATCATCGAATCCATCCCCTCTCAAGGAGGCACAGCGGAGATTCAAACTGCTAACCTCTGGCTCCACAGCCAGATACCTAAATCATTGGTCTATCCAGCAGTTCTTAATTTCAACATCTTCTTTTAATCTTTTCTTCATGATTTTTAATCATTATCCTCATCAATATTTAAAAACCTTCCACTCTTCTTTTACAATGCTTACAGATGAACCACTTTTCACTGCATTCTGCTAGGAGTGAGGATTGTAAAAAAAAATAATGCAAAGTTAGAGGCAAGCCATGCTTAAAGAACCAGACTACAGATATTCACACAAACATCCCCAAGGGGCAACACTAACTTGGGCTCTCATGTGAGCTTCAGCTGTGCTCCAGTCACTCCCTCACCACCACCTGAAGCCCGGCACTTCACTGAGTTGCAGGCAGACAGAGTCAAAATCCAGGAGCAGAAAAGACAATGACATTTCAGCCCAAGCAAACAGTCATTTTTATTAATCTTGTATGATATCATTTTCAAAATGTTGATGAGTTACTTTTTTCATTACCTGATGTAGAAGGACATGTGCCGTCCCTCCCTTTTATCTCCTCATCGCCTACTCCTCTATTTTCAGACCTCATAGTCTTCACTCAGGGGTGTCTTTTGAAGCATTTTGTGTCTAATATCGCTCTTAGGAGCCGCACACAACATTTTGAAGAGGTCTTGGACCAAGGCATTGGTCTGCTCTTCAGAGAGCCTGCCAGGCTCCAAATGCTTCACCATGGGCACCCTTTGGAAAAATATATTAAGTCATCTCCATCAAAGAACTTATTTATGCTTGTCTTATGTCATCCTGTGTTCTCAAGAGTGAGGTATTGGTTTGGCAGGGGCTCTAAAAATCAATGCATTTCCCTTCCTGGATGGCACAGCTGGAGAGTGGCTGATGGAGCTTTCTAGAGCAGCAGATGGTAACTCCACCCTGCCTCATGGGAGAGCCAATCTGCTGGTTGCAGGCTCTTGCAATATCACAGGAATGGTTCCTTGTGGTGCTATTGCTTCTGGGCCAGCTGATGTGGAAATGGGCAAGAAAGGAATCCAGGCCAGTTGGCTCAGGTAGGCTGGCAAATCAAAGCCAGGAAAAAGACCTGGGTTTTTGTTGTTGTTTTGGTTTTGGTTTTTATGGCCAGCCAGGCAGCAAAATATGTCCCCAGCAGCTTTAGTGGTTTATTTCATTCCCACTAGGGATAAGATTTGCTGCTTTATCTAGAGCATTCAGGAAACATGGAAGTCCCCACAAAGTTCTAGGCTTTTGGAAAGCTCTAGAACAGTGGACAATAATCCTTGGACAATTTTGTTTTTTATTTTTTCCACTATTGTCAGGGCTTGTGGGCAAAGAAGTCTCAGGAGCCACAACGCCGGTGCCCCATTTCCTGTCTTGTTTTGAATGACATGAAGGACATCAGGGCATGTATCCACCAGTTTTCAAGCTACTTCCCCTTCACTCAGTTCTGGTGTTTTGGTGTATTTTTCCACTTTATTATGTTGAATCTATGAATCCTGGCACCAGGCTCTCCCTGCCTGGACACCCAAAGAAGTAGAGGAATTTCCTGAGACTCTATCCAGTGCCCTGAGAGCTGGCAACCCCTATAGGGATCAGTGGGGAAGCCCTAATTCACACTATCAATGTCGGCCACAGTAGCTGAAGAAGCATCTGGACACTGGAATGCTGCTGTGATATAATCTGTATGTTCCAGTCTTAGATGCTCTAATAGATTATGATGCCTTTCCTGATCCCAATATCTCCCATCTTCGTATTCCAGGATGGAATTTCAGTCTTTTAATCAATGATGTAAAGCTTCCCCTGTTACATTTGGGTGCTTACCTCTTTTGTTTTCCTGGTAGCTTCCCAGAGCTCTAATCGTGAAGACATGTGCCCCTCACATACCTTGTTTTAACAAAGAAGTGACTTTTCAAATGGTTATTTTTTTTTTGTCTAGTCATTTAGTCGTGTCCGACTCTTCGTGACCCCATGGACCAGAGCACACCAGATAGAAATATTTCAGGAGAAAATTGAATAACAATATGTCAGGTATATTTTGATTTGGATTCCTGCACTGAGCAGGGGGTTGGACTCAATGGCCTTATAGACCCCTTCCAACTCCATGATTCTATGTTTCCATGGTTCTATAAAAGAGATTGGACAGGAGTCTCAGATCCTTTGGGGGGTGGGGGACCAACTTCATGTTTCTATGATTAAACATATTGGCAATGCTGTGAAGCGGAGTGGCACTGGTGACATGTGTGTCTCTTGTACATTGCAGTGAGCTACCTGTCCTAACTTAAAGGTACATATTTGTTCATAATATTATTGCTGGCTTGATATATTACCTGACTGGAAAGTTCTTATGGCTTGGTGCCACCCTGTTAATGTGAATGTAGGTACAGAAGAAGCTGCCTTATACAGAGAAAGATTTTTAAACCATTTAGCCCAAGGTTGTTGACACTGACAGCAATATCTCTCCAGGGTTTGAAGCAGAAGCTTTTCCAGCCTTTTCCAGAAGAGCTAGGGATAGAACCAGTATGTTCCCACAAGCATGTGCTTTGCTGTTGAGATTGTAACTACACTTCACTGCTTTGATACCACTTCAGTATAAGAATCTGAGCTTTGGTGAAGTACTAAGACTTCTCTCTGCTAGAGAGTGCTAATGCACTCAGCTGCAACACAGAATTCTAAGTACTTCGCCAAAGGACAGATTCCATGAGATAAAGCTGTGACAGTTAAAGGGGGATCAATCTGCTGTAACTATGTAGTATAGTGCAGATATACTTTGAGGAACAAGACCTCCCAAAAAGGAGGCTTGATTACACATTCTGAACCACAACCTGAACAATAGATTCTACAAATAGAAAGGTTGGCTATTCCACTACAGACCCTCTTCTCTGTTTAAATCTCTTCTGTACTACATGCAGTAGCCAATGTTATCATTATTCATTATTAATGATATATATACAGTGGTGCCTCGCATAGCGATTGCTCCATTTAGCTACGAAATCGCAAAAGCGATCACTTTGCGATGGTCCCTATGGGCTATTTTCGCTTTGCAGGGAAGCGATCATCGCAAAGCCTCCATTTTCAGCCAGCTGATCAGCGGTTTCAAAATGGCCGCCGGGTAAACAAAATGGCCGCCCTCTGTTTTCAGGCACAGATTCCTCACTTTAGAGGCACCAAAAATGGTGGCACTATGGAGGATTTTCGCTCAAAGGTGAGTTTTAAGCCCATAGGAACGCATTAATCGGTTTTAATGTGTTTCTATGGGCTTTTTTATTTCGCTTAGCAATGTTATCGTTTAGGAGCGATTTTTTCAGAACAATTTAACATCGCTAAGCGAGTCACCACTGTATATTTTAAGCATATTACATTATCACACTCATTTTGCATGGATGTCTTCTGCTCCATTATATCTTCCTTCTTCTTTGGAAGAGGAAGGGCCATGGACCTGACCACAGCAGCCAAATGTACCCCAGATATACACCAGTTACATCATTTCATAAATTTCTGACCACACAATGCACAGCCATAACTGAATCATTTCATTGGCCAGCGATGTAACTACAGTACCGAACATTTCCCCATTTCAGGGAGAGTTGTGGTTTTTTTAGCCATTAGATTTCAATTCATTCTGTACTGTTACTGCTTATGTGCACACTCCTATCAATTTATTTCCTTTGGAAAGGCCTCGGGTTTCTGGGCACTATGAGGGAGGGGGAACCAGCATGTTATGAACAGCAGTACAATCGCTACAGATGTCAGGTGCCTTCCTGCCTTTCCTTGATCACTTCTCCTCATTTCTGTGCCCAGTGGGATGGGGTGGATGAGGTGTGGAGACCAGCAGCTGAGGGAAAGGGGGGATTTCATCCATGTCCTTCCAAAGGGTGCAAATCAGAGAGAAAAAAGTTGCAATCCAAATGAGAGATGGGGTATTCATATTTGTATACAAATACCCCCACACAGCTGGAGTTGATGAGGGTCCGGCCCCTAGGACTGGACTGTCCACTCACACATCTGCTCATGGCAGCAGCCCCGCTCTTCCTTCCAATCACTCCAGAGCACCCGGTCGGTCAGCTAGCCACTCATCAGCCTTCCAGGGAAACTCATCTTCCCTCCTGCCAGGAGTGGCTAGTCAACCGGGTGGTCTGGACCCTCGCTTACTCCAGCTGTGCAGGGGTATTTGTATATAAATATGAATACCCCCATCTCTAATCCAAATCTCTTCCCAGCAACCCCATCCACCCTCATCCCATATCTCTCCTCACAACTTCCATTCTGTTGTCTGCAAACTGTTCTCAAAAGGCCTGTTCAGGGTGTGCAGGGATGGGGTGGGAAGAGTTGCTTCTCCTCTCTCTCTCTCTTTTTTTTTAAATTCTGTTCTTGCAAAATATTGTGCTCCTTCTGGTTGCTGTATGGCCACTGGATGGCCACTGCACTTGTATCCTTAAAAAAATTCTTTAACAGGTATATCAACAAATCAGCAACTGTTGTTTTTACTAGCAGCTTGAAACAGAAAGCCTTTCATATCTTCTCTTTGAATGAGGGCTTGAACACACACTGTTTCCTGCTTTGAATTGTAAAGAAAGGAGGGTAGCTTCTCCTCTGTTTTTCTTTTTTTTAAATTCTCAGCTCTTGCAAAGTATGTTGTTCCTTTGCAAAGAGAAAGGGGAGGAGGAGAGAAGGCCTGGACTTTCCATTGTAACACAGATATTTTTAAAAAAGGAAGGGAAAGCACTGTGCCAGGAAACATCAGAGGAAATAAATAATTTCCACAGTGTACGTGACCATCATGTTTCAAACAGGAAAAAAAATGATTCGTTAAGATTAAAATAAATGGGAACATTTCCCCCCGGTATAAATACTACGTGGCCACAATTCGTTACAACAGAGATATGGACAGAATAGTTAGAACTGGGATACATTTGGCTGGTGTGAACAGGTACCATATCAATCAGTTGCAAGTATTCTACAGGTTTTAAATATTTAATCTTACTCAATCATTAGATAAATTCTGGAAGATACTTGGTGGAGCAAAAGCAATAAAGCATCATTTACTGCTTTCTGTGCAAGTGTGATGTCTTTGAGCAATCGCAGATATTTTCCACAGCTGCTTTCCTCAGGGTCAATCAGAAGTCAAACTCATCACCAAGCCTTACCATGCCATACATTATCCCAAAGCAAAACACAGCAGTTCAGCTAATTGGGTTTAACTCCCTCCCTTTCTCCTTGACTTTGCTCAAAGAGGGACTATGTGCCCCCACTGTGGAAAGGCCTGCTTTTTGTATCATTAGGTGGCAGCAAAAGCCAGCAGAAAATAATTTGTTCCACCCTGGAGCCAATGAGTTGAGCCACTGGGAGAATGTGCGTTCATTTCGTTCAAGCTCTGTGCAGAAAGGAGCTTGCAATTTGCCTTTTCCTAGTGACAAAAGAGAAGTGTCAAGGAGTCTGCCAGCATTCACGAGGGAACTGATGTAGAGATCAAATCTCACTACAGTACTCTGTTGAGAAATATCTTCAGAGCTCCAGCTGCAGTAGCTTACAAATCCATTCCTACAAACATACATGGATCATTACATTTGCAAAAGGGAAGAAAAAGAGACATTTAAATCCAGTTAGATAGGTGGCCTGGGAAACTGAAGGTGCGCAGATCTTTCAGCTTTCCCTCTGAAGTGCTTAAAAATCACCCAGGGGCTCTCTTAGTAGAAAATTGAAACATAGATGGTAAAGCCATCAGAAGCATCTGACCATCGCCACTTCTCTCCATTGGTATGGAGGGTAGTGCTGCTTTTACTTTGCATGTTCTCAGATACTGGAATTATTTTCAACCTCATATGTTGCCTTTAAGAGGTTTTGGCTGGGAGGGACCTTTATGAGCTGGGGTGACAGTCAATCAATCCATTCTTAGCCAATTCTTCCTTCTCTGCTTCTGATTCTGAAGACAGCCATGTATCTCTGCTTATTTCCCCCTCCTTTTTCAATCTGCTCTCAGTTAGTGATAGAGTTAGCATATAGTATTTAGTAATGCAATATGCTGTTAGCACTTTATGTAGTCATAATGTAGTCTGGAGTTAGCATGCCTTTATCTAAGCAGGTTGTGAGTCATTTAAAGTCTGTTCATGTACCCAGTATTTTTGTACAATATGCTGGGGTTTTTTATTTATTCAGAATTGTGAGTTAATGAAACCTTTTATTCTTTCTCTTAGCAATGTCTCAGGGTGAGTTAGTGAGACTGTAAGTGCCAGTTGTGGAGACAAGAAAGGGTGGTCTACTCTGGGGACACCTAAAGTTAATTCTGCTCTATAGGTCCCTGCACCATATGCTCCATTGCTAGAGATTTTAAGCCAAAATTTCATACTTGGCCAAGAACAGATGTTGCTTGTTCTAAAACTGATCTTGGGATGTGGTCATACCAAGTTTCCAAGTTACTCCTCATAAATTTTGATGTTTTTTGGGGGGTGTTCAGATGGTGCAAAGCCATTATCAATTCTTTTATTCTCCCTCTGTGCCATCTCTGCATCAGATCCAGCCTGCTGGGAGGCTACTACTATATTTGTTCTGTGTATCTTAACACAATACAACTGACATTCCATTGAGCGGGTACTCCAAAACTGATTCATTTTCTATGCATCTGGCATGTAGTCCCACCTCCTTCACCTGCTGTAATTTGACTCCCTTAATTTTTAAATTAATTTTCAAATGGGAATGTTGGTATACTTCTATCAAATATGGAGCATCAGTCCTCCTACCATCTTTTGATCACCACTGCAGTGCACTGTGGGTTCTCCTCTATGGAGGGTAATGAAGCACAGAAATAGGAAGAAATGGCCCAGATCAGTATGTGGCCAGCAAGGACATTTTGTTGACATAGCGATGTACCCAAACAACTTTTTTTAAGTGAAGTGGGCAGAGAAAGGCACACGAAAAGGAAGGGGATATGCCCCTCTCAAGGGGTATAGACAAACATACCACATCTAAGTCACCCCAAAAAAGTGAAATGGTTAAAAAATGTATGAACCACTATCACTGGATATATGCCACATGACCACAACGCACAATTTTACAGGAAACAGAAGAAACTGTTTCTCTAGTGTGACTGCAGCCTAGGTTCTTGTTTTTAAAGTAGCAGAAATCCAGTTCTCAGTTTCTTTGTCCTTGGACAAAGTGTCAACCCTCATATAGTGGAAGAATGTTTATAGGGCTTACGTCTGGCCATGGCAAATACCTGAATGTTCTCCAAAAATGTTTTCATAATCTGGAGAAACAAGAAGAGGCCCTTTAAACATTCAGTTGAAGTGGTTATCTAATGTCATCACCAATTCAATTGCATTCATGGCTTCTTTGCAATCAGCCAAGTCATTAGCTCTGTATAAGCAATTTACCACTCAAATAAACATCCTTGTCTACAGCAGAATATTTTCAGCTGCAGATTCAAATCCAGTAGGTATCACCATATAAATAATAGTCCTTTTGATGCTGATCTTTACTTTGTCATTGGTTTTGTAAGTTCATTTATAAGAGCTTTCAGGTGAAACATTAATTATCCCACCACAGTAATCTATAGAGAGCAGTAAAAGTAACAAAAATACTTGCAAATTTTAAAGTAATTAAATCTGATGGGATGAAAAAATTAAAAAGGCCAGCACATCTAGCTCAGTGTAAAATGCTTCCTCATCCTGTTCTCACTTCTCCATTACTAGATCAGTGGCACTAAATTCCCGGAGATTTTTTTTTTGGGGGGGGAGGCCTGAAAGGAAGGGTTCTGCCCTTATGTCACAGGGGAGGACCTTGAAATGTCACAGAGATGAGGAGGAAAGGAATTGGAGAGAAGCAAGCACAACTCTCATATAAACACTTTCATACTGAGCCAGTGATCATTGGTGCCAGCTGGAAATGGGTAGAAATGAATGTCTATCGTTTAGACATCTTTCAGACCACCCAACCATAGCCTGGTAGCCCAAGTGAGACACATTTAAATTCACCTGGACTTCAGATGATACTCTTACAACTGACAATCGTGTATCTTCAGTTTTTAGTAAGCTGACTATCCTTAATGGAAGGAAGATATGGGTGACAACTCCAGGTGAGTCCTTTGCTAAGTGCTGTCTTCATGCTGAAAGCAATCATGGACCAAGACATTCACAACCCCAAACACTGTTATCTTTAAGCCAATAGTGTGTAAGCCAACTGTGTGTGTATATGTGTGTGTGTGTGTGTGTGTGTGTGTACACAGACAGACAGACAGACAGACAGACAGACAGACAGACAGACATGCTATTCTAAGTGGTTGTTTTTCACTCAAGGGTACTCATCCTGCTTCACCCCACTGATCCAGTTTCCATCAGCTCTCTCCAGCATCGCCAGTAGTGAGGAAACATAGCAGCTGAAGTCTAGCAACCTTTGGACATGTTTCCCCACCTTGTACAGTGAGGTCTTGACTTGAGAACTTAATCCGTATTGGAAGGCGGTTCTCAAGTCAAAAAGTCTGTAAGTCAAGTCTCCATTGAGCTACAGTGCATTGAAAACCGATTAATCCCGTAACAGGCCGTTTTTGTTCCATTTTGGTTTTTTTCTGGTCTGTAAGTCAAATCTCAGTCTGCAAGTCAAACCTAAATTTTGCGGCCAGAGAAGTCTGTAACTCAAAAAGTCTGTAAGTCAAGCCGTCTGTAAGTCAAGGGTCCACTGTATATATATATATATGGGGGGGTGCACCCATCCAACACACTTTCAACTCCACCAACCCATTTCATTCACCTATTCTCTTGGAGAATAATGTCCTCTTCAAGATAATATAGAATTGCATCCAGCTCAGTGTCCCTTTTTGTGTGGAAGACACCCCCAGGTGCACTGCCTCCAAATGCTGATCATAGTCTGCATTCAGAAATAAAGGAAAGAACCAAGATATGCACTTCATAATAAGCTTTGTGCTACTGTAAATCATACATATATATGTCCCAAGACTTTTATACATATATCTATGGCTGCCCAAGGCATGTGTGTATGCAAGAGGAGATCCCATAGGACTCTTGTCAAAATTCTTTCTTTCCCTCTCCTGACTGGCCCTCAACTAAATGTGCAGTGTCATTAGAGGGTATGAATTGATGCCGGATTTTAGTATGAACTTTTCCTGAGTGACAGAGATATAGTTGCCAGAAAAAGAAAGAAAGAAAAAAATTACCCATGCATTGATTTAATGGCTGTTCCACCATTGCTACCTACTGCCCTAAAAACCTAGACCATTTCTCTTGCACATGAAGTGGTTGTGGTCACACCAACATGAACTGGCAACAGGTTAGATGCAAGGCAGGGGACAGCTTCAAATGGATCTATTTTGTTTTATTAAAAAAATTATTTCCATGTCCAGAAAAAATTGGAAATCTTATGCAATTTAAATGGTATGCATTTTCCACAAAAAAGAGGAAAACCCAAAGAATGAATGTCTAATACTGGGTGGTTTGGTTTTTTTAAAAAAACTGGATGGAACCATTCCACTCATACTCTCCCAAAACTGGATATTGCTTTGTCTCCCTTTAAAAGAATATTTTTTCTTTGGCAGACACAAATGAATCTGTGCTCTTTACAATTTTTTTCATGAAAACGCAATTAGACTCCTACATTTTGAATAGAGAACTTGATTTGCAATCATAAAGGGGCCCTCCTATCATTACTTCCCATAAACAATGGCTATTTAAAGTTCAACATTAACTTTGCATTCTTCCTAACAAGGCTGTACATTGATCCTGTCATGCAGAGTGACAGTGTTATGGCATTTTGGATGCTCCGACTGCATTAATGATGTGGTTTGATTTGCGAACGCCCTTCTTACAGCATCAGACACTGACTCACACACACAAAGAGCTGAGAGCAAGAGCTGGCATTTGTGGTCCATGTGCTACAACTTGACTGCTTCATTAACCTTTCTTTATGTAGATCTCCATTCTGAGTCTGGCGTGAGTTATTTTTGGGAAATGCTTCAAAACTGTATTTTGAGCAAGCTGACTGAAGGAAAAACATATGCAACTTCAGACAGAGATCAGAGTGAAATCTCTAGTTCATAGTCAGGCATGTCTCTTGCTACCTTGAGCGGTGACATGTTCCAGGATCAGGACCAGTTTGGGCTTCCTGTTGGAAGGAAAAAGGGAGGGAGGGAAAGCAAAGCTAGTTCACACTCAACCCACTGCCTCACAGCCCACATTCTGAGAGAACAACCTGACATCAGAAGACGCTTTCCAGCCTTAACTGCCTTCCTGCCTCTCTCACAACCAGGGCTGAAGCATCATGGGGAAGGTGTGTTTGCCCATTTCAAGCACCACAATCTTCTCATATAAATTACGAATGTCATAAATTGTGAAGTAAAATTTTCCACTTCAATGTTATGTTTGTCTTCATTCCATTATAATTCAAAAATTTTCTACATCCATGATATGAATACTTGGTCTTCTCCACCATGCCTCCAAACTGCATTCCTCTCCCCCGCTTCTTTTTAACGTCTGTCTCCACTGGATATAACCCCTCTATGAGCAGAAGAGGAGCACATTTAGATTCAATTCGGTGTCACTGTTTCCCTCTGTTTTTCACAGTAAAGTCCAGTGGGCTAATATTGTATAGCTCTTGAATAATAGTAACTGCATTGGAAGTTCACTGTAGTAAGCGAAAAATTTTAAGTTATTGCGATGTACACCCTGTGTCCTTTATTTTCTCTTAAACACAAGTCCACCCTCCGGCTGTATGTCCTCACTTCACGCTGCCACCAGGTAATATTCTCTTAATACCAAAAATCTTAGACACGTGCTGCCAACATAACCAATTTATTGATAATATAGATGTTATGTAAATCACAGAAGAAATGACAGATGTTTAGAATTATTCATTAAATATCATTTGCTTTCACTTGGGTTTGTATGTGTTCTTATTTACTTTTACAATATTCCTTGACTATCTACTTAATCTATATGCATTTGAACTCTTTCCTATTCTTTCTAGCATTACAACTTTCCAATCTCTGTTTAAACGTCCTCAAATCAATCTCCTAATTCACTCTCTTTACTTCCCTATCTCCAAAACCACTTTCCTCCAACTCTCTTCCCTAACTATCTCTGCCTAACTGTCTAACTAACTCCTCAACTGTCCTTCTGGTTCCGCCCCTTCCTGTCTTCTCACTGGCTCCTCCCTTGAGCTTCCAATGATGGACAGACATGACATGGGGGTTCCACTACAGTTATGTTTATTGTTTCAGGAGGTCTTGTGTACAGAAGTCCCTAAAGCTGGCTGCTGTGATCAACATGTATGAGAAGATGCCATGTATGGCTAAAATGACTTCCCTTCTTGAGCAAAGTGGAGGGGAAATACTGGTTCCTGGGAAAAAAGGGGAAATAAGCCTAGGAACAATAATCTACTAATCAAATCACTGAGTACTTAGAGAAGACAAGAAAGTAAGAAGACGCCTGAGCCTATTATTCTCCACTATACACTTATTATAGTTTTGGTGCTCTAATTTCCAACATGCGTCAGCTCTCCATGTAAAGAAAAATTTAGGGTGGGGGAGACATGCAAGTGGTGCCATTTTGTACTTGAAAGGTCTTGCTTTTAACCAAGGATTTCTTTTTTTATTATTATTATTCTCATTTTTTGCAGGCTTCTCCTTTTTGCTTAAAAACAGTTTTCTGGGGGCTGTAACAGGAAATTACCAGAGGCTTCCCTTGTGTTTTCATTACATGTTTTGACTGTATCTATTCTGCCACAGTCGAGGCTTCTCCTGAAGAGTTGGCACTAACTTGATAATGCTAAGATACCTGAATGGAAAGATTCCTAAGCCTTTTCCTTAGGTGGGTGGTGCTGCTGTCACTACTCAAACAAATGTCTGGAGTCCCATCAAATCTCTATCAAGTCTCCATAAACTATGTCAAGCAACTCCAGCATTTTCTGTTTGGATGTTGGCATGGGGAAGGCAATCCACTATGTTGCTGTTAAAGGTGATGTCTGCCTGAAACTTATAATAAGAGACTAATCCCCAGGCATCTAGGGAACATTGACTGGGGGTAAGGACAGAACCAACCTTGACAGCTCTAATGCTTCTTCTCTGGGGAATTTCCCTGTTTTCTGAAACCAAGAAAAATATAGACGTCCATCTTGGAAAAGTAAGGTCTTGTGTTTACTGCACAAATGAAAGCATGAGCATTTTTAAAGGGCCACTTCATAAATGAGAAAAATCAATTCTTCAATAGCAATGTGACACTTTAAGACACTTTGTCTTAAAGAGACAGGGCCTGCATATGAGAAAATGTTGCTCTTAATTCTGTAGCTCATACACTGCTCAAAACTTTCCCCAGGGAAACATATTTGATAATCAGATGTATTACAACAAAGCTCATCCTGCCTGAGGAAGGGGTTTAGAAAAATGACAAGTTTTAACCTCTTACTTGCTGCTCTACCTTGTCCAATTGAATAAAGGCACAAATAGAGACTTAGAGTTCCAGAAGATGGAAGGACTGAGAGGTGAAATGGAACATAAATGAATTATAGCTATAAAAAAGGTTGCAAAAAAGAAAAACACATATCACTAAAATTTGTTTTCGTAGGAGAGATAACACAGAAACTGTTCATTAGCCATAGCTAGAGCTGTTCAAAGCCCATCATAGCTTGCTGAAACACATAGAACAGTGGATTACAGATCGTCGGCTATCCAGACTTCTCTTCGGAATACTAGATATCATACAATTAGCATGAACTACACCAATACACTTTTCTTAAATTAATCAAATTTTGCCAATGACTTTGATGAGAGCAAATTTCATCTTGGGTTTTCATCCTTATCCACATTGTATTTTTGATGGATGCACATTGCAAATGTCCAGGAATAAGAAGAAGTCATCAACAGCTTCAGGACAAATGCAGAAATCAGGCACAAATGAGCGATTATAAGGCTGAATAAAGGAACAAATGAGGACACCAGCAAAAAGGAGTTGCAAACAGATCCTGAATTGACAGCAATATTACTTTTATGTCCTCTTACACCTATGAATCAAAGGTGGTGTTTTAGAAATTCAGTGTATGGTAGCAATAACATGGTTTTGTAGCACATGTCTTTGTAGCAAAATTGTAGCCATTCACACACACACACACACACACACACACACACACAACACACACACACACACACACACACACACACACACACACACACACACACACACACACACACACACACACACACACACACACGAGCTAATTATATTTTGTAATCTTATGCATGTTGCCTACAATAAATAAATCCTTCCGACTTGATCCACTTGAAGTCATCGCTATCCACTTTGGAGTGATTTGTCCTTTCTTTGATAGCCCCTCAAGTGCCTTCCAACATTATTCAGGGCACCCAGTGGCAGGACATTTTCTTTCCATTGACATTTTTCTGTTGTCTTTCCTTTGTATCCAAACCTTTGCTTCTATCCCATGTTCATACATTTTGTAATATGAAACAATTACCACTTCATTCTTCCCAAATAAAAGTTACATTTGTGGAGTGTGAGACTTCTTGATGTAAGAACATGTGGAAACATTATTGCTTTCATATCATCATGGTATAGAAAATGACTATATTAAATAATGGATTTCAAATTAATTATCTTGAATACCTTGAAGATCTGTGATTTCATGGATGAACTTGCAATGATTCAGGTTGCTTGGCCGATCTGTCTTTTGGTGGCCTTCTTTCTTGTGATGAGCCTTTCTATATAGAGCTACTCTGGCCCTTGAGAAATGAACACATAGACTACCTCCAAGTCCATATTTGAAAATAGATTCGCAAAGGCTTTCACGGCCGGGATCTAATGGTTGTGGTGGGTTTTTTGGGCTCTTTGGCCGTGTTCTGAAGGTTGTTCTTCCTGACGTTTCGCCAGTCTCTGTGGCCGGCATCTTCAGAGGACAGCAACCTGTACTCTGGTGTAGTTGGCTCACAGCCATAAATACTCCACTCCCAAGCCAACTACACCAGAGCACAGGTTGCTGTCCTCTGAAGATGCCAGCCACAGAGACTGGCGAAACGTCAGGAAGAAAAACCTTCAGAACACAGCCAAAGAGCCCGAAAAACCCAGAACAACCATATTTGAAAACTTAACAGCCTGGTAGAAACTGCCAGAAGTTTGTCATGGGTGGATAAAATGGTGCCCCCCCCCACAAGCCCTGAATCTCAAAAAATTAAATTGGCTCCAAAATGGAAACTCACACTCCTACCAGTCAAGCTCAAGGAACTTCCCCATGTGGGATCATACACAAGCTGGCTCATGCCAGTTCAGTCCAGGTGGTTCAGTAGCAAGAGATCACCACTGAGAAGGTATTATCCTTGATGCCCATTCCCTGTATTGGTCTAATTGTTTTAGGATAGCGAGGTACTCAAGCAGAGTCTGAAATGCTGATTTAACAGCACCGGCAGATTCATGTGGCTGAAGGTGGTCTTTCAGGTAACCTGGACTCAAACGGCCAGACGTTAAAGGGGCAATAACAGAAATTTAAATTGGATTGGAGCTATATCAGCAACCAGCACATCTAGGACAACAGAGGTGTCTTGTGTTCTCATCCCCTAACGCCTGTCAGAACACAAGGGGGAAATGTGCTGTGCCAGCTGATGTTTCCTAACCAGCCCTAAAGAATTTCCCTCATAGTACAATGTATTGTAATAATGCAGGTTGGATGCCACCAGAGTGTGGATAAAGAAAGCAAGCTTAGGTTTCTTCCACAGTTTCTGTACCAGCTAATGGTTCTAAGAGTCATTCCTGGCCATTAGTACCACAATATGTCCTTTCCTTATTTGGTCCGAATCCAAGCAAACTCACTAACTAGCATTCTTGGTCCTTCCAGAGGAGTGCTACTCTGTCTAAAACCTATCTGAACCCATATTCAATCAAGGGAATTTTTAGAACTTCAGTCCTAGAGACTGACACTCCTTGCCTGGTAAGAGTTGTTGAGTGTGTTGCCCACAAAGCCACATTTCCATCCATTGTAAAAAAAAAAAAAGTGATAGTGATTAAAAACCATCCAAGGGTAATGTTTGATCATTACTGACCTCCAGTTCAACCAGTGACCTAAAGATGAAAAGGCTATGGATCTCATTACAAAGCTCATTTCAGAAAAATCAATAAGCCATCTCAGCATAATATGAATTGATTGACTATCTTTATAAACGTCAAAAGGCTACTCAGTAATCATCCACTTGGCCCATTTATTTAAATACAGCCAACTGATTTAGTGATTTCTTGTAACATAAAAAATAATATGTTGACTCTGCCTCTGCACATATTTGATTGTTTTTAAGGAACATCCTTACAAATTGCAAGAGTAAAGAGTGTGGACACAGTAGTCTAGCACAGTGGTTCTTAACCTTTGTTACTCAGGTGTTTTTGAACTGCAACTCCCAGAAACCCCAGCCAGCAGAACTGATGGTGAAGGCTTCTGGGAGTTGCAGTCCAAAAACATTTGAGTAACAAAGGTTAAGAACCAGTGGTCTAGCAGACCATGAGATTATACACTGTTCGGCTGAACATAAGAGTAATTTTAGATCAAAATCTATGAGAGCTGGAGGCTGTGAATGACAGCAGCACTTTCCTCATCATCTGTTGCTATGTGTTCCATTGTTTCCAACTTAAGGTGACTCTATGAATCCGTGACCTCCAAAAATTCCTACTGTATGAGGTTTGGCTGCCTGTATGCTGTGGCTTTCTGACTGAGTCAGTCCATCTCTCACTCTATTTTTCTCCATTCCTGCTTACGTCAACTTTTCCCCAGGATTATTTTCTCCTGTGGTGAGCCTTGTCTTCTCATGATATGTTCAAAATATGATAGCCTCAGTTGAGTCATTTTGACATAAAGAGAGTTCAGGCTTGACTTGTTCTAGCACACACTTGTGGGTTTTTCCTGACAGTCCATGACATCCATAAAGCTATCCTCCACACTCGATTTCAAATGAAATGATTTTCTTTCTGTTAGCTTTCTTTGTGGTACAGCTTTCATATCTGTACGTACATAGCAATTGGGGGGGTATTATAATATGGATGATCTTGGTCTTTGTCTCCAGCAATATATTCTCATTTCTCAAGGAACTTTTCCAGTTGCTCCAGAGCTGCCTTTCACAGTCTCCAGCTTCTGATTTCTTGGCTGCAATTTCCATTTGAATGGACAGGAGAAAAAAATAACTATTTTGATTCCTTTATTTGTCAGCATTAAAGCTATGCCATTGTTCTGTAGTCATGACGTTTGTTTTCAAATTCAAATGTAATTGTGCTTTTGCACTTTCCTCTTTCATCTTCTTCAATAATTATTTCAAGCAAGGCACTGGACTAGAAAAAAAAGGAAGGGTAGACAGTGAGAATAAAGAAGAGGAAAAGAGGTTTGGAAGGACAAGTGACTCCTCATAGTTATCACTAGGTAAATTATAATCCTAGAACTGCAGGGCTAGAAGGGACATCGCACAAGCAACGGGAGACAGTTCACTGGTTATCACATACCCCATAGCCTTCTTATAGTAGCATGGGACATGGGACCGTGGGACCCAAGAGTGGCAGCCAGAAAACTGTAAAAACCAAGTCATTGTGAGTGATGTACAGTGCAGCCCTGTCCAAGAGGCACAGTGCGGAATTGAACTCTCAACATCTGGCTCCACAGCAAGATACCTAAATCACTAAGCTGTCTAATAACAAGACTGAAACATAGATGCCAGAATTCCACGATTGTGTAACAGTCAGAATGTGTAATGCCAGAATTATGTGAGATAATCTGGAGAGGACCTCTCAGAGAGGTCACATAGTCCTCAAGTCCAGTCCACAAATTTGTGGAGACAGCCACTTTGTGAGGTTAAACCTACTGTGGAATAACTTTTCCACAATATCCCACATGTTCTAAACAATTCTTGTTTAAAGGGTTGGTTAGCTTTGCTTCCAGAGGAAGGCACTGAGAAGAGCATCACATTGTTTGAAACCTCACTTAACCATACAATTGGAAGTGAAACTGTGGCCCACAACCACAGTTTTGGTTGGCACATCACTCAAAAGAGGAAATAAATCTAAGTGATTTGGTGCAACAGCAATGGTCTAGCACACTGGTTCTTAACCTTGGGTTACTCAGGAGTTTTGGACTGCAACTCCCAGAAGCCTTCACCACCAACTGTGCTGGCTGGGGTTTCTGGGAACTGCAGTTCAAAAACATCCGAGTAACAAAGGTTAAGAACCACTGGTCTAGCACAGTCAAAAATGGTAATTTCACTTCCCTGACACTCCACATAGGAGCAGGAAAGTGTTCAATTTGTTTGAAGCTCACTTATTAAGCCAGGTCACAATACTGGTAATTGATAGCCTGGTAGCTTTGACAGCTGCAAGGCTTGATTTTAGTCTGTTTCTAGTCATCACATGCTCTGGAAACAGACTAAACTAGATTGCACCAACCCACACCAAAAAAGTAGAACATGCTGACAGAGGCTCAAAAAGGGTGGGTTGGGTTGCTCTGGGCCACAAATTGAGCCACTCTAGCAATTACTGGAAAAAAGAGTGAACCAAGACACTCCCACAATGTACCAAACAGTGGGACAAATGCCCATTTGAATGATCCCTAATCTCCTATCAGCTGCAGGTGAAACAGCAAAACATTCCCATGTTAACTATATTGTGTATCTCCTTCTTTGCCATTAGAATCACAGAATCATAGAGTCGAAAGACACCCCAGAAGTCCAATCTCTACCAATGCAGCAATTCACAGCTAAGGCAACCCTGATGGACAGCGATCCAACCTCTCTTTAAAACCATGCTGTGGAATGTCTGCCATGATCAGAAGCAAATGTATTCCGAACCTGAATCAAGGGCGTACAGACTGCAACTGGCCCACCCTCTGTCCTTGAGAAAGCATTCAACCTATTCCATCCCTTGGTCCATTATATTATCCATGCATTTCCAGATCTCCATTAAAACAAATAAACAACAACAACAAAAACTAAACCAAATATATTTCTGTGAATGGGGGAAATATTGACTGCTACTGCATGATTCTGGGCCAATGCAACAATCTACTGTATGAACTCAAAATGAATATAACAATCTCCTTAGACAATATCACATGGACACTAGGATTAGTGTTGTAATATTCCAGTAAAGTTTAGTAAAATGAATGAGAGAATAAGGGGGGGGGAGAGAATATTTTAGAACAAAAAAGTTTGTCTTAAGCCCTTCTCTTCCACGCCACAGTTCAATTAAAGGGCAAAGAGTCTGCAAGGGGATATATATACCATATAGTGACCTCAATATGAGCCATCTAGTGCCTCAGTGGTTGGAGTATCCAGGATAGCTTGAGCTTTTTTGGGGGGGGTCAGTTGCAGCGCCACGTCAGGGACGTTGTGGCGCTGCAGGCTAAGCTGCAGAAACCTGTACTGCAGGGTCAGAAGACCAAGCAGTCGTAAGATCGAATCCACGTGACGGAGTGAGCGCCCGTCGCTTGTCCCAGCTCCCGCCAACCTAGCGGTTCGAAAGCATGTAAATGTGAGTAGATAAATAGGGACCACCTTGGTGGGAAGGTAACAGCGTTCCATGGCTAAGTCGCACTGGCCCAAGTGACCACGGAAGATTGTCTTCGGACAAAACGCTGGCTCTATGGCTTGGAAACGGGGATGAGCACCGCCCCCTAGAGTCGAACACGACTGGACAAAAATTGTCAAGGGGAACCTTTACCTTTACCTAGTTGCCACTCACCTTCTTCTTTGTACCAGCAGTGACTAAATGGCTTTCGATGTCTCCTTTTTTCAGTTTGAATAGCTGACCATCTTTTTAGTCTTACGGATGTTCAATGAGATGTGAAGAATCCTATTCAGCACTGGAGATGAACACTGGCTCATTTGCTTCACCCCGTATCATCCGGGAATTGCACAGATACTTTTAATTTGATCCATTTTTGCACATTTGCTTGAAGATAAGGCACCTACCTATTCCAAAACAATGCATCTAAATGACTTACCCCTGTTATCATCAGAACATTCTTCTTAATGTTTAATTAAAATCTCCTTTCTTGTAATTTGATTACACTGGTTAGGGCTCTGCAAACAAGCTTGCTCCATCCTCCATGAGACATCCTTGCAAATGTTTGAAGACAGCTGTTCTATCACCTTTCCTTCTTCTCTTTTCTAGGCTAAACATATCCAGTTCCCTCAACTGTTCTTTATAGATCTTGATTTTTACCATCTTAGTAACCTCTGGACATGGTTCAGCTTCTTGATATGCTACTTAAACTTTGGCCATTTCTGGTCTGATTGAAGCAGAACAGAATGGCATTATTACTTCCCTTGGTCTGGATGCTATAATTCTATAATAGCCTGTCAGGCAAAATCCAAAGGAACAAAACAAAGATGAAGACAAAAACATTAAAGACTACTTAATATTTTAATGTAAGCTTTCATGGATACATCCATGTCATCAGGCATACAGAAACAATGAAATGGAATGAAATGTAGATATCAGTTTCACATTCTAAATGTTCATTGGTTATACGCAGTAATTAGGGCTATGTGTGTTTTAGGGTCCTGTTGTAAAAATTCTTCAAGACAGAAAACAGATGCCAGGTTTTCACAGAAATGGTGAGGGGGGGGGACAGGGAAAAGAACGAAGGAAAGAAGTTAGCAGAGGAATCACATGTGTTCACGTAGGGAATATAGACAGTTTTCACCTTAGAGCTTTGTGATATTTCATCTACATTTCATTCTGTTTCTTTATGTCTGACAAAGTGGACGTGTCCACGAAAGCTTACATAAAAATATAATAGTCTTTAAGGTGATGTTTCTGTCTTTGTTTTGTTTTGGTGTATTTTTGGATTTTGCCTGATAGGTTTGCACATCTAACACGGCTACCTCTTCTAAAACTGTAACAGCCCCGTAACTGGTGCCATTGGTAAGACACTTTAGCACATACTCGAATTCTTCTCTTCAAAACTATTGGTAAAATAAGGATTAAAAGAGATCACTTGTTTTGTGTCCTACCCAGATTGCTCAGTACCTATTGGTGCATCAGTCAGAATCTGCTTTTCAGTTTACTGGAAAAAAATCATCCAATGAAAAGGTTGTACGGAATTAGGAGTGAGGAAAAAAAAGAAATTAACCAGAGTTGACATTATCAGAGCTACTATTTTGCTTAGAGCAATTATAAATGATGTATCTTCAGTGTTTCTGGCTTAATTTGTTCAGACATTAAGCTACTGAAAAAGAGTTTTTACAATGGCACATGAATATTTTCTTAAACAAGGCTTAAAAAGCTGAAAATAGCAAAATCCTGTATTATTTTAAAATTGCAACTATGCTGGTCTCTCAGACAAAGTTCTTTAAAAATTTCCATTCTCTTGGTTTCTTAGCTGTGTCTTTGCATTTAAACTATGCATTAGAAAATGCAAATAGCAGCAGTTCAGGGCACATCACTATTGGAATCAGAGCAGGTGAGGAGGTGTGGTTTTTCTCAGCTTCCTTATGGCCTGATCACACGTAGCAAAAGAATCCTAGTTATACTGATATGGCTGTTTTTTAGATTGTTTCATAAATTTCCAAGCAGCTGATGTACAACCAAAGTCAATTAATTTTCCTGGCCAGTGGTTTATTTCCAGTTTATTTCCCCCTTGCCAAGAAGGTTGATTGTTTTTTTTTTTTTTTTGTACTGATAATGAATCACTTCATTCCTTATCATTTCAGCTTGTGTGACCATTGCTGTTGATTTATTTCCTTTGCAAAGTGGTTGGGTTTCTGGGTACTGTGGCCACTTCATGACCATTGTGCTTGTATCCTTAAAAAAAAAAAAGATATACCAACAAATCAATACTGTATTAGGATCTGCTGCCATTGCTGCCACAACCTCTGCTTCTGCTGCTGCAAAAAAACAACATGAATACATTCACAGAAGGAAGGAGACAGCATTCCCTACCTATCTAGCAAGTGAAGGAGGGCTTCAGACTTCCTGATCTGAATTGCAAAGAAAGGAGCATTGCATTTATTTAACCCTGCTCTTCACAATACTTTGCATGTTTTTCAAAACCCAGCTGGGGTTCTTTTGACAGATGTGATTAGGCCCTTAGTTTTGATTAAAATACTATCAGGAAAGCTCTCAGGAGGATGCCAAATGGCTGTCTTGTTATATAAAAAGACAGATTTGATGTCCAAACATCAAATGCAGTGTAACAACAACAACAACAACAACAACAACAAATGGCAATAGCAGGAACTACATAAATACAGCTCCAATGTTTAACAGATACTTAAGTTTTTGGTTAAAACTTGTATCTGTTATATAATACCAGTTAATATTTTTATAATTTTGACTGTGCCTGGTGTTTATTATAATAATAATAATAATAATAATAATAATAATAATAATAATAATAATAATAATAATAATAATAATAATAATAATAATAATAATAATAATAATAATAATAATAATAATAATAATAATAATAATAATAATAATAATAATGTGTACCAAAGTATGAACCAGAAAAATAATGAATTGGTCTGGTTCATGGTTTGGGTTGTGTCCCAGTTTGTGGATCCTGTTTTGCTGAAACAGAATGAAGCGCCAAACCTTTTCCCCTACAGTGCTTCATTTGGCTTTGGCAAAACAAAGGCCCACCTGCCCCCTTCCCATTGTACCTGTCACCTCCCTATATGGTCCTGCCACCTCTGCTTTCTCCACCATCAGAGACAGCTGATCAGGGTGCATGTGCAGAGGTAGATGCATGTCAAGGAGGCAGCAATTGGCTTCCCTTCCAGGAGCCTGGGGGCTGCCTGCTGCACATGTAGCCAACCCCCCAGCTGATCAGAGCTAACCACAAATCACAAACCATCACAAACCATCACAAACCACAATTTGACAGGTTTGTGCCCATCTCTGCTCCTGACCACAAGGTTCTGGGTGGGAAGGTCTTGAGTCACAGGGGTGTGGTTTGTTGTTGTTTTTGTTGTTGTTGTTTTACCACTCTTTCTAACTGAAGTTTATGGGCTAGGCAGAGGGGCAAGAATTGGAACTAAACAACTGTCTACACTCACGGCAGTGCTGGGAAAGATTTGTCATCTTTCCATGAAAAAGGACTTTATTGCATAGGATAAATTGCACCACACAGGAGATGGAAAGAATGTGTTTACTGGGAGTTTTGAAAACCTGATCAGTTCTGCATTGAATCTTGTGGAAGAGGAAGTAAACATTTCAGAGAATAGAAGACACCAGCTGCTGAGATAGTAGTTTCAGTTTTGAACAGGAAATATGACAGTGAGATGGGCATCGATCAATGGATGGAAAATACAGAATGAGGTGGTTGGTTTCAAATATCTCTATAGAACAGGGCAGTAAATCACATGCTGCAGGTCTCATGTGAACCCTGGGGGAATCAAATACATAGCATCACAACATCCCCCCATTTTCATCCTTTAAAAAACTGCTCAGAAATCCTGTTGTTTTTTTTTTCCAGTTTTGCTGTATTCTGGGTTTCCTCAGCACTTCTGTTAATTTGAATATTTTGGGCCTCCTTAGGACTTCTGTTATGCTGGCTGGATAGCACGGTGAGTGAGATAGCTGGCTGTGGTGTCAGGCAGATTAGGTGTTCAGTTCACCACTGGGCATCCTAGAAGAGCCAGCCTGTATGGCTTTGGGCAAGCTGAATACTCTCAGGATGACCCCAGAATAGGGAAATGGTAAACCACTCCTGAATACTCTCTACCGAATAAACCCTAGAAAGGGTCACCATGAATCAGAATTGACTTGACAGTGCACAATTATAATCCTTGCAACACTTCTGTTAATTTAAATACTCAAGAAGAAAGACTCATCTTCAGATGTCTACACAGTTTCTAGGAATCTAACTTCACTCTGTTCATGGGAGACTCTTCTTTTTACTACCTATTGCAGAAGCTAGTTGGATGCTTAGGCAGAAGGAAGCTACAGAGCCGCATTTCTCTGGCGGTGGCGGCTGTTGCTCGGCGCTGCCTCATTAAAATAAGTGCCAGTGTTTTGATACATAATTCACATTTACAATTTTTGCATGCAGAAATAAACTTTAAAATTAGGGAATCACTTTTCTTTAATGAATTAGCCAGAAGGAATGATTTTGGTTTTTTAAAGGAATAACATTTTGATGCATTCAAAGCGACGTGTTACAAATTAAAATCTTGTATTCTTCACAGCTTAATTAAATATGTGAGCCTATGTTCTTAATTTTTGTTTTATTTAAGTAAGTAAATAAATACATACATAATGTTGCTATTTAATAAATAAATATGGTCTAGAGGGGCGGGGTAAAAATCAAATAAATAAATAAATAAATAAATAAATAAATAAATAATTATTTTGAATTTAGAACAAAAAGCTGCCCAACGTTCCCTCTAAGTTGCGTGAGTGTGTAGGGGTGTAGCATTGCATAAAGCACCTGCAGTCAACCCAGTCTTTCTGCCCATTTGCTTCTATTCACAGCTGGAGCTCTGTACCCAGGGGGCGCAGCCCCCCCCCTGCAGTGCTCCAGAAAATTAGAGAGAACGTTGGCCATGCCCTTGGGAATCGGGATCCCTGTGCTGCTGTTCAATCTTATAAAAGGTCTTTGGTCCTGCTGAAACTGCCCATGCTTGATACATTAAAAGAACATGGGAAACAAACAAGGAGAACATGAATTCTTAACACAGTAAGGCATATATGATTTAATCAACATAACTGAAGATTAATGGGATGAGGTGAGACTCATTACTAGATGGTAATAATTGAGGAAATCGACAAAACAGGAAGGAAAATCAGTAGCACAGTACAGTATGTAAAAGATGTGTGCATCTATGAGGAGATCCATGACTTGACATATTGAAAGCTGGTAGACGGCATTTGAGTACTGAGTATAGCAGAGGCAACAAATACTGACCAAAGACTTAGAATATGCCTTCCTCAATGAAACTGACAAATATCCCAAAAAGAGAGATACAGAAGTAATGATATCTCTTGGAAATCCAACTCAGCCTAGAATGTAAGTTCTAATAAATGTAAATAAACTCTATGGCTCTATTGAATCCAAAGGCACAAGATATGATAGCTCATAATGGCAATCAGTGTTTCCTAGCTATGATGACTCACATACTACCTCCATACACTGTATATTTCCTTCCAACATGTTACTTGGGAGTAGCAGTGTGAGAAACATGTCCTCCTTGCTGGCTACTCTTGGGTATTATTTGTCCCACCCCTCTGAAGAAAAGGAAGTTGGGCTAGTTAAGATCTTAGTTTGATCCAGTAAATCTCTTCTTCTGTTTTCATTCCATTCTCCCAGGCATGGGCCATTGTCCACTTACATTGTTTTGTGTTGTCTTTAGTTTCTTCTTCTTTTGGAAGTTTTTTCCCTCTTACCATAAAAATCTTTGCCTTTCCATGAAAAACCAAGCATACTGATCTCTCTCTCTTTTCACTAATGGGAATGGGATACAAACTAACTAACTAACTAACTAACTAACTAACTAACTAACTAACTAACTAACTAACTAAATAAATAAATAAATAAATAAATAAATAAATAAATAAATAAATAAATAAATAAATAAATAAATGTCATGCTATTTTCAAACATGTAAGAACTTCGGCTCAGTGAACTATTATGATGTGTTATGACTTCAACTTAACACTGCTGAAGGCAAAGTTTACCAATATCAAGTATTAGCTTTCTATATCTACCCAATATTGTATAATTTGTTGTAAAAGCAGTCTGATCGCAGAAGTAGAATTCTACGGAATTGCCAAAGCTAGTCTGTCATAGCTGATCAATAGTTTATGTCAAATAACAATATACTTTAGTACATATTTTCTCAGGGGCGAAAAAACCCACAGCAACTTTCCATTCACTGTATTTAAAGTATGACTGGGGAAAAAGCCCTCTTGATTATTTGTTTTATGTAATAGTTCTATTTTAAGAGATTATGATTGCTTTCTTGATTAGGAGCTTGATTATATTATTTTGCTCCTGAGTATCACAAAAAGAGGCCAGACTTTGGTCTTGAGAAAAAGACCGTACCTCTGCAAGTTTTTTTTTAAAAGTTAGGGATATCACATTATCATTTTCACAGAAAAAGATGCTTCTGGTCTGTTCACACATGTATGCTAGGCCTTCATGTTAATTATTGCTAAAGTCATTTGTTTTAGTGTATATTTATAAATGTGAGATAGCGAGCATATTTGCATGGCTAATGAAACTTGATTTGCAATTGTTGTAGACCAGGCTGCTGTGGAAGAGTAGAGGACGGTTTGCTGGGGCAGGGATATCTCTCTGGACCAAACCTCAGGATGGGTCTTGGAGATACTAGTGGGAGTGGCTTCAGGAGTTTTTAGGTTCAATGCCACCAGTATGCTCATCTCTTATCTCTCTTTTCCATATAATTCCAAAGAAGATGTTTGTGCCTCTACCAGTGTCTGAGGGCATGATGAGGGCAAACAAATTGGAACTTAACTCAGAAGAGACAGAGGTGCTCTTGTTCAGACAAAAGACAAAGCAGAGAATAGGGACCGAGTCTGTGCGAGGTGGAGTTACATCCCCTCTGAAAAGCTGGGTCTACATTTTGGATGTGCTCCTGGATTCAATATTGAGTCTTGAGGCATAAGCTTTAGTTGTGGCCAGGAGTGAATTTACACAGTTAAAGCTGGTGCGCCAGCTGCACCTGTTCCTTGAGAAACTTGATCTGATTATAGTGAAACATGCCTTTGTGATTTCCTGCCTAGATTATTGCAACATTCAGTACATATGGGGCTACCTTAGAAGAATGTTTGGAAACTTCAGCTGACTCCATCTGCTGCAGCCAGAGTAGAGACAGGCACTTGTTAAAGACAGAATATATATACTCCCGCATTACAACAGCTGTCAATTTCCAGGCACAATTCTAAGTACTGGTTATAACCAATAAATGATTTGGGTCCATACTATTTGAAGGATCCTAACTGGCAATTAAGAACTTTGAGAGAGATCTTAATTCTCTCATCCTACTACCATCTCCTCATCCTACTACCATCACAGGACCATTTGTTGTGGATATAAGCAAGAGGGGTCCCTTTCAAAGGCTGCTCCCAGTCTCATCCTCCTACAAGGAAGTGAAGACCTTTCACTTTAGTCAAGTGTTTACATGATTTGCAGAAATGGAGGTATTACAAATGCTGCATTAAATGAATTTGGAGGGTGGTATTTAAAATGATTTTAAAGCATATTTAATTGTGGGTTTTGGTGGTTTTTTAAATATTACATCTTATGGTTTTAAATATTACATCTTATGGAGACAATAATTAATGGCTCTGTTCTACAGAATCCAAAGGGACACATATTCATATTGTAATCTCAGCAACAGCATATTATGCTATCATCCTGGAATTATTATTTGGTATCCAAATCCCATTGCATCATCTCTGAGTATAGTTTTTGACACCCAGAGTGTTCTGGTAGGATAGCTGAGCCCAACACAGTCTAGTTGGAACTCATGCATCACAGATTACTCTCATAACTGTCACAGCTCTGGTTTCAGAAGAGAGACACAGAGTAAAATCACTGCATTGTTTGATGTTAAATTCAAATTTTATAGTATTCTATTCGCGAAGGCTTTCACGGCTGGGATCTAATCGTTGTTGTGGTTTTTTTGCATTTGTTGGCCATGTTCTGAAGGTTGTTCTTCCTAACGTTTCGCCAGTCTCTGTGGCCAGCATCTTCAGAGGACAGGAAAAACCCACAACAACCATTTTTTTTGTATTCTTCATTACTTGCCTCATATTTAGAACTTCCTGCTATGCAGTGGTCCAGACAGAGACCCACAGAGCAGATTTGTGTATTAATTTACAAGAATCAATCAAATATAACTCCCCTTATAGTATAGTTACTTTACACGTTTATGACAATTTACTTCAAGTAGCATACAGTCTCAATATAAATACTCAGAGACTCTGGTTTAGAAAGAATAAAAATGTTTCTGTTTTACTTACAAAAATCTTTATGTCAGAATACAAACAAAAACATGATCACTGATTACATTTTATGGTATCTTAACTGGCTAGCCTTCACTTCACTGATTGGTTACATAAATACTCAGAACAATGACATAACTAACCTCTCTCAGAATATTCACATCACTAGACACTAACAGACTGGAATGGAGCTAAAAATATACAGAATCTTGACAGACCCTGACTGAGCTTAAAAGTTGGGAAATAAAAACTGAGGTGCAAAGGGAAACAATTGGTTACTCAAGGTGACTGACATCCACCCAAAGCCACTCCCATCAAAGCTTATTAAAGGCATAAAATGCTGATTGCTATTCCAACTGACCCCTTCACGGACTGCTGCCTTGTCATGGTGAAGGGGCTAGAGCAAGCTATGGGCTATGCCATGCAGGGACACCCAAGATGGACAGGTCATAGTGGAGAGTTCTGAGTAAATGCAATCCACCTAGAGTAGGAATTGGCAATTCTACTCCAGTATCTTTGCCAAGAAAATGCCATGAACAGAAACAAAAGGATAAAAGATATGACACTGGTAGATGGGCCCATCAGGTCAGAAGGCATCCAACATGTTACTGAGGAAGAGCAGAGGACAAGTACAAGTAGCTCCTGAGCAAATGAAGTGGTTGGGTCAAAGCTGAAAGGACGCTCAGCTATGGATGTGCCTGGAAGTGAAAGGAAAGTCCAATGCTGCAAAGAAAAATACTGCATAGGAACCTGGAATGTAAGATCTATGAATCTTGGTAAGCTGGATGTGGTCAAACAGGAGATGGCAAGAATAAACATTGACATCCTGGGTGTCAGTGAACTAAAATGGACGGGAATTGGCGAATTCAATTCAGATAGTTATCATATCTACTATCGTGGGCAAGAATCCTGTAGAAGGAATGGCGTAGCCCTCATAGACAACAAAAGAGTGGGAAAAGCTGTAATGGGATATAATCTCAAAAATGATAGAATGATTTCAATACGAATCCAAGGCAGACCTTTTAACATCACAGTAATCCAATTTATGCACCAACCACCAATGCTGAGGAGACTGAAAGTAACCAATTCTGTGAAGACTTACAACACCTCCTAGAACTGACACAAAAGAAAGATGTTCTTCTCATTCTAGGGGACTGGAATGCTAAAGTAGGGAGCCAAGAGATAAAAGGAACAACAGGGAAGTTTGGCCTTGGAGTTCAGAATGAAGCAGGGCAAAGGCTAATAGAGTTTTATCAAGAGAACAACCTGGTCATCACAAACACTCTTTTCTAACAACACAAGAGGCGACTCTACACATGGACATCACCAGATGGGCAATACCAAAATCAGATTGATTATATTCTCTGCAGCAAAAGATGGAGAAGCTATACAGTGTCAACAAAAACAAGACCTGGAGCTGATTGTGGTTCAGATCATCAGCTTCTCATAGCAAAATTCAACAAACCTATCTATTCTAAAGGAAATCAACCCTGAGTGCTCACTGGAAGGACAGATCCTGAAGCTGAGGCTCCAGTACTTTGGCCATCTCATGAGAAGAGAAAACTCCCTGGAAAAGACCCTGATGTTGGGAAAGTGTGAAGGCAGGAGGAGAAGGGGACAGAGGACGAGATGGTTGGACAGTGTCACCGAAACTACCAACATGAATTTGACCCAACTCCAGGAGGCAGTGAAAGACAGTATGTGTATATATACATATACATATACATATACATATACATATACATATACATATACATATACATATACATACATACATACATACATACATACATACATACATACATACGTACGTACGTACGTACGTACGTACGTACGTACGTACGTACGTACGTGTGTATGTATGTATGTATGTATGTAGATATATATGTATATATGTAGATATATATACATATCCATACACACACGCACACACACACACACGCACACACACACACCTACAGTATATATATGTTCATGTCTGCCCAGGCGATGTAACATGAAAACCCCACGGCCCCTTTCTGCCAGTCTTCTGCCCTCTCAGTTAGTTTGCCAAATCTCCTAGAATATCAAGGTCATCCACTCCTGAAAAGAGTTGACTGGCTGCTTCTTATCTTGCTTTGCCTGGGATGGGTTTTCAACACCTTAATTGCTCCTGCTGAATTGGGACACAGCATGCTCTGAATGAGTTAATGGAGCAAGAAATCCTACATCTGGGCCTTGATTCAAGCTATCAGTCAGGTCCAAGAACAGGCTTTTTGGTTGTTGTGGCCGGCATCTTCAGAGGACAGCACTGGCTGCAGAGAAGATGCCGGCCACAGAGACTGGCGAAACGTCAGGAAGAACAACCTTCAGAACACAGCCAAAGAGCCCGAAAAACCTACAACAACCATTAGATCTCGGCCGTGAAAGCCTTCACAAATGCGTCAGGCTTTTAACTTGCACATTTTCAATTGTTTTCTTTCTTGCCTTTAGATCACCCTTGTTTATCATGCAGAAGCTAGTAAGCTTGGATGACTGATGATATGTATTTTGCCGAGGGTTGTATTCCACCAAAAAAACCAAAATAAAAAAAACACCCCCCCCCCCCAACAGCTTCCATATTACATGGATAACCTTTTCAGTCATGTCTGGTCCTTTAGATAAGAAATAAGACTAACAAAGGGGAAAGAAAAACACTTTTGCTGCATTCAGAGAGTCAACTCTCTCTTGTTCATGTGATAGCTTTCAACACTACTTTGTTTTCCTGCTACAGCCCTCATAATAAACATATCTTTCATTCCTTATTGATTAATCTCTGAAGGATAGAATTCTCACTATCCTGCTCTGCTTCTAGAGTGGCTGCTTGTTGTGTGGATCCTGAAAAGGGGCAGGACTCGCTCACCCACCCACCTCCCACCTGCACAACAGGAGGGAAAATGTTAGACGGCAAACCTACAAATAGTCAAAAATGTTAAATACCTCGGAATATATCTGTGTAACTATAAAAGAAAATAATTATATAAAACTACTTAACCAAATGAAAATGGACCTAGAAAAATGGAAAAATCTACAACTATCACTATTAGGAAGGATTGTAACAATCAAAATGAACATCTTGTCAAAAATACTCTTTCTGTTTCAAACAGCACCAGTGAAAATAGAGAATAAATACTTTGATTATCTAAACAAGGCAATAGTAAAATTTATTTGGCAAGGGAAGAAAGCCAGAATCAAATTGAAAATGCTGCAAGAATCCAAGGAAAAAGGAGGCTTTGGTTTACCGGAACGGACCTTATATTACCAATTGTCTGTCCTAATGTGGCTGAAAAAATGGATTAGTCTGAAAAACAAAAGACTTTTGTATTTGGAGGGGTATGATTTACAGTTGGGTTGGTATCCCTTTTTATGGTATCAGAAAGCTAAAACACACAGGTATTTCCAAAACCTCTGTATTATAAACTCCTTGTATATAATATGGGCGAAAATAAAAATGAAAATGTACGAAAATACCAGGATGGGTTTCACCTATAGAAGCATTTGTTCATCCCAATCTTCTAAATTTTGAAATTGTTTTGACTTATACAGATATCTTAGATATAGATAGGAGATTAAAACCGAAACAAGACCTTGTAGACCAGGGATTAGATGCATCGTGGTGGCCCATAATGCAAATACAATCTAGGTATGAAAAGGATTCACAAATATATGATTTTTATAAAGGAGAGAAAATATTTCACCAAATAATGTAAACATCACATGATAAATTAATTAGAAAAAAATAAATTTCTTTTAAATTGGAAAATGGAGGATGAATACTGTAGGTCAAAGAAACGATGGTTCAATGGGCAAAATGTTTTGGATATAATATTGACTTTGAAAAATGGCAAAAACTGTGGTCTAGAAACTTTAAAATGACAATGGCAACATCTTATAAAGATAATTTATATAAAATGTTTTATAGATGGCATTTACCCCCGACAGATTAGCTAAAATGTACTCTAATAGGTCAAGGAAATGCTGGAAATGTCATAAGAAACTGGAAGTGACAGAGAAGGTAAAAATTCCAAACTTTCTCAATCCCAGGAACTTCTATTAGCATTTTGAGATCATTGGAAGAAACTGAGTTTATCCCGGATTGCTGAAAGTGCAAAAAGGAAGAAATAATGCCTTTTTCCTTTGTTGGGAAGAGATAGAACCCAACATTGTTAGGAAGACTGTACAATCAATAGAGCTATATAATTATGGTGAATAGTAGGCATGTCCAGTGTCATCAGAAAAAATGTGCAAAACGAAGTCAAATCAGGGGTATTTGTTGGATTTTAGTGCAAATGCAAGGTGGAGCAAAAGATCTTTGCCTACCTCTGAGGCACAGCAACACCTTGACACATCCTTCTTCATCCATTTGGCATTTATTGGGTTAAAAAGATGGTTTGCAATTCCAAATGAGCAAAAATGAACTCAACACCAACCACATTGTGTTCAGAGCACCAAAGGAGAAGGCAAATGAAAGCTGACCCTGTCTCATTCCTATGAAGCCCAAGAGATTCCTTGGACACTCCAACCACAGAGGATCTAGGGAGAGTTCGGATGAAGTCACTGTAAACTGTGTATTCTTTGCTGTTGCTACGCCACCTATTTTGCAGAACTGTAAAGTGAAAGATTTGCACCGCTGTTTAGACTGACTTTTTGAGTGCTGGAATATTCTTCTTGTGGATCCATATGCGTTGACACAAGCTGCACTCCTCACTGCTCTCCCAAAAAACCCCCACACTGTTAACCTTTTAAAGCTTTATTGATCAATTTTGTGGATAAAAGAAAGGCCACAGCTTCAATTGGCTGCAGCAGAATAGTCTTGGTGTAGCATGAAGGATACCGACAGCAGGTGACCTGCCTGTTTGCCATCCAGCGCCTACCTTGCAACCCTTGTAAAGTTACCAAGGATTGCCAAGCTGAGTTGGGTATGTGCCAAGGTGTGAGGCCACTAGGAAAACTCACCAGCATTCCCAGGGTGGGGGCTGTGGCAACCCTCCCAAATAGGGCATGCCCCCTTCAGCCTTGCCACTCCAGGACCCCATCCAGGAACGTCCAATTTGGGATAGGGCCACAGCCCATCTCCCTTAGCTGGCATTTGCTCCTATGCACAACAGTATATCTGTTACAGGTGTCATCTGTAACCAGTGACACCTGTGACAGGTGTACATAATAAACTTCACCAAAATAATATATTGTTACAATACACTTCTCTTGACATCTCTGGACAATTTTTCAACACAACTGTTTGGTGAAGTGCTCCTGTACCTCTTTCAAACCTACCAAGCCGCTTACGTTCCATAGACCCTGATTAGCCATGGTCTCCCACTAAATAACAGCCCTTGAATCACTGTTTCAAAGCTACCCAAAAGTTTTACAGGAGGATGTCTGGGGAAGCCTGATAAGGTTGCAACCGAATAGATGGCAGCTTTTTCTACCTACTGAAGAGGGTGGTGTTTTTGTGTGTTGATTAAAGGGGGACTGGCATAAAAAGTATTCTCTTTAATATATTCTTCAGTATTTATTATTTATTTATTTCAAATATTTTTTTACTCCACCTTTCTCCTTGAAAGACAGGGTAACATTCACCTTTATAAGCTCTACTTTAGTCCTCCAAATATTTTCTGGAGATTTAATTCTACTCTTGCTACAAAAAAAAATCAGTATGTGCTGTTGGCATTCATGCTGTTTAATAGCATGGCAGAACCACCTTTCAGGAATGGTGGCATTAGGCATGCTTCACTAGCTCACTGAGCTCTGAAGTCGCCAATTTATTGCTTCATAGCACAAGGTATGACTGGAAATCTCAATATTCTGGCAAATGTACAACCCTGAATGCTATAATTCCAAGGCCTATTTGGGTGCTGCCTCTCTGTAACATATTTTCTCAGTCCCCGAAATGTTTCAGTAATATAAAGCTTTACCAGATACACATGCATATATGAACATTGTAAATAATGTAAAAAAAAAAGATCAATGATCCAGTGATACAGAGTGTTGTATCACTTTATCATTTTATTGTATTTTATCTTTGTTGTTGGCCGCCTAGAGTAGTCCATTGGACTAGATAGGCGGGATATAAATTAAATAAATAAATAAATAAATATAAATAAATTGTATACAGAAAGTAAGATGGCAGTGGTGACGGATGGGGACAGCAGTGAAAAATGGGGACTTAGGGATTTGAGATGAGCAAGAATCAGATAACAGGATCTAGGCCTATCGGACATCTTAGTGGGATGTGTGTGCAAAGTACGCCCCACAACCTGAGGAAAGGTGAGACTACTGTTGCCTTTTCCTTCATGTGCCACAGTATATCATTCTCAAGGCCCTTCAAAATAAGGCACTTGGGCTATTGGTAATTCCAGAAAGTTCTGCCAGCTCCTCCTCCTGCAGCTGTCTCCAGAACTGCAAGGAAGCCACATCTCTCACTTTGAGGCGTCTTGGATTGAGATGTGCAGCCAGCAATCAAGTTTGGAGAACCAAGAGCCAACGTTGCACGGCTGCCAGGTAGTCTACAAATATATGCAATTCTTAACATTTAACTATTCTTACCCTTCTTCTTCACAGTGTAAAATAGCCCAGACCTCATTTAAGCCTTTGTGTGATTACATTATGCTGTTGTTGTGTTTTTATGAGGGCGATTATAACTGGCAGAATAAAAGAGCAATTTCTGGTCTACTTTGCATTCTGAAATTGGAGATGGAGCTTTTTTTCACTGTTATTTGTTGCTAACTGCCTTTTGTGCCCACCACAAAAATACAACAAATGTTACGGTCAGCAAAGGACAGAAGGGAGCCCCTCACCACTGCAGGAGTATACTGGATAGCTTGCAGTTGTGGCCAGGTATATATTGGAACCACAAAATGAAGCATCCACACCAGAATCAAAGAACATGAGAGACACTGCAGACTAAAACAACCGGAAAAATCATCAGTAGTTGAACATGCCCTAAAACAAGCTGGACATGAAATTCTATTTCAAAAAACTGAAATACAGTGGAGTCTCGACTTATGTGCGGCTCCACTTATGAACTTTTCGACCCATGGACTTCTCTGGCCACAAAGTTTCATGTCGAATTGCGGCCGGAGAATCGACCTGCAGACCAGAAGGGGGAGGCGAGGAAAGTGCTAAATTCAAATTTGGCACTTTCCCTGCCTCCCCCTTCCAGTCCGTAGGCTGCAGGTCTAAGCCCCGAAAGCCCAAAGCTGACAGCGGGCGCAGGGCGGCTTTTGGCTTTCTGGCTTCCAAAGCTGCAAGCGGGGGGGGGAGGCGGGGAAAGCTGAAAGCCGCCCTGCCCCCGCTGTCACCTTTCGGGTTTCAGGGCTTAGAAAGCTGGACCCACTGGCCTCTTGCCTCCTGTCCCCAGTGCCCTGGGCACCGGGGACAGGAGGCAAGAGGCCAGTGTGTCCAGTTTTCTAAGCCTCAAAAGTTGTGAGCAGGGGGAGGGGGGAAAGCCAAAAGCCGCCCCGCGCCCGCTGTCAGCTTTCGAGGCTTAGAAAGTTGGACCCACTGCCCTCTTGCCTCCTGTCCCTGCTGCCCAGGGTACTGGGAACAGGAGGCAAGAGGCCAGTGGGTCAGGTTTCTAAGCCCTGAAAGCCCAAAGCTGACAGTGGGTGCAGGGCAGCTTTCAGCTTTCCCCGTCTCCCCCTGCTCGCAGCTTTGGAAGCCAAAAAGCCTAAAAGCCACTCCGCGCCCGCTGCCGGCTTTTGGGGCTTAGAAAGCTGCACCCACTGGTCTCTTGCCTCCAGTCCCCGGTGCCCTCTGCCTCCTGTCCCCGCGGGAATGGGAGGCAGAGGACAGTGGGGACAGAAGGCAGAGGCCAGTGGGTGCAGCTTTGGAAGCCCCGGATTTTTTTTATCTGGCTGGAACGAATTAAATGGTTTTCAATGTATTCCTATGGGAAATGGACCCTCAATCTACGGAATTTTCGACCTGCGGCCACAGTTCCAATACAGATTAATTCCGTAAGTCGAGGGTCCACTGTACTGGACAACACCAGCAATCATTATGTTAGACTGCACAGGGAAACCATTGAAATCCACAAATACCAGCAGAGCTTCAACAAAAAAGAAGAAAGTTTAAAACTCAACAAAGCTTGGCTCCCAGCACTGAAAAATACAACATGCCAAAGGTCTACGAATTCTACTCAGCCACAAGGACCCGTGGTCACTACACACAAAAGACCAGCTAATGACATCCATCAATCACAGTGACAGATAATCTCTCCTCCTTATCACACCAATACACCCACAACAAAAACACACTGATCACCATAATCGCCCATCTCCTGAACAGGACAAAAAGCTGATCCCACAGCTATAAATACTCAATTCCCAAAAAAACTGCACCAGAGCACAGAGTGCTACTCCTGACCTCTGAAGATGCTGGCCACAGAGACTGGCAAAATGTTAGGAAGAACAACTTTCAAAACATGGCCAAAGAGCCCAAAAAACCTACAACAACCATTAGATCCTGGCCATGAAAGCCTTTGTGAATAAATTGCCTTTATTTCGTTATCACAACAGACAGGTACAGGATGCAGTAAGGCAGCAGAGTACTATCTTTTACCTTTCCACTTTCCAGAATCTTCCTTTTGATTTTTTCCTTTTTAATGTACTGAAAATTTACCTCAAAGTCCTCTATCAGTGTGCTCACATAAACATTGAAATGATAACTTCTGTCAATGTATCCTCTGACTACAAACAGCTTCCCAGAATTATCCATTATATATGCCAGGAAGAAGGAGGAAAATGTCACAACAGATTCTTTGGGTGGAGGTAAAATTCTCTAAAATACCAGAGGTTGGGTGAAGGCTCAGAAGCCATTGAGTTTGGCCTGGAAGAGAGAATACAGGGACTTTGCTAGTCTTCTGATAAGTATCCATAGGTATTATAGCTCCTTCTCCATAGCAGAGTTTGGTCTACTATGACAAAATCAAAAGGATACTATTTGTAGAGCTAAATGCAATGTTAGTCCAACCTAGAACTGATCCATTGAAATCTATAGGACCTTGAGAGTTGTGACCAACAAGTTTCATTCATTTCAGTAAGTCTATTGCAAATAAGATTAACATGAGCTTCAGCTCCCAGAAGGACAGCAATACACCAAGTTACATGATATATTTACTACATATCAAGAGACTGGGTTTTGTATTTTTCACAGGTATAGATACATGCCAGATCAGTAAGACTTCAAATGATGGTTGACTTCAGAAAACTGCAATCTGCCTTGAGGTAATTTTGAAGAAAAGTAGCATTTGCTCATTTTCAGCAAGAATAATTTTATTGCATCAGTAGCCCTCTGCCATAATTTAAGGTAGTACTCTGAGTCCTTTTAAAAAAGCTGCTCATGCTATTTCTGCGTCTACAGTATTTTTCGACGATGCCCCAGCCACACTCTATTGTGCCAAATTTGTGTCAGGTGAAAAAGGAAAACAGAAATCTTGTTTCAATACTTGACAGTAAGCCAATGAATTAATTGCTACAGAAACTTTAATTACAAATTATTATCTGTTGATAATAGTTTTTTAAAAAATACTGAGAACATTATTCTTGATGAAACCCAATCCAGACATCTATCTACATGCTCAGACAAGTTTTCTGATTTTGCTGGAGAGAAATTAAGGGGACAGCATAAAAACCAATAATAGCTATTTTCTAGACCTCCGTTCCCCATTTCATAGCACTCAGTGTTGTCAAAGCCCTGCAGATAAACTGGATTCTATTTTTCCAAAACCAGGAGTGGCATCTAAATAGCAGGTTTTGAGAAAGCCACTGTCCTTTGAAAATGAGCGATTTCTTTGTTTCATTCACTTTACTGCAAGCACTGCACATTTTCACACAAAGCTTTTATAGAAGTTCTAAAATATACCTGTCCTATCTACATCTGTACCTAAGGTACATACTAAAGTTATGAGGCTACTGAAAAATATTAATTACACCCAGTTAGAGAAGAAAAATGTACTGAAAGGATTGTTCCCCTTAGGATAAGTCATTTTAATGATGGTTTGGACCTGACCTGCAAGTTCTAATTCATGGTACAGTATAATGTGCATTTTATCATACAAGAGGTTCCTTTCAGTCCGAAGCCACACCCCACACAGTACACAGAGAGAAAGGCTGTCCATTAGAGGCTGTGGGCTGGCTCTGTGCAGAGAGTACAAAAGACAGACTTACATGCTATCCAAAGACCTGTGTGGAGCCTTCTCACAGAAGAATAAACACCTCCAATGAGAGAAAAAATAGATCACACTGAAGAGAAGAACCTTTTAAGTGTGAACCAGACCACTCCAAATCCCCCTGTAAAAGCCAGACTATGCAAAATATATGTCCTAGAAAGGAAAAAAAATAGTTGAAACTATGGAAGAATTAAAACAACAGGTAACAGGTACAGCAAAGAAAAGTGAAAAATATGGTGGATGCATGAAACAATATAGAGAAAACATGCAATTTTGAAATAACCAATGATTATTCTACACATCACTAGGAGAAAATGCAGAGCAAAAGAAATTAGGTCCATGTAAAGATGATGCTCTAAAATTTCGAAAAGAAATTTGGGAAAGCCCAAGTGAACATAATAAAAAGGCCTCATAGATTAAAGATATTTGTAAAGAAACTCAAGGAAATAACAACTGAAATGATTAAGAGACAAGTAAAGGCTGTGAAAACTTAAAGTGCACCTGGTCTAGATGAGCTCCACAGATTTTGGTTAAAGAATTTAACAAGTCTCCATCAACATCTAGCACTGCAATTTAATGACTTACTTCAAAATTCCACAACTGAAGATTGGATGACATCAGCCACACATTTATGATAATAAATGATCATCCAAAGGGCAATTAACCCAGTAATTATTCACAAATTACATTTCCTTCCAACAATGCTGAAGCTCCTCATAGGAGTACTTGCAAGATCAATATATAATTATTCAATTGAAAACTTCCTATACCCAACTGAGCAAAAAGGGAACTTTAAAAAGTCAAGAGGCATGAAAGATCAGCTGATTATTAATACTGAAGAATGCAAAAAGACAAAAAACAAATCTTAACATGGCCAATGAGTTGAAAGGCTGTCTCCTGTACAATGTTATGAGCCTCTATCCAAAGTTCTTCAGGCACTCTGTCCACCAAATTGAGTTCCTTAAATCTGTTCTTCACTTCCACTGTGTATTCATCAGGGATTTGGTTTAGATTATACCTGACTAGCCCAGTGCTTTTTCCTACCTTCTTCAGTTGAATTTTGCTATAAGAAGCTGATGATCAGAGCCACAATCAGCTCCAGGTCTTGTTTTTGCTGACTGTATAGAGGTTCTCCATCTTTGTCTGCAGAGAACATAATCAGTCTGATTTTGGTATTGCCCATCTGGTGATTTCCATGTGTATATTGTCTCTTGTGTTGTTGGAAAAGAGTGCTTCTGATGACCAGCTTGTTCTCTTGACAAAACTCTATTAGCCTTTGCCCTGCTTTGTTTTGAACTCCAAAGACAACCTTACCTGTTGTTGCTTTTATCTCTTGACTTTATGACTCCAGTCCCCTAGAATGAGAAGAACATCTTTCTTTGGTGTCAGTTCTAAAAGGTGATGTAAGTCTTCATAGAATTGGTCAATTTCAGCCTCTTCAGCATCGGTGGTTGGTTCGTAAACTTGGATTACTGTGATGTTGAAGGGTCTGCCTTGGATTTGTATCGAAATCATTCTATCATTTTAGAGATTGTATCCCAGTACAGCTTTTTCCACTCTTTTGTTGACTATGAGGGCTACTGCATTTCTTCTATGGAATTCTTGCCCACAATAGTAAATATTATAATTGTCTGAACTGAATTCACCCATTCCCGTCCATTTTAGTTCACTGACGCCTAGGATGCCAATGTTTATTCTTGCCATCTCCTGTTTGACCACATCCAGCTTCTCAAGGTTCATAGATCTTACATTCCAGGTTCCTATGCAGTATTTTTCTTTGTGGCATCGGACTTTCCTTTCACTTCCAGGCATGTCCACAGCTGAGCCTTTCAGGTTTGGCCCAACCACTTCAGTAGCTCTGGAGCTACTTGTCCTTGTCCTCCATTCTTCCTCAGTAGCATGTTGGATGCCTTCCAACTAGAGGGGCTCATCTTCCAGCGTCATATATTTTAGTCTTTTGTTTCTCTCCATGGAGTTTTCCTGGCAAAGATACTGGAGTGGCTTGCCAGTTCCTGCTCCAGGTGGATTGTGTTTAGTCAGAACTCTCCACTATGACCTGTCCGTCTTAGGTGTCCCTGCACTGCATAGCCCATAGCTTATCTGAATTACTCTAGCACCTTTGCCACAACAAGGCAGCAGTCTGTGAAGGGGTGTTGATGCCCTAAGTACATGCTTATTTTGCTTAATTGTTAATCCTGGATCATGGAGAGGTACTGTATATAAAAATTATCTTTTGCTTTTTGCTTTGATTCTTGTTGTAAATCTTGCCTGTTCTGCTGATATGTCGTCCTGCACATCCAAGAGACCCAAATAAGTCCCACATTGCACGTTTTGCATCATAGGTCTTTTGAGGCTTAAATGTAACTGGGTTATATAAACCAATTACTGCTGAATGAGCACTAGCAGTGCTTGGGACTTACAAATATCTTCACATACTTATATTTCTACATTGGCCCCTCCACAAATACCTCAGTTGGCATCTTTTTTCACTGCAGATGATATATTTTTCCCTCCCTGAAGGTATAACTTTGAAAACCTGAGATGTCTATTTCATACATTCCAGGTTTGCTCCAGATGGATGAAATTGAAAAGAAGATAGGCCATTTTTGAACTTGTCATGCTTAGAAAAGAAATTATTTGTGAATTTTCCTTCATTTCAAGTCAACAAATAAATGCCTTTCTATACTCCCCTGATGTTCCTGTCAGTACCTTAGAAGCATTGCTAGGCAGACATTGTCAGATATTATGATGTCTGTCTCCAGATTCTTGGAAAATTATTTTATCTCAAGCCATTTGTCAAAATGATTAGTGGGCTCTTATCCTAGCCTTTGGATCAGCACCAAACTCTATAAGTCTTCATCTGAGAAATATTTTATATTTTTTGTATTTTTTTTTTAAAGAATTTCCTTTAAAAATATATGTGGGGTAAATCTAAATTTCAGACCTAGTTAAATTTGACCCATTGAATGAATGGGGCTTGTGGAGTCATCAGCTATGTCAGTCCCATTGGCTAATTGGACCTGCTCTAGATATGGCCCAGCACAAATAAATATTAAATTAGATTTAGCCCAATATAAATAAATATTGAATGCTTTTTAAATAGAGAGATATAAGAAATGCCTCAGGCATTTCTTAGCAGCCAGAGGACCCCCTGATCGTGCCACATCCTGTAGATGTCTAGCTATCTGACAACAAATGGAAGAAGGTCTGTTCCGTGTTTGCACCAAAACATTCTGCCCTCTGCCCCAGCCAGCATAAACTGTGCGCTAACTCTGTGGAAACATTTTTCATATACTCCAGTGTTTGTTGGTTTATGATGGCTGTTCTTTTCATTTGTCACTTATTTGTTTATTTAAAACATTTCTACCCCACCTTTCTCCTTAAGAAGGGCCCAAGGCAGCTAACATAATTCAAAGATGATATTGAAAGCTAAAAACAATAAATATACGAATACTAAAATAGATAAAACATATACCACAGTAAAAGCTAGTAAATGAAAGGAACATCAAAACACACTAAAAGCAGTAAGGCTCAAGAATCTATTTAGAAACTCCGCTCAGGCAGCCACTCACTGAGGGAAAGCTTGTCTGAAGAGAAGGTCACTGCTTGCTCGCAGAAGGACAGCAAAGAGGGGGCCAGCCAGGCCTCTGGTGGGAGGGGATTCCACGATCTGGGAGCAGCAACAGAGAAGACCCTCTCCTGTGTCCCCACCTGTGAAGATGGTGGAACTGAGAGAAAAGCCTCCCCTGATGATCTTAACACCTGGGCAAGCTCATAAAGGGAGAGGCAGTCTTTGAGGTAGCTTGGAGCCATGCCATTTAGAGCTTTATAGGTTAAAGCCAGCACTTTGAATTGTGCCTGGAGACAGCTGCCACTGGAGTTGTCCTTACAGGAGAGTTATGTCATGCCTGCAATCAACCCTGGTTACCAATCTGTTAATATATAAGAGGAATTAGATCTGCAAAAAGTACTTTCATGTACACTGTAGGTCTGATTCTTCCCATGTTTTATTTTGATTTGTTCTTGTGTCATCCTCAAAGCAAAACTCATGAAACATGTAGGCAAGCTGAACTAAACAACCTGAAAAGGGGATTTTTCCACACTTCAATTTGTATGTATAATGGTTTGGATCTAGATTTAGGAATGTGCACTTTCAAATGGAATTCCCTGTCCCACTAGCCTGTGGGCAGCCCAAACAGTCCCCTGAAAATAGGGAGCCTGGTAGGTGGGTTGAGCTGAGATGCTGAGGAGGTTTCCCCCAACTGAGTGAAGACACCTTTTGTGAGTAGTGACTGTGAAATTAGAATCTGTTTCATTGTGAAAATTAGCATTGCTCCTCCAGAAAAATTGAGTAGTGACTGGAGGGCTGGCAAACACTGCATAGAAGGATGGCAAAATTTTTCTGAATATACTGCATCATGGAAAGAAGAGCATCTCTAAGCCAAATGTATTCCAATCTAATTACACCTTAATGGAGGCCTTCCACTATAATGTATTTATTATTTTTTATTTATTTTTATTTATTTTATTTATATCCCGCCTATCTAGCCACTTAAGGCCACTCTAGGTGGCTTACACCAAGGATAATACAATATAATTAAAACAATTATAAGTAAGGGGAAAAACTTAGAAAAAGTGAAACGAAAATGAGGGGAGGAAAAAAAAAACACCTCTTGTATGAAACAAGAGGTGGCTTATCAGACTCAAATCAGGGAACAGACAGCTGGTTATCCTGTTGGAAGAGAAGGTACACAACAGATTGAGGCCTGCCTATCCACTTTGGCTGATCAGGAAAGACGAAGTGTTTCACAGAAGATAGCAGACTCTTCTGGAAGAGCAGCAGAGGGAAAGAGTAACAAAGGCAGGAGGTAAGCACTTGCAGGCATGTTGCATAGTGAAGGGACACTGTTGGGAAACATTCAGTGTCTTTGGAACTACACAATCAATATGAGACCATCTGCTTTACCATTAATCCTGAGTAACTCATATAGAGCTAACAATCACAGTAACAGCCTTCAGAAAGCACAATGGAATATAGGGTGGATGAAAGGATTCCTGCCACTCCCCAGAGGAGAAGGAGATGTGGTGGCATTCATGGCTGCTTACTGAGGGGGACAGAGGCAAAGGTGAGATAACTTGCCAGGGGGTATCAAGTACACTGCTGTCTTTCTGGTGATAGTTCAAGACTCATCAAGCCTACTGGTTTTATCCATTCCTTTTGATCCATATGAGAACAGATGTTCAATACAGCCATCTGGACCCTGGTGCATAGGTGGCTTTTTCATAACTACTTCTTCTTCTTCCTCTTCCTCTTCCTCTTCCTCTTCTTCTTCTTCTTCCTCTTCTTCTTTCTCTTCCTCTTCCTCTTCCTCTTCTTCTTCTTCTTCTTCTTCTTCTTATTCTTATTCTTATTCTTATTCTTATTCTTATTCTTATTCTTATTCTTATTCTTATTCTTATTCTTATTCTTATTCTTATTCTTATTCTTATTCTTGATAAAGTTCATGACCCAGAAAGGAAAACAAAATAAAGAAAGTGAACAAATAGGTACACAGACAATATGATTTTAAAAAGGTTTGGTTGTTTGGTCAATAGATCCACCACTGACATGGTATTCTCCCTCAGACATTTGCAGGAGAAATGCAGGGAACAACATTTGCAGGAGAAATGCAGGGAACATCAGCCACTCTTTGTGGCCTTCATAGACCTCACAAAGGCCTTTGATTTGGTTAGCAGGGAGGGCCTTTTTAAAATGGGATGTCCACCTCAACTCCTTAACATCATCAGGTCCTTCCATGAGAGAATGAAAGGCACTGTAGTCTTTGATGGCTCAACCTCAGATCCCTTTGACATCCCAAGCGGAGTGAAACAGGGCTGTGTCCTTGTGCCAACCCTTTTTTGGGATCTTTTTTGCTGTCATGCTGAAGCATGCCTTTGGAACTGCAACAGAAGGTGTCTATTTCCGGACTAGATCAGACGGAAATCTCTTTAATCTCTCTAGATTGAGAGCGAGGACCAAAGTCCAAATGAAAAGCATACAGGACTTCCTCTTCGCAGATGATGCAGCCATTGCTGCCCACTCTGCTGAAGACCTCCAACAACTCATGAATCGTTTTAGCAAGGCCTGTCAAGACTTTGGACTAACAATCAGCCTGAAGAAAACACAAGTCATGGGCCAGGGCGTGGACTTACCTCCCTCTATTACCATCTCCACACAAGCATTGGAGGTTGTTCATGACTTTGTGTACCTTGGCTCAACATTCTCTGACACCCTCTCTCTAGATGTCGAGCTGGATAAACGCATTGGGAAAGCAGCTACCATGTTCTCTAGACTCACAAAGAGTATGGCTCAATAAGAAGCTGATGGCATATACCAAGATCCAGGTCTATAGAGCCTGTGTCCTGAGCACACTCCTGTACTGCAGTGAGTCCTGGACCCTTTGTGCATGGCAGGAGAGGAAGCTGAACACCTTCCATATGCTTTGCCTCCGACGCATTTTTGGTATCACTTGGCAGGACAAAGTTCCAAATAGAGTAGTTCTAGAACGAGCTGGAATTTTTAGCATATTTACATTACTGAAACAGCGACGTCTACGTTGGCTTGGGCATGTCATGAGAATGGCTGATGGTTGGATTCCAAAAGATCTCCAGTATGGAGAATTAGTGCAGGGAAATCGACCCAGAGGGAGACCACAGCTTCGATATAAGGACATCTGCAAGCGGGATCTGAAGGCCTTAGGAATGGATCTCAACAGATGGGAAATCCTGACATCTGAGCATTCAACCTGGAGGCAAACAGCACATCATGGCCTCTCCCAATTTGAAGAGACCCTTGTCCAGCAGGCCGAGGCAAAGAGGCAGTTATGAAAGCAGCAAAATCAGGGAGCTGGACAGGGGAGAGATTGGATTAGTCTTCAGTGTGGAAGGGATTGTCACTCTCGAATTGGCCTTCTCAGCCACACTAGACGCTGTTCCAAGTCCTTGATACAAAGCACGATACCATAGTCTTTCGAGACTTAAGGATGCCATCGATGGTTGTTTGGACCATGGTCTGCATTTCCCTAAAGAAGAACTCTTGGTAAGGATGAATTGTATTTCACTAGAGTCAAGGAGAACATTTCCTAGGAATCTTACAAACAAGTTCTGGACACCACACTTTAAGAATGATGCCAACAAACTGGAACATGTTCAGAGGAGGGCAGCACAGAAGAGTTAGTCTTCAGAAGAGCTTTACATGAGATAGGATGAGACCAAGAGACCAAGAGAGACACCAAAGACACTGCCAGGAACAGGACTGTCAGTGACATTCTGACAATTAGAGTGGTGAAACAAGAACTCACCAATGGATAGGAAAAGACAACTGGAGGGAATTACCTATATCTATATACAAGGCCACAGAGCATGGAGACAAACCAGATAGCTTCTAGGAAAATATATATATCTTTATTTCCAAAGAGTGCACATATCAAGAGTATTTTATAAGATGCCATAAACAACATTAACTCCTCTTTCTAAAATGATTAGCAATCCATGCCACATGCATATTGAAAGCCTTTCAGAAGAGGACTTTAGAACTAGAGGCAGGACATAAGCCTTTCACATTTCTGGTTGGTTGGTTGGTTGGTTGGTTGGTTGGTTGGTTGGTTGGTTGGTTGGTTGGTTGGTTGGTAGGTAGGTAGGTAGGTAGGTAGGTAGGTAGGTAGGTAGGTAGGTAGGTAGGTAGGTAGGTAGGTAGGTAGGTAGGTAGGTAGGTAGGTAGGTAGGTAGGTAGGTAGGTAGGTAGGTAGGTAGGTAGGTAGGTAGGTAGGTAGGTAGGTAGGTAGGTAGGTAGGTAGGGTGGTTGGCTGGTTGGCTGGTTGGCTGGTTGGCTGGTTGGCTGGTTGGCTGGTTGGCTGGTTGGTTGGTTGGTTGGTTGGTTGGTTGGTTGGTTGGTGAGCTTCTAGACCACCCAAATTAGTGAAATACTACTCAGGGCGGTTTACATAATTAAGCAAAACATATAAAATAAAATAAAAGAATGCATAGATAGTAGCACAAAAAACAAAACAAAACACACACATACACACACACCCAGAAACCCAGAAACAAACCTTTGGTTTTCTGATTATGAATATTTGTTGTATCATGTTGACAAATTTAAAATTGGAATGAGTGTTGAACTGTATGTGGCATTAAACTAAACAAGAAATGCTGTTCAGTTGTACAATCCATTTGTGATGCATGTCATACTTTGCTGTCTTAGAAGAAGGATTAAAGTATCTGTTTTTATCCCATGGAGAAAACTCAGCTAGACTAGCAATTGAATCTTACTTCAGCACTCTTGATGCTGGGACAGCGACCTTCACCACATAAGAGGGTAGTAAGTTGGTTTAGAAGCTGCAGAGGGACATATATTGTACACAGCACTTTGTTTATGAACACCTTTCAATTGCTTCCAGCATTTGCTTCCTGAGATTAGGGCCAACCTTAGCCTAATGTTAGGGTCAGCCTTGATGATACTGTACAACCAAGCACTTCCATGAAAAAAGAGTCACTAGAACTAAAATATTTGGCTACCTATTGATAGACTTACATAAACGCTTATTATCCTACACATGCATATAAATGTCATACGTTTTGCTCCTTATAGGTTCTGACATGAAGTCAGTTCCTATTTAACTCAGTACTGAAGAACATTAGAAGGTAAGAACAGCCATATAGGGTCAGATCAGTGGTCCATCCTTTTCATTGCCCTGCAAGCAAGACTGTATTGAAAGAATTTTGGGTAAGGAAGAGAATAATCTTTCTTACCCAGAATCATTTAGATATGGCCTTGCAGTCCTGTAGATAGGGCCTAAGTAACCTCTTCTTTACCATCTACATTGAGCCACAGACATTTAACAGACACTTTTAGAGATGGTCAATTACTGTTTTTACTTATTTGAGTAAGTAAATATTCAGAATAATTATTTGAGCATTCTGGGTTGCCCCTGCACAAATATAAAGGTTCCTTCTATGTGAAGAAGACAATTAGAATTTAGTCGAGATTCTGTCCCCCCCCCCAGCAGAAGAGAATGGAGCACTCATTTTTTACAATTCTCCATTCTTCTACACTTTGTGTGCCGAAGGATACATAGGTTACCATCTCACCAGCAGCACAGTAAGCCACATCAACCTGAGAATAAGTTAAAGGAATGAAATGAGTGGGAACATTGCCTGCTCATTGGAGGCAGAGCAGTAGTTGATAGTAACCATCCCCCAAGCCATCCAAGGTCAAAGCCTTTTATTTCCTGAATTTTCCTGATTTTTTTTTTACTATCTAGATAAATACAAATAATTTTATATCAGCTGACTTGTATAAGCTATACAATGGCTCAAAGTAAATCAGTTGTTATGTGGAAGAAAAAAAATTCAATCTGAGTTGAAATAAGTTCACACACTTCTAGTAGAATTTTTATACATTTCACTCCTGCATCAGTGAAATGTATAAAAACAGACAATCAGTTCCTCAAGCAAATTCTCAAATAGCATTCTTGTGACCCACCACTGCACAGAACAAACTGTGGAGATTTCTTTACATGATGTGACCTTTGTAATCCAAACACTACACACCAATTTGCTGGGAGTGTTCCAAAAAGGCGGAGTGGGGGGGGGAGTGGGAGGACCCACCTCTGCTGGGAACGTTGACCTACAAGTGTCTTCTACTCCTGTTTGTCAAATGTATTTCACCCTCGTAACCTTCTGCAGAGCAAAACAAAAAACTGAAAAACAAAAAAAAAATAACAAGAGTGTATTCAAGTCCATGATGGGCCTGTACAAAGAAGGAATAGCATGCCAAATGATATGTGCTTGGATTGCCTCTCCGGTTGCTAGGAGACAGATGCTGAGAGCCCCTGTCACTGGAACCATCCTGATTGGGTGGATGCGTGGAATTGCTGAGTCGTCCTCAGAATCTATTGATGTGCATTTGAAACAGCTTATAAAATAAGCCATTCTAAAATAAATGCCCCTTCATCAATATATTTTCAACAGAGGAGAGAAGCCTTTGCTTTACTTGAAAATGATTGTGAAAAGTCAGCAATAGATACCAGTTGGTTGCCACCTTTTTGCAATGATGTGAAGCCATTGCATATCTAAGAGGCAGCAACTATAAAGTTATATATACATATATATGAATGGAAGACACAGCTCACAGAATATGCTTAGCAATAAACACTGGTGCAATGACAAAATGCAAAAACCAAATGGTGATCAGTATATTTTGGGAAAAGGATAACCATCTTTGCTTTAATCTATTCTTAACTTTTGTTTGCAATAGGATGTGCGCAGCCCCCCAGATTTGGTTCAGATTTTGTCCTGATGCTTCAGCAAAGAACCCACTTCTGGTTGGAATGATTTAGAGCCAGTCTGTTTCAGTCTGGAGAACGAAAGTGTGCTGAGACTGAAGACCTCATCTCTTTTATTGGCTATAGTATCATATGGCTGTGGCATGTGTTGTCTTTCTCACAACTGTATGAACACTGCAAATTTAATGCCCTGTAAAGGAAGGGAATATGTGCGCAGAATTGCAAGCAAATAGGGCCAAAGGGTTATATGCTATGTGACGTTATGATGTGGGTGGGTGTTTTAAAAGAAACTGCCAGCTGCTTTTCTGTTTCTTGGTGGGATTAGTGAGTAGGTGCAGGGTAAGTGTGTGTAAGAGTTTTCCTAAATTATTGTTTAGGAAATGACAGTATTAGGAATTGCTGTATTCATCAAAATGCCAATGTTTGAGCAGGATGGGTGCAGCAGTTCACATGACAGAAGACTCCTAACAAATGAGGGGAGTAGTAGTTAGCTTTCCTCAGTCTTCCCAGCGCTGTGAGTTTTGGGGCAATTTGAATGGAGACAGCAGACATCAGAGATGTGTCCCCAGGTTAGAAAATTGTGTTAACATGCCATTCCTCATTGGATTCAGTCTAGTTGGACTGGGGCCACTCATTTAACTTTACACTCATTTGCAGGGCAGTCCATTCTATATCATGTTTGAAATACAAAAAAAAGCTGAATCAGCAGATACCCACAAATCAGGTGATAAGCAATATGCCTCAAGATACTTAAAAAGCCTCAAGACCCTACTTTTTGTTATTGAATTTGTTTCAATAAATGGACTGTTATATTTGGAAGTACTGAGTTATTAAGGATACACTGTTTGTCAAGAAGAAAGAACTGCCTGTGAATATTCTTGTTTGATCAATCTTTCTTCAGCTAACACTAGCCATGAAGGATGTGTATATTCTAAACGTTTGTTTGACAGCTTAATGGAAGTAGCAGCTTTATTGTATTTGACTGGAATGCGATGCATACTCTTTCAAGAATTTGTGAGAGAAGCCTGTAAAACCTGCGTGTTGTAAAAGTGATTAACCTATAGTCTCAAGTACTTGTAAGCTTGCAGCCCACATTGTAACAGGCAGAGATGAATTTCCTCTGAGTCTAATGTACAAAAACTGTCAAACATATATAAAGTAGGTTTATTTGTCTGTATCCCAGCAGTCTGATCCAAATTTTCTACCTATCAGTTGTAAATCTTTCAGAGTTAATATGATTTTTCCCCCTATGTTTGATGGGAAAGTATTCATACCCATCCCTCCAGTACATTAACAGAAATTTATGGCAAAATTTGTGAAGTGATTTCCTAGGCAATCATGAAATTTTAATCTGACGGAAGTAATAATTACATGGTGAAGTTGAACAGAGATAACAAATGTTTCCATTTAAGTGACAGATGATTAAACTGTGAATTGAACTAATAAAGCACAGGAGATTATGAAAACTCTCACCCAGATCCTTATTTGGAAAATGTTCCTTGGCCAATGTTAACTTCTTTGCTTAATTTTAGCTAACGTGTAACTAAAAATATTTGTTGCCAGCGCCAGCTTTTCAAAACACTGAACCAAAATTCAGCAATCAATTAGGTATATGGATAATACCTTAGCTGACAATTGAAATAGTCCTAATTATTGATAACTAATAGCAAATATTTAGGGTTGCCAGATCAGCCATATTCCATTCCACCCAAACTGAACTTTCTTCTCCTCTTGGGCTGCTCACCCTGAGATTTATTTTCCCTCCAAGACATGCAGAGAAGCACAGCTATTGCCCCCAAGACATGGAAACCCTACCATTAGTACAGTGCCCCTGGAAACCAATCATATATTTTTTTTTCCTAGAAGGAATAAATTTACTCCAGTTATGGCTAAATTTGTTGTGATTAATTTCTGGTACATGGATGTGCATGGAACCAAGTGAGATGATGTTTCTATTTGGGCATGGCATAATTCTTATACATGCGGAACAGGAAAGGGGCATGTGAGGCGTGTGAATGCACTTGGACATCTTCCTAGGCAACAACAGCATTCAGTTGGTACCACGGGTTGGCTTCTAACTTCAATGAAGAAGCAGAAGATTCAAACAGATTGTGGCTTATACATGAAACAAATGGTATAAACACAATATGAACACATCACTAAACTCTTTGGCCGAAATCTAATATAATGCTAGCAGATACTAGAGCAGCAGTTTAATAAAAGCATCCGTTCCCATCACCACTTTTTAATTATTTGAGGAAAGTGCGGTGAATTTGTACATGATTGTGGAACCAGAGGTTGGGAGTTTGATTCCCCACTGTGTATTTAGGGAGAAGAGCTGGCCTCTGTAGCCTTGGGCAAGCTGCACAGTCACAGAACATGCCTGAAGAAGGGACTTGTAGACCTGCTTATACCATGAAAATTCTGAGAAGGGTTGCCATAAGTTAGAGTTGACTTGATGGCACACAATTATTAAATTATTATCCTTCCACTTCAAAGGCCCAAGCATATTCATATAACAAGCATGGAAAGACTGGATGATTGTTCTGATGCTGATAATTTTTAAAGTTCATGTAAAAAAAAAGTTCTGCCATAAACAATTTAAACCAGTTACACAACTTTACTTACTTTTCACCAAACAACTGCTGCATTCCCTCTTCTTTTGTTGATATCTCAACAAAATAATTTCCTGCGAGGTGGAAAAAAAACCATTACAGGCATGAATCTTGTAGTCTCTTGCTCCTGGGGAGAAATCAAGGTGGTGTTAGGGAATCCCTCCATTCTACTCAGAACATGATTTCTTGGCAAAAGGTTTAGTTCTCTCAAGGAATCACACTGACAATCTTGTAGGGTGCTTTTTAAAGAAATTTTGCTGTAACTTTTGGATTATTAAAATTTCTGCTTAGAATGGCACCTTTCTAAGCAGGATTCACCATGAAGGGTGTCTAGTTTCACAGAATTTGGCAGTTTCCTGTTCAGAACTACTAGTGAAAGAGGGATGGGAGGGACAAGACACGTTTTGTTTCCTGGGGAGGTCACATTTCTCACCGGTATGGTGGCACAGGGAGAATTAGAATGTTCTCATCACATCCTTTCATATGCATCCTTAATGCACATGCATGAGCTTGTGAAATAATATGCTTGCATTGGCCACCTATGATACTACATCATTTCAGAGACATCAAACAGAAATTTAGACATCTGTTGTTAAAATGTGGCATTCATTTAAATCCAAACAAACATCTAAGTTGAAGAAGGCTGTTTCAGGTTGTCAAAATTGCTGAAGCATTTCCCTCAGAAGAGCACAACAGAATTTAAGGAAGGTAAATTTTTTAAAAATTTTGCATTACTGTTGACAACTTAATATCACCTATAAACTGACATACACAGAATGGGATAATCAAATATTTAATGAGTTTCTTGGAAGGATTCTCTAATTTTCTGACAGTGGAAACTAAGGATTGAGTTGAACAGTTTTGAGTGATGATTAGGAGGTTATTAGCTTGTTCTCCATTTTCTTCTGCTCCTTGTCCATAAACAAGTTAATTTTAGTTGGCTATCAGGATTGGTAGCAGGTGTTGGCATTGCTGGGCACCTGCTAAGAAGCGAAGAGTGGTGACTCCAATTCCAGAGGTTCTGTGAATCCACTCTGGGTTTTAATCTAGTCATCATAGCACATATCCAGAGTCACAAATCCTATCTCCAAAATAGGCCCAGGGTCTTGGATAACGTGTGTAATGACTAAAATCTGGAATGGAATCATAACACCCATAAAACTGGAATAAGCAGCCTCTGCTACTGTTAAGATTCATGCCTCAGCAGAGGCCTTTAGCTGAATGGCAGAGCCCTCTGGCCAGCTTCGGTTTGCCTGCCCTGTCCCTCTGTTCTAAAGCAAACCATCAGTGAGTAACAAGAAGAAGGAGGAGGAAGAGAAGAAGCAGCACTAGCCCCGCCCCCTGTCCCCCATAGGTGGCAACTAGAATTTGCCCCATGGATGCAAGATTAGTGAGCATGCAACAAGAGGGACAAAGGGTATTTTTTCATAGCACTCCCCACACCCCAGCACAAACTGGAGCCCTGGCTATCCAGTGTAGTGCTATTAGTATCTCACTCTCAAAAGTAATCACAAATCAGAAATTGTGGGTTAAGGGAGAGTGGAGATTTCATATTCATAAATACTTGAAAGCACAAAAGCAATACCAGCTGTCATCTTAACAGCTGCGGTGACAAGCAGTGTTTTCAGGGTAAAGAAAAGATGGAGAATTACTGCTGCTTTTGGATGTCAGCTGAGCATCCTTCAGCGACACAAGCAGCAATAAGGCATGTTGGGGACTACCACCACCAGAGTCAGCATAAATAGTATTTAAGTATAAGTTTAGAGGACTAATGAACTGGCGTCCCTTTTGCTGCTACAAGCAAATGTGACTGCTCATCTGGATTTGTACTGTAATTCTCCAGTATGGATTTAATGACAGAATCTCAGATTATCTTCTTCCATACCTACACCGGATTTATTCTCATTCTCCCTCTCTTCACCTTCGAATTATGTAGGCTTAAAAATATACACAGAGTGTTTTAGATACACTGTTCACAACAATTCACATTCACCAAAAAGTGGGGGCGGGGAGTCCATTTCTGTCTCCAATTAACATTTAAAAATTGAGCCTGCATTTTGGTCTCTGCTGTAATTATAATCAGCCCTTTCTTGTAAAGAGATTAAAAAAGGAAACGGGAAAGCAGAAAAAGGGAAAATGTTAGAAGCCAATTCACTGGGCTTTTAGGCGTTTAGTCAATTTACATTTTTAATCAGCAGAAAATTTATGTAATAACACAGAAGGACTAAGGATCTTTTGGGACAAAAAGCAGAAGAACTATCCTTTTAAAAATCCCTGTGTTTTCCAAGTTTGCTTCTTGCTTGCTTGGAACAGTTATTCAAAGAGATCATTATCATGTTACATATTCTTTGAAATTAAGCATAAAGTGAATTTTAAATATTTGATATGGAGTGTGGAATGCAAGAGGGAATTATTTCCTTTTCACTAAAACCAGATGAAAATCACTCAGACTGGTGCTGTCTAGTCACATCTGATTTATGATGACCTAACAGGGTTTTCAAGGTATATGAGACATTTAATGGGTTTAAAATTTATCTTTTTCACACCACCATAAGCTTCCATGCCAAAGCAGTGATTTGAACCCAGATCTCCTGAATCCTAATCTGTCAGTCTATCCTGGATCCAGTGCTGTCGATGGACACTTAGATAGCATCTGTGATCCAATCCACCCATTTTCATTTCAGGAAGATTACCCATTTTTGGCAGATTACCTCTGCCTGGACACCTGGTCTCTCACATTAGTCCATGCACTGGTAGTCTCAAGAATAGACTATGGTAATGCTTCCCCATGACACTGATAGAGAAGCTTCAGCAGGTCCAGAATATAGTGGCTAGGTTACTGAATGGAGTTAGTAAATGCCAACGTAGATCCCAACTCTGACCACCTTACACTGGTTACATGCCCAATTATGTTCCAGCTTCAATGAGATGGTTCTAATATATGAAGCGCTAAACAGTTTGGGACCTCGATACCTGGCAGAACGCCTTCTTCCAGTGGGAACTGCTTGTCACACTTGCTCGTCACAGGCCAAACATCTGAGGATCCTGACCCCAAGAGAGGCACCGAACGAGAAAACTAGGAACCGGGCTTTGTCAGCAGTTGCGCCCTAACTCTCAAATCAATTTCTTCCAGATATCTACCTGGCCCCTTTGCTGGCAATTTTTAAGAAGCTTTTAAAAACATGGCTGTTCCGACAGACGTTTTATTCTGATTCACCATTCTGGTGAAACTAGTAGTCAGTAAGATCATAATACCACCATTTTAAATGCTTAAATGTTTTAATGTTGTTGATTTTATTATCATTCGTTGTATTGCTTTTCTACTACCACTGATGTTTTATGGTTAGATGTTTTGCTTATTGTTTTGCCTTCTTTGTTTTGTTTTGATATTGTAAACCAACCAGAGTGGCCTCTGGTTAGATGTGTGTGTGTGTGTGTGAGAGAGAGAGAGAGAGAGAGAGAGAGAGAGAGTGTGTGTGTTCTATATATATTTATATATTCTATCTAGTATATCCCACTGGCCTTCTGTAAATGGTGAACAGGTAAAATGAGTGCTTCCAAATCCTTGCCTCTGGAGGGAAGCAGTGACTTTAATAATTGTATGCATGAAAGGTCAAGAGGGGTTCTCCTCCTGTATCATAACACTGCAGTAACAACAAATGTTGCTTTTATTATCTTCTTCTCTGTTACATATATTTTCAAGGAACAAAAAAATATCCTACAGATCAGAAGCTGTGGCATATGTGATGCAAGGTCTGTTATAATCATCAATCTAAAATACTCAACATTTTTTAGAATTTTAGAATTTGAAAATTTGAAAATCACATGCCTGCTAAAAGGGTTTTACTCTGAGGTGACTGTCTCTCTCAGATTGGGCCATATATGCACATTCTTCTTTCTTATCACTTGGTTATTCCACAAGTGATGGCTCTGCAGCTTAGTGTGGAAAATTTTGTATCCCAAATGATATGGCAAGATATGATGCTTGTTTTGGAGTGATTTCACACATGCAAAACTTCTGTCATTCTTCAGAGGATGAGAAAAAAAATCACTGTTTTCACTTACGGTGAATTAAACTGAGAAAAATGAGTCCATGCAACATTAGCTTTTCTAATTCTACAAGCTGTATTCATATACAATCACACTCATTTCACACACCAGCAAGGTTATGCTCAAAATGCTCCAAGGTAGGTTTCAGCAGTATGTGGATCATGAACTCCCAGAAGTACAAGCTGAAATTCAAAGGAGTAAAGGAACTAGAGACCAAATTGCTATGCACTGGATTATGGAGAAAGCCAGAGAGTTCCAGAAAAACATCTGCTTCTGTTTCATTGACTATGCAAAAGCCTTTGACTGTGTGGACCACAGCAAGTTATGGCAAGTCCTTAAAGAAATGGGAATGCCTGATTACTTTATCTATCTCCTGAGAAACCTATATGTGGGAAAGGAAGCAACAGTTAGAACTGGATATGGAACAACTGATTGGTTCAAAATTGGGAAAGGAGTATGACAAGGCTGTATATTGTCTCCCTGCTTATTTAACTTATACGCAGAAAACATCATGTGAAAGGCTGGACTGGAGGAATCCCAAACTGGAATTAAGATTGCCAGAAAAAATGTCAGCAACCTCTGATATGCAGATGATACCACTCTCATGGCAGAAAGTGAGGAGGAATTAAAGAACCTTGTAATGAGGGTGAAAGAGGAGAGTGCAAAAAATGGTCTGAAGCTCAACATCAAAAAAGCTAAGGTCATGGCCACTGGTCCCATCACCTCATGGCAAATAGAAGGAGAATATATGGAGGCAGTGGCAGATTTTACCTTCTTGGGCTCCGTGATCACTGCAGATGGTGACAGCAGCCACAAAATTAAAAGATGCCTGGTTCTTGGGAGGAAAGCGATGACAAACCTAAACAGCATCTTAAAAAGCCACCCTTCCCCCCACCTTAATTCAAGCCTTCTGTTTTGCTTGCCTGTTCCTTTTTTCATAGTTCTGAGTTAGTCTCTCTCTCTCTCTCTGTCTCACACACACACACACACACACACACCTACCCACCCACCCTCCATTTTCTACATGTGTGTGTGTGTGTTTAGTCGTTTAGTCGTGTCCGACTCTTCGTGACCCCATGGACCAGAGCACGCCAGGCCCTCCTGTCTTCTACTGCCTCCCGGAGTTGTGTCAGGTTCATGTTGGTTGCTTCGCAGACACTGTCCAGCCATCTCATCCTCGGTCGTCCCCTTCTCCTCTTGCCATCACACCTTCCTAACATCAAGGTTTTTTCCAAGGACTCTTTTCTTCTCATGCGATGGCCAAAGTACTGGAGCCTCAGCTTCAGGATCTGTCCTTCCAGTGAGCATTCAGGGTTGATTTCCTTTAGAACTGATAGGTTTGTTCTCCTTGCAGTCCAGGGGATTCTCAAGAGCCTCCTCCAGCACCACAATTCAAAGGCATCAATTCTTCGGCGGTCTGCTTTCTTTATGGTCCAGCTCTCACTTCCATACATCATGACAGGAAAAACCATAGCTTTGACTATTCGGACTTTTGTTGGCAAGGTGATGTCTCTGCTTTTCAAGATGCTGTCAAGATTTGTCATCGCTTTCCTCCCAAGAAGAAGGCGCCTTTTAATTTCAGGGCTGCTGTCTCCATCTGCAGTGATCATGGAGCCCAGGAAGATAAAATTTGACACTGCCTCCATATCTTCCCCTTCTATTTCCCAGGAGGTGATGGGACCAGTGGCCATGATCTTAGTTTTTTTGATGTTGAGTTTCAGACCGTTTTTTGCACTCTCCTCTTTCACTCTCATTACAAGGTTCTTTAATTCCTCCTCACTTTCTGCCATCAGAGTGGTATCATCTGCATATCGGAGGTTGTTGATATTTCTTCCGGCAATCTTAATTCCGGCTTGGGTTTCTTCCAGTCCAGCCTTCCGCATGATGGCTTCTACATACTGAACATTTATTTATTTATTTATTTATTTATTTATTTATTTGTTTGTTTGTTTGTTTGTTTGTTTGTTTATATCCCGCCTATCTGGTCTTGCGACCACTCTAGGCAGCTGAGTGGTTTGATCTCTCGCACCTACTTTCCCCTTGTTAACTGAAGCCTTTCCAGCCTCCTGCTTGCTTCCATTAATCTCCAGCGGAAGCAGCCATCCACAAGCCCTGGATTGATTGCCCGGGGCTGTAAAGCCCTAAACAATCAAGCAGGCTTATCTCCAATCTTTGAAAGAATGGATTTACAAGTGCTCTGCCCTGTCACAACCAAGGAAGTAACAGGGAAAGGTGGCTTACAATTTGAGGCTTGGCTGCAGGGGTTGGGGGGGTTGGGGGGGTAGCGCTCTGCTCATTACCCCCAGGATATTCACTTTTATCTAATTTGGGGTAAATTACTCCTGTCTCCTGACCACTGCAGTACTGAATACCTTTGGAATGAAGTAGTGTGCATGGAATGGATCTGTAATTGTTTTTAACTTATACTTAATTCTCTTCTTTTTAATACTGTGAGCTGCCTTGAGTCCACTTATCGGGATAAAGGCAGCCTATAAATAAGACAAATAAAACTGTATTTATTTAAACTATTTTTACCCTGCATTTCTCCTTATAAAGGACCCAAGGTGGCTCACATAATTAAAAGACAATATTTAAAAGCTAAAAACAGTAAGTGTATAAATACTAAAAAGAATCAAACACTTAAAAATGGTAAAAAAAAATCAATACCAAAAACAGATTCAAAGCAACAAGCCACAACCCTCCATTTAAAAATCCCTCCCAGACAGCCAGTCACTAAGGAAAAGTGTGTCAGAAGAGAAAGGGAAGGAGGTCAGCAGAAATGGAGCCAGCCTGGCCTCCTGTGGGAGGAAGTTCAAGAGAAGGTGCTCTCCCAGTCAATTGACTTCCCTCATGGTGGAGTGTTGAAAAATTAGCCCTTCCACCCCATAAAGGTTTCAAGTAGACTTTTTTGAATATACATATTTTTAAAATGTTCACATGTGGATACACCTGAGGGACTACTAAGGGTAAATGATAGTTAAGAATGACCCTAATCAGAGATTTATCCAGTTACAAGCCATATTTCCATCTGATTTCTGCTTTTTGCTGTTTAATTCTATGTCATATGGAAGTTTTATATGTATTCCTTCTCTGGCATTTGTATAAGGTAGATATTTTTCAGATTTTTTAGCAGGCACATTTGAAAATATAAATTTATTTCTAAATAAGAAGAAAGAACAAAGCAAATTAGTTCTAGCGCAGGAAAATTCTGAGACTCATATCTGTAGTAGGGGAATATGCATGTTACTCTGAGCTCCTTCAGGGAAAGATAGGAACATCATTGTCATAATCCCCATTGTCATCATCATTCTTGGTTAGAACACCTTTGAAGAATATGAACTTGTGGTATGGAACTCAGCAGCTGAAATTGGTAATTACCTTAGGATGGCAATATCATAACACTGAAATCAATGTCAAATAAATATCTGTGGAAATACTTGGGACTTTACTGGCTTGGTGACTTTGCCATGTCTGAAAGCAGAATCAATTCCACAGTCTTGACAGAATTAATTTGACTTTTACTGTGATTTATTCTTAGTCAACCTGTATGTGTGCCCAAACTTTTCTTTTTTGTTTGATTTTTGGTTTCAGAGGCAGTAGCTACCTTGTCTTTCTCACTCATGTCACAGCATAGACATCTTAGAGCAAATGTAAAATGTTGCCTAGCAACTAGCTAAGCCTGCTGGGATAATCTTGCTGTTGATTTTCATGATTATATTCAAGATTTTTATAATATCATAAAAAGCACCAAATAAATCCCATCTTCTTAAATTCTTATCATTTCCTTACACATTAATTAATGCTTTGCAATAACAGGAAATATATTTTCTTAAACCCTCTGTTGTTGCTCCCACAATCAGAAGTTCAAAAATGGAGGAAATCCTGCGACACAGCATGCCTAATGATAGGGCTAAGAAAATAGACTTTGGCATCATCAGCCAATTCACTGTGATGCTACTTGACTCCTAACTTTAAATCTACATAGCCTTCTGTTAATTATGAGGATATTTTTTTGAGAGAACAGGTAAAGTCTATCACAAAAAAATCTTTGCCCTTTACTCTTGCACTTCTGTATATATTTTAAAATTTTGTTTGCATTTCTATATAACCTCAATACCAGAGTTTGAGGCAAGTACTCATGAGAAACAAAATATAAGTTACTTGAAAATGCAGAAGGCAAGAAATTGTTTTCAGGGAATAGATCTTAAAAAGTCAAGAATCTTGGGGTACCTTAAAGACTAATAAATATTTGATTCTATCTATCAGCTCAAGCAAAGTCCATAAAACTAGCTCACAAATATACATCTTGTAACATAAATACTGAAGGGATTCCCAATGTTGTGTAGTGCGCAGAATGATGTACTAGGACTCTGGAGAAGAGGGTTTGAATCTCTGCTTAGCCATGGAAACTGACCAGGGAAGTGGAACTGGTAAAACCACTCTTTACATATCTCACTTACCTTTAAAGCTAACCTATTAGGGTTGCTATAAGTCAGTTCCAACTTGAAAACACAAAACACACACAATCTACTGAAAGTACAAAGAGCAAACAAAAATTTACAGTGATAAATTTGAATGAGTCACTAAAATTGACAGTACAAGAAAATGACAATATTGATGTACAATAATTAATACCTTTGGCTGATATCAGATAATTACTGTCTAAGAATTTTGGAAATGATAAAGTTTGAGTTGTCTTTCTGAGCACCATCACAGGGTGACCATTGAGAGAGAATAGTATAATGAGTGCACCACTCAAAAGTGTGTTCCTTACTGTCATAAGTATAAACTTTGAAGGTTAAGATGCTCTAAGGAGGTAAAGATACTCAAGAAATTAGTCTGATTAGGAAATCTGTGTGTACAGATAGGTTCACATACATGTCCCAAAAGTAACCTAATGCCAGAGCATTTAGAGCTTTAAAGATCAAAATAAAAACCTTAAATAAATATTGCAGCTCACCAGCATTGTCAAACTGAGCTGTTCCGTTCTGAGTGAGACAAGCTTACAGATAATTTTCATTTCCCATCTACATAGATAGTATTACAATAATCTCAGAAGGCTGATCTGTTGGGGTGGGCAAAAGGAGGTGCTTCCTTGCTCAGTAGCCAAAATGTTATGAGGGTGTAACACAAACTTTGTTAGGCAAATCTCCGCAACTTCAGAAATTATCACAGACATTATCTATTGCAGGCTGAGTCACACGACTCACTATGTGGCAGATAATGTCCATGGTCATTCCTTAACTTGAGCCAATTTGCCACCAAAACTGATTCCATTTGGGTTGTACTGGTCAGAACAACTTACCGAATTTTTGTTGTCAAGTCAAAACTGACTTATAGCGACACTAATAGGGCTTTCAAGGTAAGTGAGATATTTAAGGAGTGGCTTTAACAGTTCCACTCCCTCAGTCAGTTTCCATAGCTGAAGAGGGAATCAAACCCTGTTCTCTGGTCTGTCACTCTATCCGCTATACCACATTGGGTACATGGGCTACAGAATTTTGCCTACAGGTAAATTTATTTATTTAAATTTATTAAATTTAAATTTATTTATTAAATTTATTTATTAAAATAAACAGTGTGATTTGCTAACAGAGAATGTAGTGATGATCACTACTTTTGATGGATTTAGAAGGAGATTAGACAAACTGGAAGATAAGGCTATGATACAAATTTCTGCCAGGAATTATGGTAAACTATTACCTTCAATATCAAAGGCGGGACGTCTGTTGATACCACAAGTAAAAAAAATGGCATTGGGCTCATTTCTTTCTGGTCGCTCCCCAGCCTAGCAGCAACCATTGAGATGTTCCTCTCTTATATCTGCAGATATAAGAGAGGAACATCTCAATGGTTGCTGCTAGGCTGTGAAATTCCTTCCCGAGGAAGGTTATTTGATTCCATACACACACCAGTTGTAATTTCATTGGGAGGCAGAGAAACCTGGGCTGCCTGGCACTTGATTGTTTGCTGAAGAAGGGGCTTTAAATAGATCAGTGCTGTACCAAATGTGCTTTTAAACTGCTTTTATTTCAACCTTGTTTTAATATTATTATTTTGTTAAATTGTGTGTTATATAATGTCCTGTGTTTTTATCTGTGGCTTTTTAATTAATGTTTGAGCTGCATGAATCTCATTTGGGGAGAAAGGCAGTATAGAAATCAAAGGGGGGGGGGAAACTCCTATTCATTTTTAATATATAGCCAAACTTTCTCTTTTGCAGGACTCAAGGTAGTTTACAATATGAGTTTTAAAAACAGATGTAGAACATATAGATAAACAGAGGTTAGTCATCATGGCTAATTTAATTCTCATGGATGTCAGTGGTAAGTATGACTAAGCCTAGGTCAAATGCATCATCCCCATCTGGTTGCAAAGGCATAGATTGGGAGTTTCTCACTGTGCCTCCTTGACAGGGGCTGGATTCAATGATCCCATAAGGTCCCTTCCAGCTCTGCAGTTCTGATTATCATCATCTACTATAAGGACCTTTCTGAGTTTCTCAGTATGACATTACATTTCAGAAATATATCTTTCAATTTTGATTTAATCACATGATGACTGTTGGTAAAAGTGTAGCAACTTTGCTCTAAGTGACGTACTACATCCTGGTAGCAAAAACATGGATGATAGTTCTGGTTTTTCACAACAGAGTGTTAGTCAGTCATATGCAAATGCGTAGAATTTGTTCGAGTGCTTGAATTGTTCTTTTCTGACCTTCATATCTTTTGTCACTGACTTGTACAACACAACATGAAATTCTTCAGTAGCATACAGAGGCAGCGATATGCTTCCGGGCAATTGCTTTGCATGGCTACATTAGTGACATGGCAGCGACAGTACTGACAGTTCTGCCCTATAGGGCTTCCCCCCTCCCCCCCCCATCGTGCTGCGAACTCTATTTATACACCCAAGCTTTGAGCCATGCAAAGCATTTGCAGACTAGGATTCTTCTTGACCGCATCATAAAAGCCAACAAGCAGCAAAGAGCTGAGCAAAATTATTTTGAGCAAAAGCTGCAATTTCCATGTAACCGTGTCAGACGAATAACTCAGAAAGGTGGCCTAATTTATTGGTGATTATGTTTTAGGCCGGCATGTTGCACCCAATCTCAACTCTGCAACACTGCATTATGTCATTAGAGATGAATTGTACAGGCTCATGGGACGTTGAATGCCTCACCATATGACATACTGTAAAATGACATGACAAATGCTTGAGACAGTATAGCTGTCTCTAGAGCTTCGGAGGAAAATGCCCTTTTACAAAAAGGATACTCTTTCTGTGCTTTTATGCCAGGATATTGTATAGTCATACTTGACCGGGAGGTAGAGAAGAGCTCATTGTTGTGAAGAAAATAAAATGTTTTTTATTATTCAACCAATTTAATTATAAAAAATAACATGAGGATATGCAGTATATGTCAAACAGAACGGACCTGTTTCCAAAGTTATTGCCCATTTCTTTCCCTAACATATGAGTCTGAGATTGCCATATCTGGAAAGCGGTCACGTATATTATCATTAGATGGAACTGGCTCCAATTAATGAATATCTTGGCTGGGCTGCCATTTTATAGCAGACATTAATACAAATTTTGAACAGCTTTGTAGTTTAATAGAATCCTTAAATATTTTCTGTAGAAATTTTCTGTGGTTATACTTTCGGTACAGTATGTCAACAAGGCCCTTCTGTGTTGTGGCTGACAAGCGGTTTAGAAAAATTCCGTTTCAAGTGACAAGTTCCTTCTTTGAGCCAGCATAGCTACTGAGTGGGACCATGTTCATGGGGAGAGGAGGGAATTCTGGGAACTGTAGTCCAAAAGACACTTTTCCATCTTTAATTGGACAATACAGGCTCATTTAGTAGTGAGCTGGATTTACTGCAGGTTTTTGACACATGTAGATTTCGTGGCACAACTGGATTATTGTGTGTAGGGGGGTGGGCTTTATGAAACCCACCCTGGGGAATGAAAGATATATTTTGTCACCCACTCGAAGACCATTCCCAATAGTAATCATCATCACTGTCAATGTCATCATCAATGTCTTAAAATCAGCTGTGAGATCCACCTCCAAAATTCAGTTATGTGACTTCCCAGGCATTTCCTGGGCTTTGCTGAAGTTGAAACGTGTTCATTTTATCTTATTTGAATTTGTCAGGTCAATTAATCTTGTTTAGCACTTTTTCTACAAAAATGCATTTCTGTGCTTCATCTGTTCATATGAGGAAACCTACAGACAGAATATTTACTTCTTTGTAATTTGAGGCTGTTTGGCATTTCTTCTCATGTGTTTCAAAGATAAGAGACTGTATATGCATCAGAGAATCATGTGTGGCTGTCTGGTTTCAGAACCATTCAATTCAATTATTCAAAAAAAAATCTCTGGTCTATGAATGTGGGATTTGTGCTTCTGTATCCATGATTCAAAATGCCAGGAAAAGGCTTCACGATATCATGCCAGTGTTGCCAGCAGAAAAAGGATGCCAAGTTTTGCAAAGCAATGAGCTAGAAAAGTGAGTGTTCAATCAAGTCAATCCTGAAGTCTCACTAGAGCAAAAATGAGTAAACTGAAACTATCCTGCCATGCACATACAATGAGAATACAGAACTGACCGTAAAAGGCAATTTATTGCTGGGAAAATTGAAGTTGAAAAGAGGAAGGCCTATTTTATAATGTGTAGCCTGCATAATTAACTTTTAAACCAACGGGAGAGTACTTTAAGCACTATGGGGCAGTATATATGCAGCACATTTTGCTTTGCTTTAATTCGATACAGATCATCTCAATAAAGGAAGCCACAGTTATTAGTTTGCAAGACCTGAGCAGAACTTACTGGAAAAGACAATATTGCTAGGAAGAGAGAACAATCTAATATGACACGTTGGTTTGCAAGATCTGAATGGAGCTATTAAAGATATGGCATTCTGGAGATCATCACACATCAAAAGTGACTTGATAGCACAACACATTTTTTGATTCATTTTATATTACCAGACAATTCTATGGTGACAAGATGGGTGGAATGGTTGAAACTATGACATAGGCACCAACACTCTGCTAACATCAAGTAAGACCATCCCCAGCCAGAAAGCAAAAACAGTAATTTCACAGCTTGAATGAATGAGCTTTTGCATTTTGTTCTCCATTTAAAAATATGTTTTAAAATATTTTTACAACCAGACACAGAATCCCTTTGTCAGCACATATACCTGCAAGGAATTAAAAAGTTCTCCTTCTGAGAGTTAGCTAACTGGATTTTGACTGACATGGTTGAAAGTTCAGATTGTGTCTCTGTTCCAAGTGCAACCATTATACTATACTGTCTTACATCCATGGTGACTATATACTGTAAATGATGCCAAGGCTGATATATTTTGGTGGTAAAAACAATTACAATGTGTGTAATTTGCATGATATGGAAAATCCATATTGATTTGCATAATATGCAAAAATGTTGGCTAATAATAGTTTGCACGGTATGCAAATCATGCTGTCTGAATTCAGAGAACTCGAATATAATAATTCTATGAAGCTGGAATATCACCTCTTTTTGTGTGTTTAGTGGTCGACTACTTTAGCATACGCATAATCAGCCACTATGAGATTCAAAATCTTTACATTCTGTAACCATTTGTAGTGACATCTTGGCCATAGGGTCTGCTTTGGGCATGAGAACAGAGAAAAGAAAAGCCAGAACAAAGTTGGCTCAAACATTGAAATTAACCTTTTTCTTGCCCTGCAGCAGTGAGAACGGCTAAAGGCCAAGATGTCACCTTTCATTTTGTGTGTGTATTTCAAATATTTTGTCTGACCCCATTTTAATCCTTTCGGTTTCTTGCTATGCCATGCCTTAAACAACCAATATATATATTAGAATCTCTTATACTGATTTCACCTAGAAGAATAATGATAGTCCTCTTCATTCATATGTATTTTATTTTATTTTTTATTTATATCACCCATCTGGCAGCCAAGGCCACTCTAGGTGGTTTACAACAGTAAAGGACAACAATAACATAATGACAAGGAGCTTGACAACATCCATAAAATACAAAAGTGCAAACAAATTACAATAGAAAGACACCATAGAACATAATAAATAAAAATAAAGCGAAAAGCATGGCAGTAGGTTAAATGTTGATTTATTAGAGGCACTATTGCATCAAGATGTTTTCTGATCTGGGAAGGCTTGTCTAAATAACCAGGTTTTTAGCTTTTTAAAAAGGCTCCCAATGAAGGGGCCAGGAAGCTTTCAGGCAGGAGACTGTTCCATAATCGTGGAGCCATTGACACATTAGCAAGCTACTGGAGAGAGTGGTGGCCAATCATCTTCAGGCACTTCTGGAGGAAATCAATGTCCGGGTTCAGGCTGCATCATGGCATAGAGGTGGCATTGGTCGCCTTGCAAGATGACCTTTTGAGGGAGGCTGACAAGGGCAAAATGTCCTTGTTGGTCCTAATCAACCTATCAGCATGCATTGACAAATTGGGACATGTCCAAGGAAGCCATTGTTTCCAAGATCTAAAGAGCTGGACCTGTGATCCCAACCTCAGCATGGACATTGAAGTCACTCAGAACAAGGAGTCTGGGGGTCCTCAGTACCACCACTGAGATAAAGTTCACCAGCTCTGGAAAGGAGAGTGCTGGATTTCAGGGAGCACAGTAAACCAGCACCATCCCAAATCCATATCTGGTCCCCAGCAACATGTGGAGGGTTTCAAGGCCTTGGATACTCAAGGTGGAGAGCCTGACAACCTCTAAGATGATGGCGACTTCCCTTTCCCGACCTTCCAGTCTACCCTGTTGTTGGATGGAATATACGGGTGGGTAAATTAGTGAGAGGGTTACATTGCCCTCTGCACTCATCCAGGTCTCAGTTATCCAAGCCAGATCTGCTATTTCATCCAAGATCAAGTCCTTGGGTTTTATTTGAAGCAAATCAGGCATTTAACAACATCAAGGATAGAATGGAGGGTTGCCTGATGAGGTTACCTTGATTCTGGGCACTGGTATCAAAGCTAGAACAAGGGACAGCCTTCAGACATCTGACCCCTGTTCTTCTAGGTTTAATTGCTATTGTGCCAGCATCATACCTTCCTCTGATCATTATGACTTGGTCATTACCCTTCAATGTGTGACAGGACCTCAGTTTCCACTTATAGGTGGCGTATAATAAAGTGCAAGGTGAAGATGAATAGTGCTAACAGATATTAAGTCAATCAGTAGATTAATTGTGATTAATTGCAATACAGTAAGGCCACTAATTAATTAATAGATTTTAAACTAATAAGGGCAATTTCAGTAATAGGATTGATCAATTTTAGAATTAACTGGATTGATATTAATTTATTAAACTATATTTCAAGGGCTAAGTTGAGAAACAAAAACCCACCCCACCCCTATGTAATAGCTAAAGCAGAACAGTAGTTGATGGAATTTAATTAGGATGATAATAGGGATTAGATTGTATTGGGTATTAGTTCATTAGTTATAGTATTTAAACATTTCATTGGTGAGAGGCTAACTCGTCAGACCTTAGACTATAAATTAATTTTCTATTACAACCGTCTTGTGGGCAAATTCAGCACCCCCCTCTACAGAACCTTATGCTCACCTTCCAACACTTTCCATAACCTTCATTAACAGTCCATCTCAAGTCCCTATATATTTGCTAGCTGTTTTCAGTGGTTGTTAAAATGGAGCTTAATCATGCCAAGATTGAGAATTCTGGCATGGGGTCAATGCCACCTCCTCTTCAGGTCCCACCATTCTGTCAATGTCTTCCATTATTAGTGGAACTATCACTAGTACGATTTATTTATTTATTATTTTTATTCATTCATTCATTCATTCATTCATTCATTCATTCATTTATTTATTTATTTATTTATTTATTTATTTATTTATTTATTTATTTATTTATTTATCATCCATCTGACAACCGAGGGCACTCTGGGCAGTTTACAACAATAAAGATTGAATTTTAACAATACAGTATAATGATCTAATAATGATCTAATTTGAAAGTTCAGGATGTGTTGCAGACAGTCTTTTGCGGGCAGGGACAGCCAAGGATATCGAGACTTCATTCCTCGCCATCTTTGAAGCAACTACTTTTTTGCCTCCGTGTAACATTTTAGCTGAATCCAACTGCAATCCCTTTCAATCCCTCTCAGTAATGTCTAATGAAATAGTTTCTGATAGAGGTTATCTCTGGCATCCTGTCTGATTTTACAAGTCCCATTATGCTGCAAAAATGCCTTATAGATTGTATTCCGGTGGGCGATCAAAATTGGTGTTGTGGCTTCGGACCTGTTGTCTTCTGAGTCAGCACCATTTTCTATAGGTGATAGTAGTATCGCCACGGTACTGTAGGAATATAGTTGGAAATTTGAGTGGAGTACTAGCCAAAAGAGCCAACGGGACTCTATATGTACTTGCCATTTGTATCATGTCCTCTTAAAATCAGCTGATGCAACGCGTAGTTGTTATTTTTGTAAACTATCCCATTATTGATAATCTGTACAGCACACCTGTAACCAAACAAAACTGTGCAGAGTATAACACTAGGGTGGGGAAAGGATTAAAAAAATGCATAGTTCATACAATTTTATTTTTTTAATTCACATGCTTTAATATTTGAATGTCTATGCAATGCTACATTTCCAATACAAATAGACGATGGCTATTTGCTTTTTTACATTCAAAACCACATGGCAATAAACTATATGCTAATATATAAATGTCTTTCTAAGGTATGTTTGTGCGATGACAAAGTTAAACAGCATCTGGCACAACCGAGCCACGACTTCCTATGGCCTATCATCAGGCACGATGAGTCATTAGTTGACCTTCAGGGTTGTATGTAAGCTAAAGCCAGTTTTTCTCTTTGCCCTTCTCCATTTGTATCGGTGTCACAAAAAGATTTTATGTAGGTGTCCCTGTGTACTCTCACTAGCATCACGTGTGTTCAGGCAATGATACTATGGTTGTTGATCATGTCCCCACCATCAGCATTAATGAAGAAAAGCCCTATGGTTCTGCCGGTGTAAAGAAACAGAGAGAACTCTACTACCTAGCTGGATACTCTGATTGGTCCAACCTAAAAGCTGGACTGGATGAATCCCAAGCCGGAATTAAGATTACTGGAAGAAATATCAACAACCTCTGATATGCAGATGATACCACTCTAATGGCAGAAATGGAGGAGGAATTAATTAATTAATTAATTAATTAATGAGGTTGAAAGAGGAGAGTGCAAAAATGGTCTGAAGCTCAACATGAAAAAAAACTAAGATCATGGCCACTGGCCCCATCACCTCCTGGCAAACAGAAGGGGAAGATATGGAGGTAGTGACAGATTTTACTTTCTTGGGCTCCATGTTCACTGCAGATCGTGACAGCAGCACAAAATTAAAAGATGCCTGCTTCTTGGGAGGAAAGCAATGACAAAGCAATGACAACCTAGAAAGCGCCTTAAAAAGGAGAGACATAACCTTGCCGACAAAGGTCCACATAGTCAAAGCTATGGTTTTTCCAGTAGTGATGTATGGAACTGAGAGCTGGACCATAAAGAAATCTGACTGCTGAAGAATTGATGCTTTTGAATTGTGGTGCTGGAGGAGACTCTTGAGAGTTCCCTGGGCTACAAAGAGAACAAACCTATCCATTCTGAAGCAAATCAACCCTGAGTGCTCAGGGCTGGAAGGACAGATCCTGAAGCTGAGGCTCCAATACTTTGGCCATCTCATGAGAAGACTACCTGGAAAAGACGCTGATGTTGGGAAAGTGTGAGGGCAAGAGGAGAAGGGGACAACAGAGGACGAAATGATTGGACAGTGTCATTGAAGCGGCCAACAGTGGGAGGCAGTGCAAGACAGGAGGGCCTGGCATGCTCTGGTCCATGGGGTCACTAAGAGTCAGACACGACTTAATGATTAAACAACAACAAAAAAAACTTTAGGTGTTTCTATTGAAACAGTAGACATAGGCAGCAGAGTTACATGGCTAGCTAGCAAACTAGTTACCTTGTGAGGCCACTGCACAAGGCTAATATATAACAGCATGCACTGCTTTAAGTAATGGTAGCTGTTTTTATCACAATGGAAATAAATAGTGCTGGTTTTACTTTTGGACACTATTGTCTCAATATTATGCAATCTCTGGGGCACCTGTCCACTTGGGAAAATGTTGCCTAATTTCCTTTCTTGTGCCCACATGGCAAAAAAAGAGACAGTATAGAGTCCATTAGGAGCCTGGACTTCTAGCAGGGTCACACAAGGCGGACTGATCAAAGCTGAGACTAAGACACATTCATCCTCTTCAGAAATGAATGACTGCATCATCAGAAGAGAATTGACTGTTCCACTGTTTATGGGATGGAAAGATTCTTGGAGAGCAGCTATTATGAAGCAGCAGCAGCATAGAATCATGGAATAATGGAGTTGGGAGGGACCTATAGGGCTATCAAATCTAACCCTCTGTTCAGTGCAGGAATCCAAGTCAAGATGGTAGTAGCAGAGGACTGGCAAAGGAGCTTTCATAGAAAATGGTACTGACACTCAGGGCAGCTCTTGCCACTACTGTGCAGAACAAGGAAATGTTGTACTAATTCTTAACTAATTCTGAAAAATCCATGAAAGCCTATAATGAGACAGTCAAAAACAAAACATGGAAGTGTAGAAAAATGAGACTCCAGTGTTGGAAGGCACTGGGGAAGAGCAAAAGATAAGTATAAGTAGTGCTGTTACTAATTGGGCAACCAAATTCAGTAGCTGATGTGTACATACAGGAACAGCCATAGCTGCACAATGTGGATCACTGGAATGTGAGAAATATGAACTAAAATAAATCATGAAACAAGAAATTAAACTTTAAGATATTATAATACTTGGTGCGAGAGAACTAATGTTGATTGGAACAGGACAGTTTCAATCAGATTATTACAAGGTGTTCCACTTTGGAAGGGACGGACTCAGAAGAAACAGTGTGGCTGTAATTGTGGGATGAGATGTAGGGCAAGCAGTTAGGAGCTTTAATGTAGAATGGGGCCAATCACTATTAATCAGACTTCATAGAAAGTCTATGAACATAATAATAATTCATGTCTCCAAATACAGTGGCTGAAGGAGAAGAAATTGAAAGCTTTTATTCAGCTGTCCAGGAAGAAACTGATCATACACCAAAACAGGATATTCTGACAATCATGGGTGATTAGAATGCAAAAGTGGGAAATAAAAGAAAACCAAATATCATTGAAGAATATGGCCAAGATCTCAAAACAAAGCAAGAGAGGAGCACACAGAATTTTGTTAAGCCAATCATTTATTTATTGCAAAATACAAATGCTGCAATTTGCTTATTTCAAATACATGTTTCATGCAACCAGACACAGGACTGTACACATGGATGTCACTGGATGGCTATCTTAGGGATCAAATAGTCTATATAATCCATAAAAGAAAATTACTGTATGTAGATGTGGGAGCTGGACAATAAAGAAGATTGGCAGGGGAAAAACCCATTCATTTGAAATGTACTTTTGAAGGAGAGTTTTACATATGCCATAGACCACCAAAAAGGCAAAGAAGTGTAAAATCAAGCCTGAATACATGTTAGAAGCTAAATGACTAAACTAAAGCCATTTTATTTGGGGCATACGATAAGAAGACAAGGTTTACTGGATAACTCAATGTTAGCAGAAGTTGAAGGCAGTAGGAAAAGAGGAGGACTTTTGATCTTTAAAGTGTTGTTACCTCTCCTAAGTGGGCTGTTAATGGATTCAGCAGGCCAAGCCACTCTTGGAGCTTCCAGACCTTCCCTGCCCCGTCCCCCCATCCTTGTCCGTGTGGGCGTGCGCGCGCTCACACATGTGCCACATGCTATGTGACACACTCACTTCCTTTTTACTGATGTTGACCAATGAAAAAGTGAAGGGGTTGTTCTTTCTTTAAATTTGTATCAGAGTATTGCACAATGATAAACTGTTGAAGCGGTGTGTGAACTTTCACGACAGTATCATGCTCCCTTTCCATCAGTGTCATCATATCATCAAGGGAGCCAGACAGTGCGTCAAACATGTCAAGCATATCATGAAGCTGAAAGCTAGCGTTGGAGTCTTGAGCCATGTGCCCATGGTTATTTGGGATTTCCATCCTTTTTTACTACTAAATCACCATGATGGTGCAGTCATGGGGATTAAGAGTAGATTTTTATTAGAGCTATACCAGTGTATATGGATATTGCAGGAACTAGCCGAATTTAGCTGTGGTGTGATGAAAGTAAGACTCCAGTGGTGGAGTACGGGAAACAGCCAGGTTGGGAGTAATTACAAATAAAGACCCAATCAAGAAGAGGCTTTACCCTTGCACAGATGATGATACTCACTAGGGATACATCTGAAACCTGTCATCACAGTTCGAAACAGAACCTACCCCCCAGAATACTAAAATACAGCATGATAGGAAACTAAATGCAGCCAAATGCACAGAAGTAATTCATCATGCTGCCACTGCTTCATTAAATAGTGGTATGAAAAAACTGCAGTTCCCAGCATTTCATTGCAAAAAAGAAAAAAGAACATATGTTTTGTTCTTCACACACACCCTCAAAACACTTGGCAAGGCCAAAGCATAACAACCTCCCCCATCTGCTTTCTCCCCACTGTTTAGGCTCCACACTATTTCTCATTTAATTCAGGATTATGAAGGGGTCACATGTACAGCTCAACAACTCAACAGTTTTGTGTAGATTTAACAGCAGACAGGATAATGTACCATAAACAAACCCTTCTCAAAAGCCCCCCCCCCCCATTTGTTAGGTTCAGGTCTATTAAAAATAAGCTGAGAATGCTGCAGCATTCCTTCTTTCCTTCGTAAAATGTAACAACCTCTACTTAAAATAGTTGAATCTAGGATGAAACAATCAGACGCTCCTCTACAACCTCTCCTTTTTTCCTTCATGACCCAATTTCTCTCCCCATTTTCACCTTTAGGAAAAGAGAAACCATTTTCCTTCTAAAGTGGCTGATGATAATAGCTCTTTCCCAAGCAATATGAGGTAACTAATCAGAATAATGATGCCAGCAGCTGTGACTTCTAATGAAGTTTCAGACTGTCATACCAGAGGAAGTCTTTGTCTTAAAAAAAAACACATCAAAACAAAAACTGTCATCCTGCTTGATCACCTTAATCAGTACCTAATGGTGCCACAATATCATTTAGCATGTTCAATATCAGCCTTCTGAATTCATATTTCTAGGCTGTCCTTTTACCTGCAATTTGTATCCATTGTTGTTTCTGCATCAGTCAAGATTCAGCATTAAAGTGTCTAATTACTTTTAAACCTTGGCAATCAATACATTGCTAAATTCTGAAAGGAAATAAATATATTAATAGCAAGATTACAGAAAAATGCATATGCTTTCAGAACAAACAGATGTATAGTTAGGCCCAGGACACACTGTTCCATACCTCCTTGTACAGATGTTTAGATAAACACACAAGCAATGACATCTTAGAGAAGTTAGTTTTTTGGACTACAGCATCCAGAGTTCCCCAGCCAATAGCCATGCCGGCTGAGGGGTTCTGGAAATTATCGTCTAATATACTAATTTTTCGGTACCTAGATGCCCAAGTTTTGGCAGTGGCCAGGAGTGCCTTAGCATCATTAAAATTAGAGCACCATCTGCACCTATGCCTGGAGATGGTGCACTAATTTCAATTGTGCTAAAGCACTCCTGAACACCTAAAGGGGTCTGATCTGGTGACAAATGCCTTTGTTACATCCTGTTTTGATTACTGTAATGCACTATACATGGGGCTGCCTTTGGAACATTTTCGGAAACTTCAGCAGGTTCAAAACACTGCAGACAATTGTTAATTGGGGCAGTTTTCAAGGATCCCATTACCTCCATCTTACAGCAGTTCCACAAGCTTCCAATCCATTTCCAGATGCAATGCAAAGTGCTTGTTTTAGCCTATAAAGCCCTAAACAGCCTGGGTCAAAGACCTATGACTGGATCATGGACAGTTGCAACCCCTCCTGCTCTTCCCCATCCCTTGCACTCCCCGGTGAAAAACTTAAAGCACTTTTAGAAAAGTCCTCATCTTCTCTACAGATACGAGGATAATCTCACCAAGTTGAGGGGGGAGAAGCTGTGGTAAGAGTGGGAAGAGCACTTGGTCGCCAAGCAGCCCATGGCCCACATGTTGCTCACTCTTGTTAAAAAGATGAAGCATGTTAGCAGATGCAACACAGAGAGAGAAAAAGAGGTGGAGAGGGAAAAGAAAATGGAATGTGCCCTAATTATGAATGTATATATTGTAGCTCTCACAGCGGGCTTGAGTGGAAAGAGTTCAGGGACAGCCAGAGCCAAATGGAGCAGGTCTTTCAGCCCAGCCTAGGACCATCCCTGCCTTCCCTTCTACAGCCAGTTGACAGCTAGATGGTACTTGAAGGAGGGAGGAACACAATGTGTATGATCTGCCAGGCCCCTATAATGTAGCGGGACTCTCAGCAAAGCTAGTGGAGTTGTTACCTCTTCTTCTTTTTGAAGACCTGAAAGAAAGAAAAAAACCCTGTAAATATTAAATATCAATTAAAGAATTAATTTTGACAGAAGAATTTTTCAGTCTTAATCTTACATTGATTACTATATCATAATACTACCTCAAGACTGGTAGTCAAGTCGCCCTTGCACTGATTTGTTTGTAGCTAGCTCGTTTCAAAATGATATACAAAAACTGTGCTGTACTTGTAATTTTTTTTACTATCTGACTCCTAGACTTCAAAGCTGCATTGTCTATCCAAGCCTGAACTCACCGTTCAGACCCAGGACTCACCAGTAACTCCTTAATTTCAAATTCACAGCTGTTCTATTTTGTTTACATGGAGGTAAATTTGGACAGGTGACCCAGTGTGGTGTAGTGGGTAGAATGATGGACAAGGACTCTGGAAGCCTGGGTTCATATCCCTGCTTAGGCATGGAAGTTCATTGGGGATGTGGAATTGGTAAAACCACTCCTTAAATATCTCACTTACCTTAAAAACCCTACAAGTTGATTCCAAGTTGATGGCACATAACAAGATCAACAAGAGGATTTAGATAAAGTGAAGCAAAGGAACAAAGTACTGTTTTGATACCAATATGAAACTAGTACATAGGGACATAGAAAGTTGCGTTTTAGTGAGTTGGACCCTTGGCCAATCCAGTCTAGTACTGTCAACTCTGACTGGCAGAATCTCTCTATCATTCTAGGTCACATTCTTTCCAAGCCTCATCTGGTTATCCCTGAAACTGCCTGGTGATCTCCCACCCATTTCAACAGGTTTGCAAAATGAGACAAGATGGGTGTGAGTTCAGGATATTTTCTAACCTACTTATCAAGGTATACTTTTAAAAATTGTTTTTCCATTTGGATTTTTTAAAATGTTATAGCTCATCCTTTCCCACTTAGGAATAGATTCTTCATCATCATCATCGTTGTTGTTGTTGTTGTTGTCATCGTAATTATCATCGTCATTGTTGTTGTTGTTGTTGTTGTTGTTGTCGTCGTCGTCGTCGTCGTCGTCGTCGTCGTCGTCGTCGTCGTCGTCGTCGTCGTCGTCGTCGTCGTCGTCGTCGTCATCATCATCATCATCATCATCATCATCATGTTCTGTGACATCAATTCTGACCTATGGTAAATCTTTTCAGGGTTTTCCAGGTACAGAAAATCCCCATGGTTCCAGTAGTTTACCATTCCCCTCTTCTGGGGGTATCCTGGGACTGAGCAGTTTGCCCAAGACCACACAGGCTGGTTCTACTTTGAAAGAGGCACACTGGGGAATCAAACTCTCAGTCTCTGACTCTGTAGTCAGGTATATAAACCATTGAGGTATGCAACCAGGTTATAACTATGTGCCATCAAATCAATTCTGACTTATGGCAACACTTTTCAGGGTTTTCCAAGTAGAGAACACATAAGTTTACCATTCCCTTCTTCTGAGGGTGTCTTGGGACTGTGCAGCTTGCCCAAGGCCACATAGGTTGGCTCTTTTTCCAGGAGTAACAGCACAGAATCAAACTCCCAACCTCCAGCTCCACAGCCAGATACTAGATTTGGGGGAGGAAAAAAAAAAATCGCTAAAGATGTACGCAGTCACTCTGTTGGCTTTTTACTAGTTACTACTTGAGCAGAAAATATGCCACATGAAAGAAATGCTATGTGTAACAAATGTTGCTTTTCAAAAATTTCCAGTCTTACATTTGCTTTGATGTGAAAAAATATTTAACAACAACGTCTGTTCAGCTCAGCATAAAGTATCAACATGACTCAACAACAACAGATTGAGCTTTCCGTGTGCATTTTTTCCCCAAACATCTCCAGTACACATTTATGGAATTGATTTATAATTAGCATTCTAGTGGTAGACCTTGTTGGTCTCTGGAGAGAAATAGTGGGAAGACACCAATCATAGCAAAAAGGAAGGAAGGAAATCTCCAGGTGCACAAGAAGATAAAACCCGGAGTGCAATGCATTTCTAACAGAGTTCTTCCTCAGGGGCAGCCTTGAGCATGCAATTTTATTTTTGGTCTCTTCACATGGATGCAAAATAGCTCCTGTAGATTATCAGAAAGAGGAAGGGAAAATTAAAAAAAATACTTTGTATCTTCAGTGAAACGTAAGACCTTTCTCTTCAAGCAGACCTTTCCTTAATAAGAGGAGGTTTTTTTTTTAATGGGTTGTTCTGCTTTGTTGTTTTAAATGTGTTTTCATATTGATCTTATTGCAGTTTTAAATATATCAGTTGTTTAATTCTTTTTAAATATTTGTATACGTACTGTTTTTTGCTTTTTAAATTTTTCTTTTTAATTATGTAAGCTGCCTTTTCAAGGAGAAAGGTGGGATACAAACAAACAAGCAAACAAACAAACAAGGTGTGAATGAAAAACTGCCTCTGTGACAGTCAACAGGTACAGAATTTCATGTGGTTTCCTCTGCCACTGCAGGGACAAATATTTATTTATTTATTTATTTATTTATTTATTTATTTATTTATTTATTTATTTATTTATTTATTTATTTATTTATTGGACTTATATACCGCCCCATAGCGCTACAAGCACTCTCCGGGCGGTTTACAATTTAATTATACAGGCTACACATTGCCCCCCCCCCCAGCAAGCTGGGTACTCATTTTACCGACCTCGGAAGGATGGAAGGCTGAGTCAACCTTGAGCCGGCTACCTGGGATTTGAACCCCAGGTCGTGAGCACAGTTTTAGCTGCAGTACAGCGTTTTAACCACTGCGCCACGAGGCTCATGCTTCTTAATGGCCTACAGGGTAGGTTTCCATTTGAGAAAGTTTGGATTTACCACATAAGAATACTTTGGTGGGATGTTTACATGTAGAGGCATGTAGCTATGTGCCGTCCAGTCAGAACTGATCTACAGGGAACCTAGTAGGCTTTTCAAGGTAAGTGAAGTGTTTAAAGAGTGGTTTACCACCTCCCCAGTGAGTTTCCATGGCAATGCTGGGAAACCAAGCTAAGGTCTCCTGAATCCTAGTTCATTACTCCATCCATTACACCACACTGGATACCAATGGAGGGAGTAATGAGATTCATTTTTATGGAGAATGTTGCCAGAGGTACAGATTATGGGATTATAGTCCAAAAAAACTGATTTTTTCAAGCTTTGATCTCTTCTTGTGGGAATGATAATTCTATTGTAAATTACCAAATTAACCTTCCTTCAATCACATTTTTCAAGAACCCTAAAACAGTAATTCCCCAAATGTGATATATCAGAAACCAAACTGGCATATTCCACCTTAAAGTGCCATTCAACAACTTCAATTTATCCTAAAAAGTTTGGACTCACTCTCTCAGTTTGGGGTGTGCAAATACAATCTGCTTTGATTTGGTTAATTTTTTTGTGTGTGTGTTACAAATTACACACAATTCGCTATGAGCTGTTGTGTCACCTGTCCAATTTGATTTGGACTCAAATATTTCAATGTATTTGTATGTATGTATTTCTCCAAATATTGGAGAAGCTACATAAAATGATGGAAATGAAGGGCTATGCTCTGGGATGAGTGGATAGAAGCCAGTGCCATCAACTATTGCTTAACCTTCGATATGTAGGCAGAGTTTCCACAATTTTCTTCCCTCTCCCCTCCCAACCTCTCCTAGGAACCATGAAATATTCTCAATCTAATTACCTAATAAAAATGTTTCTTGATGGGGGAAGGAATATCCTTGGTTAGTGCCTCTGTGGTGCCACTGGACAGAGAACCTGATATCTGCCTTGTATGTGACATTAGCCATTTGTACTATCTGGAAAATAGGAATGGATAGCAAAAAAAAAAAAGAGAGAGGGAGAGAGAGAGAGAGAGAGAGAGAGAGAGAAGAAACAGACAATGTGCTGCAGAAACAAAAGCCATTAGAAGGATTTGTTCATGTGAAGTAGGAAGTAAATCTAAAGTATGAAACAAGAAAGGGAAGATAGTTTAGATCCTATCTTTTGGAATAAGCTTTTTTTATATTTGGTAGAATGGTATTGTTTATTTGTTATGTGCTGTCAAATTCCATCTGACTTATGTCAACCTGACTAGGATTTTCAATTTATGAGAAGTATAAGGAGCTTTATCAGTGTCCCATTACCAGTACATTTCCATAGCTGAACAGAGATTTGAACCCATATCTCCCAGTCCACCACTCTATTCACTATACTATACTGGCAGGTGTACATTCAGATCATGGGTTGGATCCAAAGACAGGAATTACTTCTAACACATTCATTTTTTGAGAATTTCAAGTTCATCCTGCCCTGTTTATGAAGAAATTTGAGAATGCTGGTGAGTTAGGATGTAAAGAATATTTTCTAATTTTTCATTCACATCAGTTTATGGTGCCTTGACTTGATGAGACACCTTGATGAGGAATTTTAAAAATTCAATGAGATTACAAACCTTCAGGCAACAGCAAGACAGAGGGGGCTATTTTCTTTTCTCATCAAGGTCTCCATAATTTATTCCAAGTGTCTCTACTTCAGACTTGTGTCCTTTTGCTTTGAGAAGTCAAACACGTACAATCAAAGCAAGCACGCAATAACTGGCTAATATCTGAAAAAGATGCAAACAGCTCCTCACATGTGTCTAATCCTCCAAAGATCATGTAGCAAAACAGCCATCGGCCATTTGTAAAATTGGCACCCAAAGGTTATTTGGGCATTTTTACTGCATTTGTGAGGAAGGGAAAATGGTTCTCATTCCTGTACTCTTCTCTTCCTGAAAACTCCACAAAATACCTCAGTCTCTCACAGGACAGAGAATATTTTGTGTTCCCTCATCCACACACGAGGACAAGACAAGCAAGATTTTAGAAACCAGCCAACACAATGATGTGATCAGCTCTTCCCATCTGTAGAAGTGAATGCAATCATTTTTTTCCAGATCAGTTCACCAGCTTCCTCTGCCCTGCAACTACTTCTCAAGGTTTAGATTCCTCAGAAAGAGTATGGTATTGGGCATCGGTAAGTTCTCTTCAGCATATAAAGGAAATCACCACAATCATGAGATTGGCATCGGTAAATAGAAATATTTTTTCTGCTAACATAGATCCATGCCTAGTGTCTGTACAATATATAAAAAGTAGCAATGCCTCAGAGTAAATTACATTTTCCGAACACTACTTGCATTTCTATTTCAATGACCAACTTTTAATCTTTCCATTTTACAGTAGGACAATCTCATTAAATTACTCATTTTTAATGACACAAGGCAACCTATCAAAAATTGTTAGCTTCTTGAGATCCTGTGGCTCCAGTGCAAGAGCTTTGTGCTTTATTTCCCACTGAGGTCTCCACAATTTGTGCAAAATTATTTCTGAGCAAAACAATCTCCTTTTCCTTTATGAAGCAAAGTGCAGTGTCACATACACACAGAGCTTACACAGGAGAGTCCAATAATTGCTTTAAAAGGTGCAGCAACTCATCCAGTGCTTTTAATTTTTAAAAGTCCACACATCAAGGAAAGAACAAGGCAATTTGTGTGACTTGTGCCAAAAATATTATAAAATGTGAGAAATCTTGTTGAAACCGACAGGAAATACCCCACTGTCTTGCAAGCAAGGCAAAACATTTTGTGGTTTCGTATTGTTGCAGTAAGAATTAGACAAGCCAGGATTTATATCCTAGTTCATTTGTCTTTTATCCCCTGTGTATGTGCTAGATTGTTGGTCTTTTTGTGCACATTTTCCCATTCAAGGCACATTGGCTACAACAGGAATATATTTGACAACTACTTTTGTCTTCTGAATGGCAAAAGACATTAGGTAGAAACTTTATTTTTTTAAAAAAATGTTGAATAACACATTTGTTTATTTGTTACATGCTGTCAAGTCGCACCCCTTCATGGATTGCTGCTTTGTCGTGGCGAAGGGGCTTGAGTAACTCAGAGAAGCTATGGGCTATGCAATGCAGGGACCCCCAAGACGGACAGGACATAGTGGAGAGATCCGACTAAAAGCAATCCATCTGGAGTAGGCAATGCCACTCCAGTATCTTTGCCAAAAATCCCCCATGATCAGAAACAAAAGGCTAAAAGATATGACGCTGGAAGATGGGACCCTCAGGTCGAAAGGCGTCCAACATGTTACTGAGGAAGAGCGGAGGACAAGTACAAGTAGCTCCAGAGCTAATGAAGTGGTTGGGCCAAAGCCAAAAGGACTCTCACCTGTGGACATGCCTGGAAGTGAGGGGAAAGTCAAAGAAAAATACTGCATAGGAACCTGGAATGTAAGATCTATGAACCTTGGGAAGCTGGAGATGATCAAACAGGAGATGGCAAGGATAAACATTGATATTCTGGGCATCAGTGAACTAAAATGGACAGGAATGGGCGAATTCAGCTCGGATAATTATCATGTCTACTATTGTGGGCAAGAATCCTGTAGAAGGAATGGAATAGCCTTCATAGTCAACAGAAGGGTGGGAAAAGCTGTAATGGGATACAATCTCAAAAATGATAGAATGATGTCAATGCGAATCCAGGGCAGACCTTTCAACATCAGAATAATCCAAGTTTATGCACCAACCGCCATTGCTGAGGAGACTGAAATTGAACAATTTTATGAAGATTTACAACACCTTCTAGAACTGACACCAAAGAAAGATGTTCTTCTTATTCTAGGGGACCGGAATGCTAAAGTAGGGAGCCAAGAGCTAAAAGGAACAACAGGGAAGTTTGGCCTTGGAGTTTAGAACGAAGCAGGGCAAAGGTTAATAGAGTTTTATCAAGAGAACAAGCTTGTCATCACAAACACTCTTTTCCAACAACACAAGAGGCGACTCTATACATGGAAATCACCAGATGGGCAATACCGTAATCAGATTGATTATATTCTCTGCAGTCAAACATAGAGAAGCTCTATACAGTCAGCAAAAACAAGACCTGGAGCTGACTGTGGCTCTGATCATCAGCTTCTCATAGCAAAATTCAAGCTTAAACTAAAGAGAGTAGGAAAAATCACTGGGATACTCAGGTATAATCTAAACCAAATCCCTTATGAATACACAGTGGAAGTAAAGAACAGATTTAAGGAACTCGATTTGGTGGACAGAGTGCCTGAAGAACTTTGGATAGAGGTTCATAACATTGTACAGGAGGCAGCAACAAAAACCATCCCAAAGGAAAGGAAATGCAAGAAAGCAAAGTGGCTGTCTAACGAGGCCTTAGAAATAGCAGAGAGGAGAAGGGAAACAAAATGCAAGGGAGATAGGGAGAGCTACAGAAAATTGAATGCAGACTTCCAAAGAATAGCAAGGAGAGACAAGAGAGCCTTCTTAAATGAACAATGCAAAGAAATAGAGGAAAATAACAGAAAAGGAAAAACCAGAGATCTGTGCAGGAAAATTGGAGATATTAAAGGAACATTTTGTGCAAAGATGAACATGATAAAGGACAAGAATGGGAGGGACCTAACAAAAGCAGAAGATATCAAGAAGAGGTGGCAAGAATACACAGAGGAATTATATCAGAAAGATTTGGATATCCCGGACAACCCAGACAATGTAGTTGCTGACCTTTAGCCAGACATCCTGGAGAGTGAAGTCAAGTGGGCCTTAGAAAGCTTGTCTGACAACAAGGCCAGTGGAGGTGATGACATTCCAATTGAACTATTTAAAATCTTAAAAGATGATGCTGTTAAGGTGCTACATTCAATATGCCAGCAAGTTTGGAAAACTCAACAGTGGCCAGAGGACTGGAAAAGATCAGTCTACATAGCAATCCCCAAGAAGGGCAGTGCCAAAGAATGCTCCAACTACCGGACAATTGCACTCATCTCACACGCCAGCAAGGTTATGCTCAAAATCATACAAGGTAGGCTTCAGCAGTATGTGGACCGAGAACTCCCAGAAGTACAAGCGGGATTCCGAAGGGGCAGAGGAACTCGAGACCAAATTGCAAACATGCGCTGGATTATGGAGAAAGCCAGAGAGTTCCAGAAAAACATCTACTTCTGCTTCATTGACTATGCAAAAGCCTTTGACTGTGTGGACCACAGCAAACTATGGCAAGTCCTAAAAGAAATGGGCGTCCCTGACCACCTTATCCATCTCCTGAGAAACCTATATGTGGGACAGGAAGCAACAGTTAGAACTGGATATGGAACAACGGATTGGTTCAAAATTGGGAAAGGAGTACAACAAGGCTGTATATTGTCTCCTGGCTTATTTAACTTATATGCAGAATACATCATGCGGAAGGCTGGACTGGAGAAATCCCAAACTGGAATTAAGATTGCCGAAAGAAATATCAACAACCTCCGATATGCAGATGATACCACTCTGGTGGCAGAAAGTGAGGAGGAATTAAAGAACCTTGTAATGAGGGTGAAAGAGGAGAGTGAAAAAAATGGCCTGAAACTCAACATCAAAAAAACTAAGATCATGGCCACTGGGCCCATCAGCTCCTGGGAAATAGAAGGGGAAGATATGGAGGCAGTGACAGATTTTACTTTCTTGGGCTCCATGATCACTGCAGATGGAGACAGCAGCCATGAAATTAAAAGACACCTGCTTCTTGGGAGGAAAGCGATGACAAACCTAAACAGCATCTTAAAAAGCAGAGACATCACCTTGCCAACAAAAGTCCGAATAGTCAAAGCTATGGTTTTTCCTGTCGTGATGTATGGAAGTGAGAGCTGGACCATAAAGAAAGCAGACCGCCGAAGAATTGATGCCTTTGAATTGTGGTGCTGGAGGAGGCTCTTGAGAGTCCCCTGGACTGCAAGGAGAACAAACCTATCAATTCTAAAGGAAATCAACCCTGAGTGCTCACTGGAAGGACAGATCCTGAAGCTGAGGCTCCAATACTTTGGCCATCTGATGAGAAGAGAAGACTCCTTGGAAAAGACCTTGATGTTAGGAAAGTGTGACGGCAAGAGGAGAAGGGGATGACAGAGGATGAGATGGCTGGACAGTGTCTGCGAAGCAACCAACATGAAATTGACACAACTATGGAAAAGCAGTGGAAGATAGGAGGGCCTGGCGTGCTCTGGTCCATGGGGTCACGAAGAGTCGGACACAACTAAATGAACGAACGAACGTCAAGTCGCATCTGGCTTGTGTCAACCTGACTAGGGCATTCAAGGTATGTGAAAAGAAGTAGTTTCTGTGACTGGAGTCTCATCTCTGAGTGACTTGAGAGGCTGCAGCAGATCATAGCTTGAACATGGCACTGGCACTTTTCCCTAACATAGGATAATGTCAGGGAGGGTATATAGAAAATTTCTCCAGTCTACTTCCAAGATGTATGCCAATAGGCACAGTAGCTCGATCTGAGTTATATGTATGAATTTAACCATCATAATCAGATCTATCTGGGTGCAAAAATATCATATGGCAGCATTCATGCATAGACAACGTTCCTTAGAAATAACTTAATCTTTGGTAAGATCTGAGCATGACATGTGCTTGTGCTTCTTACAAATAGCCAGCTGTTGATGGTTTGGTGGATTTTTTCGTACTTGACTTAATGGTAATTTGGTGAAATTAAGGTAAACTCATTCATTTTGAGTAAATATGGATATATGCCGGGGTTTCCATTGGCTGGGTTGTTGCCATAGTAACACATTCTTAGCAGCTGAAATCTATTAGCACTGGTCTTTTTCTCTCAGTCTCATGTTAAGTAGAGAATTTGCTGACATGAAATGACTTCAGAACACTTTGCTTCTAATGGGAACTATTTATCTATCCTCTACTAATTAGCAGTTGACTGTTGCTGAAGTATATTAAATAAAAGGGGAAGTGGGGGAGCTCTTTCTCCCTCAAAAGAAATGGAGCACAAGAGGAATGGTAGAGTTAATAGCTACACTAAAGTCACAATCCAAAACACACTTTTGAGGGAGAACAGCTCATTGAACACAGCAGGGCTGAATTCTGAGGCAGTATGCAGAAGGTCGCAATGAGTCCTGCAAGTTCAAAAGTATGAGCTCAAAGGATCAGGTCATATTTTGCTTTGCATATGATAATTGCTTGAACATGCCCAACAGCTAACAAAGTCATTTCTTCCATATTGTCTTTACAATGGGGAAAAGTTCAGCTGTACAAGCACATCACGTGGGCAGGTGCTACCAATGCTTAATAAATGATGCTTCTCCTAAATAGGAACAACTACTGCTGAAGTATATTGATGAATGGGGTGGAGAGGGATTATGTCAAATCTGTGGGGATGAATGTCCAATTGTCCATCTGTGAGGTAGCAACAGTCTGGACTGGATGCCAAGAAGGAGCAAATAACACAATTCCATTTAAAAATGTAGCATTCTAACCTCCATTTCTACTGAGGCCATTGCTTTAAATCAGGAACATCTCTCATGTTGCTAGAACGTCAAGAAATGTGTAAGAAAGAACACACAGGATAAATTCACAGTTGTTCGAAATGCATTTGCATGCAAGAAGGCATGTGGAAGTCAGATTTAGAAAATATTCAGCTTCCATAGATGTTGCAGGATTTCTGTAACAGCTAACTTCTGAGTTCTACAGTGAAAAGAGACGCACGCTATCTTAGCCTGGTTAAGTAAGGGAGCATAATCCATAAGATCCGAAGAAGTAGACTTGTGCTGTGGTTCTCCATTGAGACATGAGGGAACAAGGAAAGGCATCTTTTTTGTTGCTATTTTTTCTTTTCTTTTTCTTTCCCTTTAAAGGGAGGAAAGGCCATGTTGCTAGAGGTGTGGTGTAAATTTCCCTGACCCAAAACCATCTGATGCACCAGATGGCATACCATAACCCGTTGTGACCTTAAGCAATTCTATTTAGCCTGATCCAGTCTGATCCAAGGATGATAATTTAGTCACACCCTTCACCTGTCTCAACATGTTGGCAGAAGTATAGGGGGATGGAAGGCAAGAAAAGGAAAGAGAGGAAAAACTGGCAGGTGTCTCATTACTGAGATATATATATTTTTTAAAAAAAATCCTTTTACATTTCTATTGGTGGAGATCATTTCAGCATATTATGTGACTATTATGTTAATAGGTGACATTGATTTTACAGTCCATAAAAGTGACAGAGAAAATGGCATGTAATACCTTATATATAATGAGTGACAAACAGTGTCCGCTAGTGGAACATTTTGTTACAATCTCTTTTGGAAGGTTTGTTTAAGGAGTTAAAGTTGCCATCTCCAAGCTGACACTTTGCAGACTCGTATCAATCCCTCAACCTGACTTCTGGTAGGGTTTGGGATCTACCAAATTTGGAAAGTACCAGCTCGGGGAAGTTTGCCCTTCAAGCATGATATCTAACAATATGTGCAAGTAGGTTTTGTCACTGATCTCTTGACTTCCTTCCACCCCAAACTACCTCTAGCAACATGTGTGTTGTCCATGCACCCCTCAAACACATAGATCATTTGTAAATGGCATGTAGCTGGAGAAATTCCCATGAAACTGTTGCTAAAATGTCCTTCAAAAATATTTATTAATAATGATTAAACGGTGTTGCTTGTTGCATCCAAAACAGCTAATGCCATAACTACAGATTTTGTTATTTCTGAAATATAGGTCTGTGATGTGGCAGGCCACTCTGATGTCACTGCCAACTCAGGCCTCTCAGAATGCCCACCACACCACTTCACACTCGCTGCTACCAATTGTAATGACTATTTAAGAAGGACAAACCAGCTACTGGACCACTGGATGTTGTCGGCACTCTTCTTGCGAGTCAAGTCAGTCAGTGGAGCTGCTATCTCGCTGAACCTAGGAATAAATCTCCTATAATAGCCTACAAGCCCAAGAAAGATCTAACTTTCTTCTTGGTGGTGGGTCTAGGCCAACTACTTATAGCATCTACTTTAGCTTCCAGGGGTTTTATTCTACCTCCCCCTACTACATGACCCAAGTACTTCATTTCAGGGCTACCCAGCTGGCATTTGCACGCTTTCACCATTAGTCCAGCTGCTTTTAATCTTTGCAGCACTATTTCTAAGTGACAAAGGTGAACCTTCCAGGTGTGACTGAAGATACCTATGTCGTCTATATAAAGTCACTAAGTAAAGTCACTAAGCTCTTGCAAAGTCTTGTCCATAAGTCTTTGGAACATAGCTGGTGAATTCCTTAACCCAAAACTTAGGACACGAAACTCAAATAGGCCAAAAGGGCTACAAAATGCTGTTTTCTCCTGATCCTTGGGGTCAATTCTCACTTGCCAAAACCCTTTGGTCAGGTCTAGGCAGGAAATATACTGACATCCCCCTACGGTCTCTATCAGGTTGTCCAATCTGGGCCTAGGGTAAGCATCTGGCTTGGTTACTAAGTTAAGCTTTCTATAATCAACACAGAACCGAATACTTCCATCGGGTTTGTCCACCAGGACTATAGGAGCAGACCAAGGGCTTGATGATGAAACAATAATATTCTCCTTCAACATCTCATCTAGCTCCTTGCGCACCTTGTCAACATGGCCCAGTGACTCTATATGGAGTTAATGCTTGTGGGGGTGCATCTCCTGTATCTGTCTTGTGCACCACTCCCTTGGCTAACCCAGGCTTGTTAGAGAAAACACGTTAGTGTTACATAACAGCACTGATGTTACCTGTCTGTCATGGGTTTGGAGGGAAAGTTCCATCCTATGGGGAGTGGAAGGCGGGACATCAGGAGGAGGGGCTGTACTGTATAAATATGTGATGCCTGTGTGGTGAAGGGAGATGCTGAGACAGACACTGTGAGACACTGGGTGGTGACGAAGCAGCAGCTGGGGAAGAAGAAGCTGTTGTGGGAGTCTGGGTGTCTGACAGGGTACTACTGTGTGTCAGAGTACCAGCCTGAAAGGTTCAGGGGTCTGTTGGTTAGCCAGAACTGATGGGTTCAGGGTCTGTGCTTTAAGTTAAAGGTTCTAGGTGAACCAAACTGTATGCTTGTGTGTGTGAGAATAAGCCACGTTACTTTATTTTATTCACCTAATTGTTTTATTTACCCTGTTTGTATTTAAAATAAACCTTATTCTTTTATTGTTTAAAAATCCATCCCTGGTCTGTGTGACTTATTATAGGGAATGGTTGGTGGCAGCTTAGTGTAACTGTGTGACATATCCCAGTAGGTCTGGGTTTGTCACATTGATTGGTGTCCAGCGTGTGGGATACGACTGGTCCAGTTGTCCAGTGGTCCAGCAAAGCCTTGGCAAGTGTGCCCAGAGCAAGGGGGGTCTAGTCAGGGACAGTTTGAGGCGCGTAGGTAATCTTCTAGGTGTACCTCACGGGGAGGTGCGCTAGTAGAAGAACGTGCCAACTGGGGAGACTTAGATTAAGGTGCTCTGAGGCAGCCTAGTTTTGGCGGGAAAAAGCTGAGGAAAAACTGCGTAGCAACAGCGAGCTAGCTTGCCAGCTGAGAGGCCCAGCAGAGGGGGGTAGGCTCTGACTCGATACTGTTACAAATTTAGTGCTGAAGAACAGCAGCCTAGGGAGAGCTGGTTCTGAGGCAAAAAGGAAAAAAGTGGTCGTTTTATTTTGAGGCTTGACTTTTTAAAGCAGCCTGTTCTGAGGGGGGTTATGCCCTTGACTCGAAGCCAAGTAGCAGACATGAGTGAAGTGAAAGACCCCCAGATTGACCAAGGTTCTGAGGATGAATTTGGCTCAGTGCAGGGTGACAGCACAGGAGAGCAGGACCCAGAACTCAGGAAAATACTCCTAGCCCAACAGCATGAACTGAGGGTGAGGGAAATGGAGGAAAGGTTAGAGAGAGCGAGAATGGAGAGGGAAGAAAGAATGGAGAGAGAGAGAATGGCGTTTGAATTAAGAAAACTGGAACTGATGAACCAGAACAATAATAACAATAGGGATTCTGAGGGAGGCCAATTGTCTAAGGCTGACCTGAAGAAATTCCCTGTGTACCACAAGGGAGATTGTCCTGAGGTGTTCTTTTCCTTAGTGGAAAGAGCGTTTGTGGACTTCTCAGTGAGGGAAACTGAGAAGATGACCATCATGCGGTCTTTAATCAGTGGTAGCCTGGCTGAGGTTTATGCCGAGATGCCTGAGGAATTGATGAAAGATTTTGCAGAGTTTAAAAAACTGGTGTTTGCAAGACATGGGATAAATGCAGAGCAGCTGAGACAAAGGTTCAGGTCCCTCACTAAAAAACCAGAACAAACTTTTACCCAAGTGGGGGCCCAATTGGTGAGGCTGCTTGAGAAATGGCTATCGCAGGAGGGAATAGAGACCTATGAGCAGCTTAAAGATTTGATAGCGCTGGAGCAGTTCTATTCAGTCCTGCAGGGGGAATTGAAATTCCAGGTGAGGGAAAGGAAACCGAAATCTGTGGCAGCAGCCGCAGAGATCGCAGATTTTATCTCCCAAATAAGAAAGCCCTTGGGTGAGGGGAAATCTGTAGGTAAACCCAAAGAAACCTACAGCAAGTACTCTCAGGGACCAGGGAAAAGCCAGCAAGGGGGAGGGGCCCATGGTGAAGGGAAGCCCTCAGACATGAAACCAAGACCTCAGATTTTGGAGGGAAAACCAAAACAAGATGAGAGAGAATCAAAATATACCAGAAAATGCTATTTCTGTCAGGGAAAGGGTCATCTAATCTCAGAGTGTGAGAAATTAAAGCAGCTAAAAGGAATGGTGCCTCAGAATTCTAGTGGGACCAAGCCAAAAGCTGTGTTCTGTGTCCAGAAAGAGCAAAGCTCATTGTCACAGAGGGAGCCTGTTGCCATGACTACTCAGTCTGGAACAGCTACCTATGCTGATCAGGCTGAGGAAAATGGTCCTCTTCTGGAGGTAAAGCGCTGCTTGCTGATAAAAACAGATTCTCAGTTGTTTGAGACAGCAGGGGTGGACGTAGGAATACTTGACCGTCAGTATAGGGGGCTGCGGGACACTTGTTCCCAGGTAACCCTGTGCCATCCAGATATTATTCCTAGGGAGTTTATAATCCCAAATGAGAGCATGAAGGTGGCAGGGATTGAGGGGCAGATAATCTCTCTGCCAGTAGCAGAGGTACCTGTCAACTTTCAAGGCTGGAGGGGAGATTGGCGGATAGCGATTTCATCGACTCTGCCAGCAGCCGTGCTCGTGGGAAATGACCTGGCTGAACATGTGAAACGGGTGCTAGTGATTACACGCTCACAAGCCACCACAGGGACAGTTCAGGGGGGTAATGATGAGCCAGAGACGGAAGCAGGTGGGGGGAGTTCAGAAGCTGTGGTGGAAACCTTAACCACAGACAGCAGATTTGGACAGGAGCAAAAGGCAGACGCCACTCTCCAAAAGTGTTTTGAACAGGTGACTGACGCCCAGCTAACACCTGAGACCCCAGTGAGATTTCTGGAGAAAAAGGGGATTTTATATAGAGAAACCCTGAGGAATATCTCAAAAGGGGGAGATGGGATCAGAAGTCAGCTGGTGGTACCTGAAAAGTATCGCCCCATGATCTTACAAAGGGGTCACTCTGACATGTTTGCTGCACACTTAGGGGTGAAAGGGCCCCTTGATTGGATCAAACAAAATTGGGAGCAGATCACCCAGGATGACCCACAAGACGTTGTGACCTACATAGACACCTTGATGAATGACCTAAGGAGAAATCTAGAGCTGGCAGCAGAAAACCTGCAAGCTCAGAAGGTCAGACAGAAAACATGGTATGACCGCAAAGCTAGAGAGAGACACTTTGACCCAGGGGAGGAAGTGCTTTGGCTTAGGCCCTGCAGAGAGAATAAACTGCAGCTCAAATGGGCAGGACCATATAGGGTCATTTCCAAGATGTCAGACCTGAACTACCTTATAGAGCAGGAGGAGAACCAAGCAAGGAGGGTGGTTCATGTGAATGCCCTAAAACCCTACTACCGAGGGGAACAGAGGGTTCTATTTGCTATAAAAGCAGCTGAGAGTGAGGAAGCTGAATTACCCTTCTGGGAGGGTAGAGGGGAAGTAAAATACAACCCAGAGGAGGTAAAGATCAGTCCTGCACTCACCCAAGACCAGCAGCAAGAACTAAAAATGCTGCTTAGTAAATATCAACAGGTGTTTTCCAACAAGCCGGGGATAGTGAAGGGAGTGATGCATCGGATCCACACAGGAGATGCACCCCCGCAGGCAGTATCCCCATACCGAGTAACGGGACCCTATAGGGACAAGGTGCGGAAGGAGTTGGACGAAATGCTGAGGGAGAACATAATCGTCCCCTCTTCTAGTCCTTGGTCCTCTCCGATAGTCCTTGTGGACAAGCCTGATGGGAGCATTAGGTTTTGTGTCGATTACAGGAAATTAAACCGTGTAACCACTCCTGATGCCTACCCAATGCCCAGGCTAGACAACCTGATTGAAACCATAGGGGGTTGTCGGTTCATCTCATCATTGGACCTGGTAAAGGGATATTGGCAATTAAGAATTGATCCCAGGGATCAAGAAAAGACTGCCTTTTGCAGCCCTTTTGGTCTCTATGAGTTTCGAGTCCTGAGCTTTGGTCTCAGAAATGCACCAGCCACATTCCAAAGGCTGATGGACCAGACCTTGGCAGGGCTCAGTGACTTTACAGTGGCCTACATTGACGACATAGGGATCTTCAGTAATACCTGGGAAGATCACCTGATACACCTGGAGTTAGTGCTGCAGAGGTTAAGTGCAGCAGGGCTAACAGTAAAGGCCAGCAAGTGTCAGCTGGGTAGCCCAGAAATAAAATACTTGGGTCACATGGTAGGGGGAGGAATGATAAAACCCCTGGAGGCCAAAATAGAAGCTGTTCGTGATTGGCCTAGACCCAACACCAAGAAAAAGGTCAAATCATTTCTTGGGTTGGTGGGCTACTACAGAAAGTTCATCCCGAGGTTTAGCGAGATTGCGGCTCCGCTGACCGATCTGACGAGGAAGACGGCTGATGAACGCATCCCGTGGACCAGCGACTGTGAGGCGGCGTTCCAGAGGTTGAAGGAGGCGTTAATCAACTATCCTGTCCTGCGTGCTCCAGACTTCGACCGGGAGTTCATCATCTACACCGATGCGTCTAACAGCGGGGTAGGAGCAGTTCTGTGCCAGGAGGATGAGAATGGTGACCAACATCCAGTGTCCTACCTGAGTAGGAAACTTCAAAAAGGTGAGAGACATTTGGCAACCGTGGAGAAGGAGTGTTTGGCCATAGTCTACGCGATCCAGAAGGCCAAGCCTTACATCTGGGGAAGACATTTTATTCTGTGTACTGACCATTCACCATTGCAATGGTTAAAGACAATGAAAACCCACAATAGCAAACTTATGAGGTGGGCTTTGAACTTACAGGACTATGACTTTGAAGTGAAGGTGGTCAGAGGGTCAGTGAACTGTGTTGCTGACGCCTTATCAAGAAGACCTGAAGACTGAAGACGGCGAAAGAACATGGACTATATGTATATAATGAAAACAAAAAGTTAAAATGTACCTGGTTTTAAATTGGTTTGTATTAATAAAGGTAAATTGATGTAATGTATATGGTAAATGTTTAAATGCCTATTTGAAATGTTTAACTTAGAATGTAAGTAAGTATAATATGGTAGGTATAATTGGTGTTGTGTGTTTTATACAGGTTGTTTTTTTGGGAAAAAGCACCTTAGCTTTCCCCCTACAAAACAACTTATAAAGAGGGGAGGTGTTACATAACAGCACTGATGTTACCTGTCTGTCATGGGTTTGGAGGGAAAGTTCCATCCTATGGGGAGTGGAAGGCGGGACATCAGGAGGAGGGGCTGTACTGTATAAATATGTGATGCCTGTGTGGTGAAGGGAGATGCTGAGACAGACACTGTGAGACACTGGGTGGTGACGAAGCAGCAGCTGGGGAAGAAGAAGCTGTTGTGGGAGTCTGGGTGTCTGACAGGGTACTACTGTGTGTCAGAGTACCAGCCTGAAAGGTTCAGGGGTCTGTTGGTTAGCCAGAACTGATGGGTTCAGGGTCTGTGCTTTAAGTTAAAGGTTCTAGGTGAACCAAACTGTATGCTTGTGTGTGTGAGAATAAGCCACGTTACTTTATTTTATTCACCTAATTGTTTTATTTACCCTGTTTGTATTTAAAATAAACCTTATTCTTTTATTGTTTAAAAATCCATCCCTGGTCTGTGTGACTTATTATAGGGAATGGTTGGTGGCAGCTTAGTGTAACTGTGTGACATATCCCAGTAGGTCTGGGTTTGTCACAGTTAGTACTTTGTAACTAAGGATTTCAATTCCTTCTGCTGCTCTTGGGAAAGTAAAGGGCTGATTTTGACTTCTTTAGGGTTGTACCTAACTTTCCCTCTCCCTTCCCAATAAGGCAAATCATGTTTCTCCTGGTCAGCTGCTTTCATGGCAAATAACACCCTATTCTCCTCTCTATAATATGGTTTAATTATATTCACATGAACCACCCTCCTGCCTGGTTCTCCATCTTCTTTAATGATGTAATTAAGATCATTCATTTTGGCAATAATTCTGAATGGTCCTGCCCAGCTCAATTGTAATTTGTTCCCTTTGAGAGGTCTCAGCACCAGTACCTCATCCCCAGGGTTAAAACTTCGTTCTCTGGCTTTTCTGTCATACCAGACTTTCTGTTTGTTTTTCTGCACTTGTAGATTCTCAGCTGCTAGTTCTAAATTTCTTTTCAGGGTGTTCATCAGGGTGTCTAAATATGAGATTACGTTCTCAGGATCATCTTCTTTAATTTGCACCCAATTCTGTCTAATTAAATCAAGGGGTCCTCTCACTTTGCTCGCAAACAGCAACTCAAAAGGACTGAATCCTGTACTGTCTTGGGGTGCTGATCTATATGCATACAACAGTAACTGTAATCTCTGGTCCCAATTGTTAGGGTTTTCAGCAGAATAGGCCCTAATCATGCGCATCAGGGTCCCATTAAATTTTTCTGTAAGCCCATTAGATTGCGGATGATATGGGGAAGTATTTAGATATTTGATCCCACATATTTGCCATAGTCTCTGAATGAGTTTCGAGGTAAAAGATGTTCCTAGGTCAGTCACTATCTCTGACGCAAAGCCCATTCGACTTATATAACTCAGCAGGGCATCAGCCACTGTATGAGTCTCAATATTTCTCAGAGGAATGGCCTCTGCATATTGTGTGGCATGGTCCGCAATAGTCAGAATGGATCTGTTCCCCCTTTTGGTTACTCTAGGCAATGGCCCTACAATATCCACGCCAATACGCTGAAATGGGGTAGAAATTATGGGTAATGGGCACAGCTTTGCCTTTGTTTTATCTCTGTTATTACCCTGTCTCTGACAAATATCGCAACTCTGGCAGAAACTCTTAATCTGCTTTCCCATCTCCGGCCAATAGAAATTTTGCGCTATTCTTTGTTTGGTTTTATTAATTCCTAGATGAGCAGCAAATATATCTGAATCTCCTCTTTCTAATATTTTCTGGCAGTATTTTACAGGAACTACTAACTGCTTTTGAATATCTTCCCCTCCTTTCATGGGCTTTACCAGTGTCTCTCTGTACAATAATCCCTGTTCACTGTGGAATCTTTCAGGTGTTTCAGGGGTTAACTGTATTTCAGACACTTTCTCAAAGCAGCATTTTAGTGTGGGATCTGCTTGTTGTTCTTGAGAAAAAGTATTGTTTTGGGGAATATCAAGTGTAAACAACTCAGCTGCGTCTCTATTGTCGGTCACTCCCTTCCCCTGTCTGTCACTCTTTTCTTCAGCTGCCTCTGCTTGCTTTTGTTGTGAATGTGTTAGAACTAGAACTCTCTTAATATGCTCAGAGAGGTCTGTACCAATTAAAACGGCCGACGGCAACTGTGAGGAAATTCCTACGCACCAATTTCCCTGCCATCCCCGATATCGAATAGGTAATTCAGCTACAGGCAAAATAAGAGTTTCTTGTCCTATTCCCTTCACTGCCATGCGTTCTTTTTTAAAAATGTATTTCTGAGGTACGATATCTGGGTGACATAGAATTACTTGTGAACAAGAATCTTTCAGAGCCATGTATTTGTTATCTAAAACACAAATATTGTCCCCCGCCGTTTTAAATAATTCTTGATCCGTTTTAATTAGAAAGCAATGTCTAATCTTGGCAAAAGGAAAATCAGGTTCAATATTAACATCTTGTGTAGAGAGCTCTGCTTGTGTTGCCATGAGTACTGACTCCTCCCCTTGTGTAATATCTTGTCCCTGCTGGACACAGTAAACAGCTTTAGGTTTGCTTAAATTTACTTTTTGTGGTAAAAATTCTCTATTTTCTCTGTTTTTACCACACTGGGACGCAATGTGACCTTTTTCATTACATTTAAAGCAGGTTTTAACATTCCATTGATCATTTCCAGCACCTTTCCCTACTTTTCCCTCCAAATTTTGCCCTCTGGCTTGGCGCTGTTCTGAGGACTTTCCCACAAAATAGCCACCAACCCTCTGCTGGTCTTTAAATTGTCCTCTGGGATATTTATTAGAGTCCTCCCCAGTTTTCCTCACACTTTTTCCCTCAGAAAAGCTGGTTTTTCATATCTGGGAAATGAAATCAGCAATCTCCCCTGCCTGTTTCAAATTCTGTGGTTTCTTGTCCTTGACCAAATATTTTAGTTCACCATGTAAGAGAGAATAAAACTGTTCCAACCCCACAACATTTTTCAGATCCTGAACTGTCTGAACTCCCTCCTGTAATAGCCATTTGTCTAAATATCTGGACAAGTTTGCCCCTAATTGTGAGTAGGATTCATCAGGTTTCTTAGTTAATGACCTGAATTTTTGCCTTAGATGTTCTGAGTTTATGCCATAGCTGGCAAACACTAACTTTTTGAATTCAGTATAATCTTTAATTAATTCGATTGGCATCTCCGCATATATCTCAGCCAGGCCTCCACTCATGTGGGATCTCAATATAATCATCTTTTCAGATTCCCTCACTTGAAAATCCTCACACGCTCTTTCATACATCACAAGGAATGATTCTGGATCATCTCCCTTCCAAAAAATTGGGAATTTCTTCAGGTCTGCCTTAGATAACTGACTCCCCTCAGAGTTGGCTCCCCTATTGTTATTATTGTTTTGATTTTCCAGTTCTAACCTTCTGAGTTCAAAAGCCATTCGTTCTTTTTCTAGGGCAATTTTCTCCCTCTCCATCTCTAAAGCCATTTGTCTCTCCTCAGCCTTGGCCTGCATTTCTCTCTGCCTCAGTCTTTCCTCCATTTCTAGCTCCTTCAACCTGTATTCATGTGCTTGAGCTAATTCCAACTTTCTGAGTTCTGTTGGGTCTTCCTTTGAGGAGTTTTCTCTCTCCTGATCTCAGGTAAAACCTCCCTCAAAATCCCCATTTTCCTCATCTGACCCAGCTGCTGTTTCACACGGCACCTGCTCAGTTTTCTTGCCTCTAGTCAAAGGCATTTTCCTCTCTTAAGACTTATTATTCCCTTTTAAAATCCTTGATTTTAAAAGTCCACTTTTCCTCCTGTCAGTGAGTGTCTGTGATACAATCTAGCTTCCAGCACTCCTTCACTGGCAAGCTAGCTACTGTTACCAGGCTTCAGCCTCCAGCTAGGCCTCACACCAAAGACAGAATTTCTCTTTCTGCCTCAGGCACGAAAATCTTAAACACACAGCTTCACCCTGACCCAGGTTTAGCTGTTTTGAGTCCCCTCAGACTCACTGCCCTTGGTTCCGCTTTGTCCCTTCAGAGTTTTCCCTAAACTCAGGACAAGCCAGCCAATCTGCCACAGATTTTGCTTTGGGCAACTCTCCCCAGAAATGGTCACCACAGAGCTTCCCTGTCTTAATCCCCAATCTGAGGTCCCACGCCCTTCTACTAGACTCGCTCCCCCTGAGACAAGTCCTAGAAGGTTACCCACGCATTCATTCAGACCTCCCTAACTAAAAACCCCTGCTCTGGGCACCTTTCCAGTCAAGACTTCACTGGATCTTTGAATCCCGCCACTGGACACCAATTTTATTGTGATGTGACAGGCCACTCTGATGTCACCGCCAACTCAGGCCTCTCAGAATGCCCACCACACCACTTCACACTCGCTGCCACCAATTGTAATGACTATTTAAGAAGGACAAAGGTTTCCTTCAAAACAAAACAGGTTTATTGATAACAAAATAAAATATGAAAATCACAAGTAGCTAATCATGATGTCAATCACTGTATCTTTTTAAATCAATCACAGACTTCCCTCACTGAACACTTAGGCACGCAGGCCTCTAGACAAGCTCTTTCTCTCTCACACTCCAGAACTCAACTCCCACACTCCCTTCACACCCCTTTTTCTTCCAGCTCTTCCCTCTTCAGCCCCACCCTCCATCACCCCATTGGCTGATGATTCACTCCCCAGCTGTGACGGACAGGTGAGGTCAGGGCTGCCTGTTACAAGGTCCATTATGCATTTATTACCTCTCCTGAAACAACTACTGACAGATAGCTGTGTTAGCTTAATTAGCGTAATTCATTACTTCCCATCTCTGAAAGCAAAATAAGACTTTGTTCTTCATGGACTGCTATTAGGGTTTTCCATCAACAGACACAATACAAAGAAGTACAGAAAAAGAAGTGGCTTTCTCTCACACAGTTGGCTCTGTTGGACTAATAAGATGTGTGAACAAAGAAGATACTCCTTTTCCCACTTGACTAGCTTGCTAAATAGTCCAATGTGTCTTATAATTTGGAAGACAAGCTGTTCTCCCAAACCCCCCATTCCTCACATCATAACACAACATTTAGTGTGACAGGAAATATCATCCTCTTTCACAAACTAGTTAACAGTGGAAGGGAAGGGGGAGAGCACAAATACAGCACTGAAAGCTGTTTATTTGGTTAGCTTCAAAGCTACAGCAGCTGCAGTTGGCGATTCGTTTCATATGGTGTCACTTGCATTTTTTTCATCCAGTGTGACCAAGCATTGTTTGTTTTTCTTTTGAAGACATTTGCCCCCTTTTTTTGCTAGCACAGCTGCAGATGTGAGCTTACTCAGACCAATGTTCACAGAATGCTTCGGAGGAGAGTCAATAAGCATGGCTAACCACCACAAAGTATAAATACATACCACCTCTCTCTATTTCACATCTCTTTTTACAATGTCCTCACAAATGCGTTTTCTCTTACCTTAATGTTAAACAGTTCAGTGGCTGAGAGCTTCATAGCTACCAGTTTGAATTTGTGAGCTTAGTTTGACAACAATAACCACCCAGAGTGGTAGAATATACCAGATGGGCGGGATATAAATCAAATAAATAAATAAGTAAATAAATAACATAACATAACATAACATAACATAACATAACATAACATTTGGCAACAGCAGGCTTGTGGTTTTCCTAATTAAATAGGGTGAATCCCCTGCAGACTAATGAAACATATGAAAAAAGAAATATCTCTAACAAAATGCTGCTATGTTGAATGCTTCTGTTCAGAATCCTCCATTTTAGTCTGGTCTTGTTTCTTTACCACAGTTCTGTATCCATGGAACATACACAGTCCTCACTAAGCTGTTTTAGCACGTTTTTCCTTCCCTTTGGTATGTATGCTCCTATAAACCAAGAGTTTTCCCAGAGCCTGCTGACATCTCCTTCTTGCATGGGAATTCTGCTGCTTGGGTGGCATAAGGACCAATACATAGAGAATGGAATGCACTGCCACTATATATAGTATGTATATATACTACAATACTGTTGCATAATTTATGCCTACAAGAAAATGATGATATCACTGGCCAAGGGTGATTTTGCAGTTAAAAACTTCCTACTTCTCTCTCATGGCTTTTTTGACTCCTGAGTAATCCTTATCATCACATGGAAACTGTGAAAGATGTTGGTCAGAAGAACTGAAGTCTTTAATTTCTGAAAATCTACTCCTGGTGGGAACATTATCAGCTGACTGCTATTCTCCATAGTTCCATTCCACAACTCCCATGGATTCTACACAATGAAAGGATTTGTACGGACATTTGAAAGGCTAGGAGACAAAAAAAGGTTTTTAATTACAGAAAATTGCACTGCCTGATAATCTCATATCATGCTCACACATACAAGTTACACAACAGGATTTCAGCCATGTGTGTTGTTAGTATTATAGGCCATGTAAGAAAAGAAAAGATGGCACCTTCTGACCTGATTTTTGTTCCTGTGCTATACAGAAATGAGGAGACCTGTGTCATAAAAATATTTATACGTAGGCTGCCCCAAGTAGACTTTGTTTAGGGGGGCAGGGTAAAAATCTAATAAAAGTAAAGTAAAAAAGTTTGTTATTAACTTGCTTTATTTGTACTCCACCTGTTCTCCAATGAAGGGACTCAAGGTATGTTGATCACCAGTTAATACCTGCGGGTAAAGTTATGATTGCAGAGGTCTGCAACTCTATAAGGTTTGGAAACAAGGCAGCGAAGTGCTGTCTTCAGTTCTGCAATGCCAATTGTTCTATAGTCAGGGTAATGGATCCAGGAGGGCAGTTTGGCCCAAAAGCTGAGCCCTCTTTCCACTAGGCTGAATGCAGTGTGAATATGGCTCCTGTGGAGCCTCTTGAGGAAGAATCTGAATCAGAGCATTGCATTTTACTACCTGTGCTAGCCTGATGAGGCATTTATATTCTTATTAGTAGGAACAAACCCTTAGCACAAAGGATTGTGCTTTTGCACCTTCAAGAGCTTTAAAGCAGAACATTGTTTCCCATGACAGCAACACAAGGTGATCAAAGAACTGTACCTTTACCTATGCTAAAAGCTGTTAAATGCGCAGAAGCCTTTATTGTTTTAAATGAAAGCATCTTCTCCTTTGCTTTGGATTTAGTCTCACTTGCAAACAAATTAAACAAGGATGTTTCCACAGACTCATTCTCATGGGGACAAAACTAGGTGGTCATCCATAGTTTTCTCATTGCAGCTCAAGGAAGCTAGGTACCAATGATGGTATCCTGATCATTAAATAGCTATGGAAAGCTAAATTCTTTTATGTATTTGTATGATCAGAATATTGAAGATGTTGTGTTGCAAACTGCATAAGACTATGACTTTGAGTTGTCACTCCACACATCGGGTAAGCAGAGTTTTCTAACTCCTGGGTTAGCAATATAACTAATAAACTACTGAGTTGTTACATTTATTTCCTCAAAACTGTCATTCTGCAATCATGGGAACCAAGCCCTATGAGGAAAGACTGAAAGAACTGGGTATGTTTAGCCTTGAGACAAGAAGACTGAGGGGAGATAGGATAGCACTTTTCAAAGACTTGAAAGGCTGTCATACAGAGGAGGGGTGGGATCTGCTCTCAGAGTGCAGGGCGCACAACCGTGGCTTATCTGAGAAAACTTCCTTTAGAACGGTATGACATTAAACTAATTACCTTGAGAGGTGGTGAGCACTCTAATGCTGGAGGCATTCAAGACCTGGCAGGTCTGTTTTGATTTGAATTCCTGTATTGAACAGGAGGTTGGACTTGATGGCCTTACAGACCCCTTCAAATTCCATTATTCTCTGATTCTGTGATTCTATGGAGCAAGTATAGAAAGGAGCAGCTTTGGTTCATTTTAGCAGAAGAAAGATGGCATAAAAATGAAATGAAATAAATAACATAAGTAGATGATTGCAAAAACCCACCCACAGAGGAAAGGTTGCAGGGGTGCTTTTATTTGACAAGGGACCCAGTCATGTGTAGTGCTTATATATTGGTACATTTCCTGCTGAATGCATGAACCATAAAAAGGTGGGCTCAGTAAGAGAGGTCAATTACAAGATGTTTTTCTCTGTCTCTCATTTCTGTCTAACCGCAAGACAAAGAACAAAAGTGATCAGGATATAGCAGTTAAAAAAAGTCGAAAGCCAGGAAGTTTAGGAGATGAATTTCTGTGGCTAGTCAAATGCCAGAAGAGAAAAGTCTTTGCAGATTGCTGAGTGATCATCTGTGAAGCGGCAAGGTGGGCCTCCTCTCTCGGAAGAGAATTTCATATTTCAGGTTTCTGCAACTGTTTTTACTTCCAAAGCAGAATGAGCCGATCCCTGTGGCTAAACTGACATTTCCAGGAGGAAAACCCAAGGCAAACAGGGAAACTATAAGTCAAACGATATAAAGTTCTAGAGCTTCCTGACATACTTGGGGATGGGGGAAGCAGATCATTTGATCTGGGGTTCATCTGATAGTCCACACAAGTGTTAAACTTTGGATCTTCTAAAAAAATCGGTGAAACATGCCCTTAACTGTGACGTAGTTTAGGGCAGGGATGGCAAACCTATGGCACGTGTGCCACAGTTGGCACGCAGAGCCCTTTCTGCTGGCATGTGAGCCATAAGTGGCTGGATTCCTACTCCCACCCCACAGAGCCAAACCTCAGGAGGAGGCTGCAGCCGGTGCTGGTGCTTCGGCAGGTGGATCTGGAGCAACTGGTGCTGGCAGCAGAGGGGCCTTGAGGCACCTCCATGCCAGAATTCCCCCTTCCACTGCCACTCCCAGTTCCATGTCCGCCACTTCCGGTTCCGGGTGCACAGCAGTAGCACACCACCCACTGTTTTTTGTTTTTTTCCCCCCCAGTTTGGGCACACAAGCCCAAAAAGGTTCACCACCACTGGTTTAGGGGCTAATATAGACTCATTTTTAAAAAGGAAACAAAGAAATGGGAACTTTACATTTGTTTTATTAAACTGATGGAAAGCATTGTTAAACCCAAAACTATCCAGTTAAACGTTGTTAAACACAAAACTATAAACACAAGTCTTGTTGATGAATAATCAACATAATTTCAGTAATGGTAATTTCTGCATTCCTAGCTTTTTGGAGTTTGTTGACAGGAGTGATCAAGTGATCCTTACAGGAAGCCTTTCACTTTTTGGGAGCCCTCACTCTTATGATATCCTGAACAAACCTACCAATTATAGGAGAAAAAGGAAAGCCTTATTATATATAAGCAAGGACAAGAGGCAGGGGGTAGGAATAAATAAACATTCTTGTTATGGGAGCAATGTAAACTGTGGGTTCCCCCAAAGTTCTGCTTTTGAACTTCTATGTAAATGAATGGAGGATGAGGATGGCGTCAGGACATCTTCCTCTTCTTCATCTTAGAACTATAGAGCTGAAAGGGATCATATGGATAATCAAGTCCAGCATCTATTAAGGAGGCACAGTCTCGGGCTCCGTAGCCAGATGCCTGAAACCACTGAGCTATCCAGCAGTTCTTTTTCTTCTTTTTAGAGTTGTGAAAACATAAACTGATTGTGAAGACTTTCAGATAGATATCTCAAAACTGGTGAAATGGGGAAAAACTGGGAAAAGGGAGAAATAAAGGGCTCTGGTGTGGGATGGGGAAGAAACAGGAGCTAGGCACTTTCCTTCTTTCTCAGTTCCTACCCTTCAGTGAATCCATACTGCAATAGCTGGATGCTTGTGCTCAGCTGTCAGTCTCCCTCTGAAATGGAAGCTGTAATTCTGACCTTTTAGCCCCCAAAGCACCAAAGCAAAAATCAGTACTTTGGAGAGCCCCAAATCTATTAGAGCACCACCTCAGGCTTTCTCAGTTCACTTTGAATTGGTTTAGACACAGATAAATACCCTTCCACCAATTCTGGAGTAAATTCTGAATCTGAAGCCCATCTGTAGTTTCAACACTGGGATGTAGTGAACAGTTTGATTAGTTGCACCTGGAAAAATTGTGGGAATGGAAATATACAGAAAAGGAGAAACCAAAAGTATCAGAATTAAGGGTAGGTGCAAATACCAGTAAATACAAGTAAAAATATAAACAATAACTTTAAATAAAATTTAAGCCACTAAAATATCTACCAAAAAGGAGCTTCTAAATCCTCAAAAGTCATCATCAGGCTGGCTGTTGAACAGCTTGAGAAAGAGAGAAAAGATAGACAAATCCAAAAATCATGCTGGTTAAATGGTGAAGTAACAGGATCTGAAGTTACACTCATGATCCAAGATCTAGATTGCACACTTGAGGAATTGGGTACAAGGTATTTCAGCCATGGGGGTTGCAATGGCTGGAATATAGCAGTAAGTCATAATGAAAATAGGCCCATTGAATCAGCGGGGGTTTTGGTGCTGACCTATGTAAGTTAGATAGATTCAATGCATATAATCTAGTTGTGACTTACTACTGGGCTTCAACCAATATGTAGTAAGCTAGTAGATAGCTCAGTGAGCCAGAGATCTAGTTGTGAAACCAGAGGTTGGGAGTTTGATTCTCCACTGTGTCTCCTCAGAAGAGAGCCAGGCTAGGCAAGCTGCACAGTCACAGTGTACCTCCAGAAGATGGGAATGACAAACTACTTCTGATTACTCTATATGGACTCCCCAAAATCCACAAGGACTCAATCCCACTCAGGCCCATTGTAAGTGCCATCAGCCCCCCAACATATGAATTAGCCAAACACCTAGCAACCCTCCTACAGACCCATATTGGACAAACCTCATCCTACATCAAAGACTCAGGACATTTCGTAAGCAAGATCAGCACCCTAAAACTCAACCCTAGGGACAGACTGATCAGCTTTGATGTAGTATCCCTGTTGACTAAGGTACCAATAAAGGACACCCTGACACTCATCCGGCAGATCTTTCCAGAAGACATCAAGGCCCTCTTCCAACACTGCCTAACGACCAGCTATTTCCAGTGGGATAATGAATTCTATGAACAGACAGAAGGGGTGGCCATGGGGACCCCCCTCAGCCCAGATATAGCAAACTTCTACATGGATCATTTCAAAAAAACTTGTCCTGGCTTCAGCACCCCTCGCACCCACAGTCTCGTTCCGATATGTGGATGGCACCTTTGCAGTTTGGAGCCACGGTGAAGAAAAATTGGAAGAATTTCTCAAACACCTCAGCAGCATCCACCCAAATATACAATTCACCATGGAAAAAGAAATAGAGGGCCAACTCCCATTCTTAGATGTCATGGTCGTACACAAAACTGACCTCCGACTGGGACACAAGGTCTACAGAAAACCCACCCACACAAACCAGTACCTACACAAAAATTCCAACCACCACCCACAGCAAAAAAGAGGCATAATCAAAACACTGGTAGACCATGCAAATTGGAACTGTGAAGCTCAGTTTCTCAGCACTGAACTCAACCATCTGAATTGGGCCCTACAGGGAAATGGCTAATCCAAAAATGAAATCACAAGAGCCATCAAACAAAGAATACAACACCAAACTGAAGAAAAACAGCCACCCACAAATAAAGGCAAATAAATTAAGATATTTTATTAGGAAGCTGTAGAGAATTCCCAGGTTACTCACTATACAGATTGTAGATACTCTAAAAGCAAAGCAAAAAAAGCAAAGCATGCTGCTTATATACTGTCCAATAGTGTTAAAGTGTTCTCTGGGTGGTTTAATCTAATGAGGGAAAAGATTAGATCATAGTAGCATTGTGGCAACAGAAGTATTGTGGTACTCTATAAACTAATAAATTTATTTCTCTGTGAACACTCAAAGATTATAGTCCACTTCTTCAGACACATTTTCCACAACAATCCTGCATTTCTGGCCAATCCTAGTAAGTGTTCTCTCAACACATTATATGTGATTTGATGCATAGGAATGTGACAGGCAATTAACAACATCTGGATATTTATAGGAAATGCTTTAGTTGTAATCCTGAGAATAATTTCCAATGAATGAGAGAACATTTATCCATGTAGATGTAGATATACATTCTAGAAGTACTTATAGCAATTGCAAGTTCAAATAATAACAAAGAAAAAGCTGTGTAGTTCTTTTGCACAATTGAAAAAAGGAGGGTGGTTGATAATTTCATTAGATCAGTTGTTTAAATCTTGGTTGAAGGTTGGATAATGAAGCTGATATACGTAGGTTGTAGTTGTAAACACATTTTTAAAAGAATCATTTCTATCCCTCACTATTTATATAATCTGAATTTTTAAAATATGCCCAACATCAAATCAAGAAAACAACACCAAACTGAAGAGGAAAAAGAGCCTCCCCCAAATAAAGTATTTTTGCCATACAGCAAAGGAGTCACGGACCACATAGGGAAACTTTTGAAAAAACACAGCCTACAAACAGTATTCAAGCCCATCACAAAAATACAACAAATAATATGGTCAGCAAAGCACAGAAGTGACTCCCTCACCACTGCAGGATTATACTGGATACCTTGCACTTGTGGCCAGGTATATATTGGAACCACAAAACGAAGCATCCACACCAGAATCAAAGAACATGAGAGACACTGCAAACTAAAACAACCAGAAAAAATGGCAGTAGCTGAACATGCCCTAAAACAATCTGGACAAAAAATTCTATTTCAAAATACTGAAATACTGGACAACACCAGCAATCATTACAGTGGTGCCTCACATTACGATGTTAATTCGTTCCAGCGAAATCACTGTAGAACAAAAACATCGTAATGCGAAAATAAAAAGCCCATTGAAACACATTGAAACCCCTTGAATGCATTCCAATGGGCTGGAAACTCACCGTCCAGCGAAGATCCTCCATAAGGCGGCCATTTTTGGTGCCTGTGCAGCAAGGAATCCATCCCCGAAAACAGCGGGGAGCCATTTTATTTACCCGGTGGCCATTTTGAAACCGCCGATCAGCTGTCCGAAAATCATCATTTTGCGAAGAATTGGTTCCCAAAGCAGGGAACTAATCATCACAAAGCGAAAAACCCCTATTCAGACCATCGTTTTGCAGTTTTGTCATAATGCGGGGCAATGGTAAAGCGGGGTACGACTGTATGTCAGATTGCACAGAGAAGCCATTGAAATCCACAAGCACCAGCAGAACCTCAACAAAAAGGAGGAAAGTTTGAAACTCAACAAAACTTGGCTACCAGCTCTGAAAAATACAGCGTACAAAAGGTCAACGAACTCTACCCAGTCACAAGTACCAGGGATCACTACACACAAAAGACCAGCTAATGACACCCATCAATCACAGTGACAGATAATCTTTCCTCCTTATCACTACAATACACCCATAACAAGACACACTAATCACCCATCTCCTGAAAAGGGCAAAAGCCTATGTCACAGCCATAAATACTCAAATCCCAAGCAAACTACACCAGAGCACAGAGTGCTGTCCTCTGAAGGTGCCGGCCACAGAGACTGGTGAAACGTTAGGAAGAACAACCTTCAAAACACGGCCAAAGAGCCCAAAAAACCTGCAACAACCACAAGTTTAAACTACTGATATAAGAATACAAAATAAAATGTAGAAGGCAAACATGCACACTACAGGATCTTCATGCCTTTCAGATATCTTTGTTCTTAGATTGGCTAAGAATCAAGTTTAGTGTTTCTTGTCCTCAGATAAAAGAATAGTGCAATTCTTTCAGCGCTATCAATCATTTTGCTCACAGTCCTTGCCTCGTCATTGTTTAGTCATGTCTGACTCTTTGTGATCCCATGAACCAGAGCACGCCAGGCCCTCCTATCCTCCACTGCCTCCCGTAGTTGTGTCAATTTCATGTTGGTTGCTTCACAGACCCTGTCCAGCCATCTCATCCTGTCGTCCCCTTCTCCTCTTGCCGTCACACTTTCCTAACATCAAGGTCTTTTCCAAGGATTCTTCTCTTCTAGCCAGTCTCTAGGCAAGGACTGATCAAGAACGCCCCATGATCAGTCCTTGCCTAGAGACTGGCTAATCAAGGGTTTGATGCTAAGAAATGGAGAGATGCAAGCACTCATGCAAGATTCAAGAAATAGGGAGCTTGGGAGATATTACCTTAATGAGGAGCAGATATTGCTTTGATTTGTATGACAGTTCTCTCTATTCCACTCGTCCAAGGACCTATTTGTTATAAGATGGCACATCATACCCTAACCGTGTGAATCAACCCTATGACTTTCCACTGATGGGAGTGCTACTTATACGATACATATTGTAGGTAGAAAATAAATTTGGGGCACTAGCCAAACTAAAATGAATCACTTTGTGAAATCCTTGGGTTTCTCATTCGTTCTTGTCAAAACAAACGGAATTCTTGTGTCTCTGCAGGGCTCCATTTACACAAAATGAAGATGATCTTAATGAGTTGTTTGCCGTATCCTTAAGTTGAACCAAATCTCCTTCCAAAATTCTTTTCAATCCACTATCTTTATAATTCTCATGGGAAAGGTAAATTATTATGCCACTTCTTTTCTTGGGCATTGTGAGTGGGGATATTAGATTTTCAACACAGTATGTGTGAAATTAAAAAGGCATGTCATATTAATGCTGATGGAATATTTACACTGTAACATCCTTTCATAGAAGTCTGCAATTTTGTTCTGTCCATTTGAATTTTAACTTTGCACAGATTCCTTGTTCTGTTGTTAAACGCTAGAGGTATTTTGTTACTATACCCAAAGCTCAACGGTAGGCAAAGTTAAATTGAATTTGTAGTGACGTGCTTGTTACTAGCTATGTTGCAGTTTTTCCATGCAGATTGTCCTCTATGTCAGAAAAAGAAATTATGTTTACACAGAATCCTTTCTGAAATGATAGCTTCTATGAATTTGCCTTTTTAGAAAAAGGTTATGTTCTTTACCAACTAGCAGATTGCCAATGTAGCCCTACATCCTTCTTCATACTCTTCCCATTTCTATTCACTGCTGTGCTAAATAAACACTTCTCAGATATAGAATATAGCTTGAATGTGATTAGTCCTAGAGATTATGAATTTTAAATGGAGATGATCCTTATAATGGGTTACTAATTGCAATTGCTGTAAGCATCTTCTGTGCATTTCCTCAGTCTTTCCAACAAGTTTAATGCATTTTCAGTTTACACATAATATATCTTTATTAAGAAAACCTATCCTATATACCACTCAAAATACAATCTCTGTTCAAGTTTTATAATTTGTAATTAGTTAATTGACTAAAGATTAAAATCAGTTCAAGGCAATGTAAGTTAAGTAGGGGGAAGTCCTCTGCACACTTTACTGGGATAAAGCTCATGCAATACCAGGGGAGTTACCAGTTCACCAAAATTCCTTGTTTTGGGAGATGCAGACTTTTAACTGTCTCTCCCCACCTTCTTTATAGAACAAACAACCCAAATGCACCTCTTGAGGTGGATATTAAGGTACGCCAGATTAGTTGTATTCAAAGTAATTAGTGGGCAAGGGTGATAGACCGATAAGTAACCAGGATGGCTGGTGTGTTTTGATCACGTCCTCTGTCATTCTGTTCTTCTGTTTTTCAAGGAAATTGCTTCAGTTTCTTCTTCGTCTGCAGTTGAAACCCCTGAGAGTTCCCCCATACAGGGTATTTGCCTTCAACACACTTGGAAACAAAGGAGTCAGTTGTAGGGATTTCTGAACATAAGACCTCTGTTTATCTCAAATAGATTTACTGGAAATTGTATCTTGTGATGAGCATTGTGAGTAAGCACCCCTAGTTCATAGCCAGAAGCTCACCTTGACAGCCACAATGACCACGACCATAGCAACAACTACTACTACAAGTACAACATCTACAACTACAATTGCAACTACTATTAGATTTCAGTAGTAGTAGTAGTAGTAGTAGTGGTGGTGGTGGTGGTGGTGGTGGATGAAACACACTTCAGTGGTCCCCTGTAGTCATTGGGGCTTTGGGAACAAAGTCAGTTTTTTTTACACAGTACTATAAGCTGTTGCAGATCTCAGAAATAACATCATCAGACTTACAAAAAACCTGCAAAATTAGTAACAGCATAACAGTGTGCTGATATTTAACAGATATGTTTTGGTTTAAAACTTGTATCTATATAATGTTTTTATAATTCTGATTGACTGTATCTGGTGTTTTTTAAAAAGAAGAAGAATTAGTGTCCCAACCTCTGGCTCCACAGCCAGGTGCCTAATTCACTGAAATATCCAGCCAGCCACGCCGCTAATGTAGCAATCATACGTTTCTGCTCAAAAAGATACTAGGGTGATGGATGATTTATAGTCTGGAGTTCTTTACTTTTGCATATTGTTGTTCCAACCATTACACTCTAGTTTAAATTAAAGGGTTTTTTTTCTTGCTCTTTCCAAACATAGAAAGACACAAATATAAATCTTGGGGAAATAAAATTTGTCCCTTCAAAGAAAAATAAAATAGAATATCTCATTTTATGCAGATGTTAGCAAAAAGGGCCTGATGTTGTTTGGGTTCAAACAGGAGAAATAGCACTTGTAGTTGATATGTAAAAATCTTGAAGCACAGCCATGGAACTGCCAAAGAACACAATGTTACTTCTTTCCAATTTTAAAAGGACCTCTGTCCTGCCTTATTATATGGTCTTTTTCACAGGAGGTATACCTGCTGACTGGAAGCAGCTGAACCTTGACACTACTGCAATACATCCCTGGAAGTTCTTCTTGTTGGTGTTTTTACAACTTTACATGCTAACTAGAGAGTCTGTTGAAGCAGGGAGTCTGCTGAATTCTGTTGCTGAGACCAGTCATGTTTGTCATTTTGCTGTTTGATCTGTTCAATTGTAAGTAATGGAACAGTTTATTCCTTCTCCTACTAATGTCTCATAGTAAATTACTGAGACTGTAAGTGCCAGTGGATGAGAAAAAGGGGGTGGACTAATCTGGGGAACTTGAAGCCATTCTGCTTTGTGAATCCCTGTACTTCTCCTATGGAGCTAGAGGAATTTAACCAAAAATTGTAAGACAATGCAGTTTGCTTTCCCCCTCCAGAGGTGGTTCCTGTCCACTAGGGAGCAGGTGGTCACAAGTCCCCATGGTTCAGGGGAAAGCCTACTGAAGCTCCCAGGCCAATTAGTGTCTTCTTTGCCATAAAATATCAGGTTTTAAAAAAAGGTATCATGACGTATACATTATATTTGCACAAAAATTTGAGAGAAAAGAAATTTTGATGGAGTTGGAGTCCTGTATTTCGTGGCATGGCATGGGAAGTACTGGTGCTATTGGGAAGGAAGAAAAAAAATCCACAAGCTCCTCCTTGTACAAGGAAAAATGTGGGAGAATAAAAACAATGGAATCATTGAACAGTATCCACCGTCTCCGATAAAGCAGGATTTCTAAAAGCATTCCTTGCTGACGGCCATCCACTTTCTGTTTAAAAAACTTCCAGTGAAGGTAGGCCTTTCCATTGTTAAACACCTCTTTGTTCGAAGAAGTTCTTCCTAACATTTAGCTGAAATCTCCTTTATTTTAATTTTTGAATCCACTGCTTCAAATCTCACTCTCTGGAGTCACAGAAAAGAAGCTTGCTCCAGCTTCCATATGACAGGCCTCCATAGAGTTTTAGTTCTTCCTGATTATGTTCATGACAATGATTAAATAACATTTTCCTCCCATTTAATGAACTCTGAAATCATTTATTGAGACTTTAAGCCCATTGGTAACACCAGCTAGAGGTGACTCAGTTGCTGAATAGTAAGTCAACACTTATGTAAATCACTTTGATTCAAGGGTGTTCTCTAGTCAAGGCTGATTGGATTCAGGCCTTGAATAGTCAGGTTTCTATGAAGGTTGTGAAATGACCCTTTGATTAGCTGTATGGCAAAGGGAAATCAAAAGCAGCCAATTGTATTTCTGGGTGGAATGGAATAGCGGGAAAGGAAGATGATCCAGAGCAAAAAGTAGACTAGAGAAGGAAGTGCCATCAAACTGCATTCAAAAGCAAAATAGTTGAGTAGTGCTGAAAATGGATGCAAAATGCAATCATCTCCTTCAAAAACAACAGGGAATGTGAATCTCCCTCTGCTGTGCAGAGAATATTATAAGCCTTTGCAACGTCATTGCCTTTGCTCCTTTGGGAGGTGACACATTTTCTGTAATTCCTACTATGTTTTTGTGTAAGGCAAATCATAATTTACATGCACTGTTATGGAGATCAGAATTTCATCTGCACCTCTGTTTACAAACTGCAAGTACCCTTACAGATAGAAGACTAGGCTTAGCCCCACCCCAGATAAATCTGACTCTGAATTTACAACTAAAAGCAGTAATGATTTACATCTGCATTTACATCTGTTTAAATAGGATTTTGCTTTGTGCTTCAACAGTCAAGGTCGTAGTGAATTTTAAGCCTACGTGGTTTTGTTTCTGCTTTATGTCATCCTCTACCAATTTAGGCATAAAAACGGAAGAACTTGGAGGTGTTAAACAGCAGAATCCCCAGCCAACAGTGGGCAAAGGCTCCATTGACCAATATAGGAATAATTCTGGACTAAGAAGAGAAACTACTCATTTCTTGCTCCTACTTTGACAGTGATTATTAAGTACTATTTTATACAAGTGGCTTGTGAAGTAGTTCTTTGTGTGTCCCTGGGTTAGGACAATAAGGAAGACTTACACTGAATCTGACCTTTTGTTCTATCTGACCTAGTCTTGTCAAAAGCAGCTGGCAACTGTATGGAGGGGGCTGAAATGGAAGCCAGGGCCCACTGAACGCAAAGAGGAAGCTCAACCACTGAGCCTGATAAATGGGAGGACTTGATTAATAGTACGGATCTGCTAATTCCTGCACTGGGAAAAGGAATGCAGCGAATGGATTCAGAGAAGTGTCTGCTTCTACTTCTAAGACTACTTCTTTGGGTCCTAGACATTTCCCAATAGCACCAGTGCTTCCCATGCCATGCCACTCTCCAAACCCCACAAAAGTTGATTAAATTGTTACTAAGGGATGAAGCTGCCCCCTGCCCCTTGCTCCCAAGCAAGTTTAATGATGAAGTCAGAAGTGGTTTAGGTTTGGAAAATCATACAGGAGAAAAAAACCCGTAATTTCCTTTCCACCTTTGCTCCTCCAGTCAAGATGGAAGGCTATTATGACTGTTCTAAAGTCACTGCATGATTGTATGTGTCACAGCTGTGATGGCCTATAGCAAACAAAGTTCTGCATAAGGCTCCAACTTGTTTCATCTAATCCCACTAAAAGAGAAAAAGAAGCAGTAATTTAACATGAAAATAATATTAAAGCTAAGTAATACTATACTCACTCACTCCCCCCCCCCCCAATTATTACAGTGTAGTTATGCTCAGCCTATGCACTGCAGCAGTACATCAGTTGTAAACAGACCCTTCAGCACCTTTTGCTTCTGAGTTCCTTGGCTGTGCCAGAAGACGCCCTGCCTCTCTGTGGCTATTAGGTTTTTTAATGTATGTTATTTTATCCTGTTTTATCACCCATGTAAGCCGCCCCAAGTAGATTTTGTCTAGAGGGGTGGGGTATAAATTCAGTAAAAGTAAAAGTAAAGTAAAAGGCAGGGGTGGCGAGGGAGTGTATGTGGGGGGCAGGAAATCTGTCAGGAGACCCCTGCTCTAGAGTACTGTGTCCAGCTTTGGACACCACATTTCAAGAAGGATGCCAAGACATTGGAACAAGTTCAGAGGAAGGCCAAAAAAAGATCATTAGGGGACTGGAAACCAAGCCTTATGGTGAAAGACTAAAAGCACTTGTCATGTTGAACCTTAAGAAGAGAAGACTGAGAGGGGATATGATAGCACTTCTCAAAGACTTGAAAGGTAGTCGTACAGAAGAGGGGCAGGATCTATTCTCAACCATCCCAGAGTGCAGGACACTTAATAATGAGCTCAAGGCACAGAAAGCCTGGTTTCAGCTGACTATCAGGAAAACTTCTTAACTGCTACAGCGGTATGACAATGGAACTATTTGCCTCAGGAGATGGTGAGCGCTCCAACACTAGAGGCATTCAAGAGAAACTTGAATGACCATCTGTCAGATCTGCTTTGGCTTGGATTCCTGCATTGAGCAGGTGGTTGGACTTGATGGCCTTATAGATCCTTTCCAACTCAAATATTATTCCATGATTTATTCTATTCTATTTATTAGTATCTTTTTTTAGCAGCATTGAGGCTAATTTTGCCAGGAATTGGAAAACAGCTCATAATATCCAGTTAAGTGATGGGCATATGGAAGTCTGGGACATAGCAATTAATTATAAACTTACATGTAATATAAAAATAAAGAAGGGGTAACTAGTAGAGATGAATTTATAGATATATGAAGAGAATTTATTGATTTTGTGTTAATGTAGGGAAAGGACAAAGCCCAAAGGCAAGAGTCCATGCAGTTCTGGAAGACGGGATTCCATGAAGGTAAATGTTTTAGGCAGTTACTCCAAAATGGTCCTGGTAGTTGGGAACACTATATATCTAGTTATTTTTTATTATATCTTCAGCTGTTTATTAGATGTTTTATTTTCTTTGTATTTGAAACAAATTATTTAAATTATTTAAAAATGGAAAAAATAAAATAAAGATTCAAGAAATCCTTTGGTTCAGCATATAAAAGAGGTTTGCACATTTTCCATTTTTGGGTGCAATTATACATTTAAATGGATATTGCTCTGAATTTTTCACTACCTGAATCAGATCCTCCCATTCAAGCAACCTATTAAGGTATTCGCGAAGGCTTTCATGGCCGAAATCTAATGGTTGTTGTGGGTTTTTCGGGCTCTTTGGCCGTGTTCTGAAGGTTGTTCTTCCTAACGTTTCACCAGTCTCTGGGCATCTTCAGAGGACAGCATGCTGTCCCACAACAACCAACTTATTAACGCTGGCATTCTCCCAGCTGGGTAAACAGAATACACAGAAGTAAAGTATAGAGCCATTGGGGCTGATCCATGTGCACCTGGGCATTGAATCCCAGAGCATGTCAGCTCAGTCCTTTCAATTCAGACCTTCCATGTTGCAAGGTATTAAAAGAAGTCTTACTTGCATGCAAGTCGATCTGTCCACCCAATTTGGAATCCAGATTAACCAACCAATTCAAGCCATTGTTGCAAAGGAGGTGAAAGGCTTGATAGCTCGGTGGTTTAGCTACCTGGTTGTAAAGCCAGAGGCTGGGCGTTCACTTCTCTACTGTTCCTCCTTGACAGGGACTGGATTTGATGAGCCCTAGGGTCCCTTCCAGATCTCCAGTTCTAAGATGATGGTCATGCTACTGACGAAACAGCAGACGTTCAACAGGAAAAGCAGAGAAGGGAGTGTAAGCAAGGCAAAATGTTGCAAAGCAGGTCGCAGGAGAGCTTTGGCTTTGTGTTCTCCATTTGTTGCCGCACCGAAGATAGCAGCAGCTTGTATTGTTACTGAACTTGCTAAAGCACTTTGTGACCTTTTGCGATAAAAGGTATAATTTAACTTAAAGTGAATTCTCTTTACAGTTGCTTTATTATAATCATGAATGTACTGATATATGCTTGTGCTGAGAAGAACTGTGTGCTGGATAAATGAGACTTACAGAGAAGAACATTGTATGTGAAGTGTGTGTCGTGTTCTGGTGGGCACGATTGTATACTAGTATTGTTCTGTGATTATTGTATTCAAGAATAGAGATGAGCACAAAATCATTGGTTCATTTTGGGGTAGTTTGGGGAAATGCACTTGCTCAGAATGAAACAAAACACTGAATTATTTTCATTGGTGATTCATATACTTCATGGTTTGTGCAATTCAGGGCTTCTGAAAGGCTCACACACAAGTTATAGATATGAAACTCACAGTGAATCTTCATACAACTCTCTGCCCCACCCCTTCCAAGTTTGGTGAAGAATGAATTTGGGATGTCTGAGTTATAACCTCCCCAAAAAAAGTATTCCCAGGAAAGTGCTCTTTAACAGCCAGCTACATGGTTTGGAAAATAAATTTATCAGGTTTAACTTTAATAACATGGGGAAAGTGGCACTTTTGTTATTAGTTTCTTCAAAAGCACTCTTTTTGTCCTTTTACAGGTGTCTTCTCCGATCTAGTACCATTCTGTAGATAGGCAACAAATCCCTGAAGAAAATTTGAAAGAAAACAAACTCTCTAATCTACTACAGAACCACTTGGCTCACAACAAGAACGCCATGGAGTTACACAATGAGATTATAAGTTCATCCAGCCACCCACTGAGCTAAGGAGAAATGTCAGCCCTCTGACAGAGCCTCTCCTTTTGTCCCATCAAGCCCACACAGATGGTACAGATCTGTGGTGACCTGGAGGCCATTTTCCACAGATTATAGCTCAAAACAAAATTCCCCAACTATGACAACAACTGTTACAGCAGAATAGAGGATATACCTCATTCTCCACAATTGAAGAGAAACAGTCTCCACAATATGAAGAACAATATAATGATCCACAATAACATTCCTCTCAGCACTACATTGAGAAGAACTCTACATAGAATTCTCCAGAAGGTCAAAACAAAGAATTAGCTTTCTATATTGAATGCTTCTGCTGTCACTCCCAGGCTGAGATCATCAACAGAGGACATGGTTTACCCTACAGTTTCAACCAAATCGATCATGACGCCGTAGGGTGGAAGATAAGGGTGGAACTGTTTTTGCCATGGACAAACTGAATTATACATAACAAGCCAGTCTCAACAGCGAATACTGAATTACAATATTTTATGAAAGTTTTCTCCAAGATATATGTGAACAAACTATGCCTTAAAGACCACAAGAACTTCAACCAGACACTTTCTACCTCCTGCCAAAACTGGGCAATCCCAGTAGGCCCATCGTATCATGCATCAATGCCATCCCCACTAGGGTGTCTGGGCATTTGGACTCCAGCCTCAAAGCATAAGTAACCAATGCGCCATGCTACATTAGAAATACAAGAGACTTTTTATGAAAATTGCAGTCCACTCACATTCTCCCTGATGACACTGTCCTAGCCACTATGGATGTAGAGGCCCTCTAAATCAGCAGCCCAGACAAGATAAACTAAAGGGCAACAGGAATGACATTCAGAATGAGGACACAGCCTAACTAGCCACTATCCTGAGTAATTTTGTGTCTACACTCAACTTCAACTTTGTCAACTGTATCTATCTCCAGAGGAAAGAAACTACCATGAATACTCATATGATAACACAATACACAAATATATTTATGGCTAACCTGGAATTATATTTATTTAATTGTTGTGCCTCCAAATGGCTCCTCAATCTGAGGTACATTGTTGACATTTTTATTGTCTGGAAAAGAAGTACTGGAGAAATTCTACCAGAACTTCAAGAACTTATCCTGACCTTTTGTGAGGATCGATCTACACAGCAAGTGCACTTTCCAGATACCACTATGAAGCTACACTATAAACATTGTAGCATCACACTGTAGCAAACATCCACCAACAATTACACATACTTGCATGCCTCTAGCTTCCACCCTGAACACACCACAAAAATTATTATCTGTAATCTAGCCCTTAGATATAATCACATCTGCTCTCACCCCACAGCATATCTCCAAACTCATGGAGCTACAAAATGACGATTCTCAAACTACAATATTCACTCAAAGTGGTTGAAGAACAAATTAACATGGCAAGATGGATATAAAAAAACAACCTTCTACAAGGTGACCCACAGGAGAAAAGGGCAGAAAAACATTACCTGTCATCTTCTATTCACAACTGAACTACTCACACTTTCCATTATTGGTACACAACCCATTCTAGATGACAATACATCATTCTGCTAAGGCTTTAGTGGCAGGCCTGTGCTTTCTTACAGACAACACCCCAAATTAAAACAACTATTGATCCACAACAGACCACACAACCCTGATATAGAGATAGGAAATAGGCAATTTAAGGTCTAGAGTGTGTCAAAAAGATTAATATCAACCAGGAGTTCTTAGTTGACTATATATATAGTTTGTAATAGCGCGTGTGTGTGTGTGTGTGTGTGTGTGTGTGTGTGTGTGTGTGTGCACGCACGCACACACAGAGACACACACACACACACAAAACACACACACACAATTACAAACTGGTTTGGTGTGCAAATGAAGAGATATGCCAAATTTTTTGCAACATCTTTAAAAGTAACATTCAAACTCACAGACTAACATGACCTAAGAGGGAACAAAGATTCTCATAGCTGTTTTCACTGAAGAAATGGTAGTGACATAAATAATTAATCATGTTCTAACCTGGCTCCACACTCTGCTTGTGCACTGAGACAGTGTCTTCTTATCATCACACAGCTTGAGGTCTCTTGTCTATGCTCTGACCAATCTCCTCATTCTAAAACCTACACATTGTGCCAGTACAAACTTACCTTAAAAGCTCATGCGTCTCTTTTCTGAATAATCTGAAAAATAGGTTTACAGGAAATGAAGACTGCAGTCTTCTATCCATTTCTCTAGGACTGAGTCCCACTGAACTTAGTGGGACTTTTAATATTTTGAAATATATACTACAACTACTAAGACTAATAATATTAATAAAAAGATTGCACAAACAGATTACAAAGTTAGATGTGACAGAGTGGCAAAATTAGTGCATTGGTCATTATGCAAAATATATAACTTGACACTTTCCAAAAACCCGTGGGAACATCAGGTAGAGAAGGTATCAGAAAATGAGGAAGTCAAGATGTGGGATTTCTGGATCCAAACAGAGAGACCCCTTGAACATAACACACCAGAAATAGTAGTAATAGAATGAAGAAATGTCTGGATGATTGACATTGCAATTCCAGGGGATGCCAGAGTTGAAAATAAAGAATTGGAAAAACTAAAAAAGTACAGAGACCTGGCAATCAAAACATCTTGCATCTGGAAGAAACACACTTCAGTGGTCTCCTTGGTCACTGGGGCTTTGGGAACAATATCAAGAAATTTCACAGAGTACTATTAGCAGTTGCACATCTCAGAAATCACACCACCACCAGAGCTACAAAATCTGGCAATATTAGGAACAGCATATATACTGCACCCATATTTAACAGATACTTAGGTTTTTGGTTAAAACTTGTATCTGTTATATAATGCCAGTTAGTTTTGACTGTGCCTGGTGTTTTTGAACAATAACAACAACAACAACAAAAAACAACATATATTGAGATTGCTCAGGAAAAGCCCCCCCCCCAGCTATTTTAAAAGGTAGCAATGGACTTTCAAAACAATAAAGGTGAGAAGCAGGAAAAGAGTGTCTATGTACATCTGTTGTGTTGTGTTTTAAATAAATGGATTAATAATGTGAGGTAGCTTCTAAATCAATTTATTGAAAACAAGAAGTTGGTAAGAGGTGTTTGCTTTGAAAGAAGGTAGACTCTCCTTTGGACATTTAATAGCGCACGTTTCACTCGAAGTTTCATGGGATAGGTTATCTTTGGTTTTCTTCTAGTGGTGGATGGATGGTCTAGAACAACCATTCTCAACATTATTTTGGCTATGACTTTTGACCTTTTTAGGAGCCCTTCTCAGGTTCCAGGGCTGTCTGTCAGACAAGAAAAGCCTTTGGCTGTATGCAAACAAGGATGCTAAACAAACAGACAAATCTATGGCCCTCTTCAAATGTGCCAGGGCTGTCCAGGAGACCATATGGCCTTTGTTGAGAATGGCTGGTTTAGAAGACCTTTGAGATTCTTTCCAAATCTACAGTTCTGTAATTCTACATGCATGGTGTGTACAGGTTCATGAAATCATTATTTGTGATGTAAAAGGTATATGATTGTGTGTTGTACGTGTAATTTATGTTACCGAGCAATCATAAATCTGTGCATAGAATAATTATCAGAACCAGATACATCTTAACATTGAAGTTCTGGATACATAAAATGATCTGTATAACTGAGGTTTTTTCACAAAGGCATTTTAAAAACAACTTCTATTTAAATATCCCAGAGTTAGCAAGGTCTTTCTTTCTTTCTTTCTTTCTTTCTTTCTTTCTTTCTTTCTTTCTTTCTTTCTTTCTTTCTTTCTTTCTTTCTCTTGACTAGTCAACATATCAGTTTAATACTCCACCTGGATGACAACATCCTCAAGAATTAGGAAAGCATTTTGGTTTCTCCATTAATCTAGAAGAAAAAAAGGGAGCACATTCTAATTCATTCCCCCCGCCCCACAAAAAATAGAGTAGGGCTCTCCACTGAAAATTAAAATGTAGAATGTAGGACAGAATGGTAATTTAGGAAAAGAAAAGAGCTGAAAACCTATGCAGAAGAAAGCAGAGATGTCGTTTCCATGACAACAAATCCACAAGAACTCATTACAACCCTATTGATTCTTATGATGGATGTATATGTTTGGGGCAGGCACAGTGGCAGGAGCTGGTGAATTAGTATATATAATTATATGAAATAATCATTCCCCACACACTTCCTTGAGCCAGGCACCACAAATAAATGTTATGATATAAAACAAGTTGCTTAAGTTGCATTCTATTCCCCAATGAACCAAGCTCTACGCAATATCAAGTCCCATAGGATATAGGGATGCATTTTATGATCTGAAAATTGACTTAATGCAGCATTACTTTCTCTATCTGAATTACATTTCAAAGAAGGTTATGTTCATTTCCATTGTGAGAAATGGATCCACATTAACATCTGAATGTAGCTTTAAACTGTCATATATTTTACCTGGAAATATATGAATATTATGCACTATAGAGTAGGGAAAATGAGGAGGTAGAATTGAAATTTACCACAGCTGTACATTGTATTGGTGCTTTCCATAAATATGCTGACAAAAAAAGGCGACAACTGTCACCTGGCAAATATCCAAGATGTCTCAGGGCAGTATCACAGAGGATATGTATGTATATGTACAGACATGACAGAGTGGCAAAATTAGTGCATGTATGTATGTACAGTATAGATGAAAGATATTACCCTTTAAGTCTTAGGGCAAGTGGAGTATTCGTGCTCTATTGATGCAGTATTCACTGCCCACAGTTAGTAGCGTAGGATGTGGATGGCAGCCTGTATCAAGCTATTTTATTGTGTATTTATTTAACACATTTTTACCTTGCTCTTCACTCACACAGGCTTCCAGAAAACCAGAAACAAATACTGGCAATGAGACAATCCCTGCTTGCAGGATTCCATGTAAAAGACACATCAAAGGAGAAGAATGAAGGAATCAAAAATCAGACTCCTGCAGGAGCTGGAATCTTGGTTACAAAGTTCATCGGGTGAAACATTCAGCAGTTCATAGAGCTGCATCTAAACAAAAGGAAAGGCAGCTGTGCTTTCTAGCTATGGTGGGCTCCGTAAACACAGATGATAGTTTGGGGAAGGGGCTCATAGTTGGGCTGGGGCTGGCATGATGAAGGGGTGCCTGGCTGCTTCTGCTTCTCCATCTTTCTGTCTTCAGATCTTCAGTGTTTTTGGCTAGATAAGACAAAGCTATCTGACACTAAGGTCCTTAAGAAGACAGGGCCAGTTTATTTTGTTCTGCTTACCCCCTCACACTTATCAGTTCTGCGCCAGAAATGGGTATGTACACACACAAACACTTCTATTAAAAAGGGAGGCATATCTTCTCATACTACATAAACAACATAGATACATGACTTAACAAAAAGTGAAAAGACATTCTTTGTTTTGATATATCAAGAATTTGGATTAAGAAATAGCTGCTTAAAGGTATAATCATGAAAACGGGTGTTTATTCAAGTTCTTCTGCACAATATAACTTATAAATTAACTCTTTCAATTCATAGCTATCTGCACCATTATTTATATCTACAGGGAGATTCACACCATTGCATGGATATTTGTGTATCACTACGAGTAGTGTGTGAGAATAGAGAAGCTCTTACAGCAATGAAAGTACAGATACTTTTTCCAAGTTTGCTTTATTTTGTCATTGCATCAGAACATCAGATTAGGTTGCTTCTGAAGGTGATAGCATTAGAACATGCATTAAAGATACCTGTGTTTCTCCAAAGCAAAAGCAACATATGCTGTTTATATACCGCCCCATGGTGCTTAAATCACTATTTGGGCAGTCCACAATTTAATTATGCAGGCCACACGTTGCTCCATTGAGTATTAAATTTACTGACCTTGGAAGGATGGAAGGCTGAGTCAACCACAAACCAGCTTCCTGGGCCAGTTGGAACTGAACTCTGGCCATGAGCAGAGTTTCCACTACAGTACTGCAGATTAACCATTGTTCCATGAGGCTTCAAGTGTTGCCTCATCATCTCTAATTAAAGCCAAAGTTGGCTGGGCTTGATTAGAGTCAAAGCTTCAATATTTTGCTGATGCAGAAAGCCACCTAGTGAGGAAACAGTGCATTATATTCTCAAATGTATTTTCAAATGTATTTGCAAATTTTCCTAAAGTAGTACAGGAAAAGTGAACTTTTTAAAAGGAGAACCAGCAGGTGGATGGGGATATTTTAGTTGTTGCCTATTCAATCTCATTTTCAGTCCAACTAGTGAAAAATGGGTTAAAGCCATTCGGAAACCACCTGCAAGAGAGACAATGCATGGTGCGGTTAGGCGGATCTTTTGTGGGAAGGGGGACGTCAATGGATTCACTTTACAAGTCAGTCACAGAATTCAGAGGCCTATGATTCCAACAAACCATATTAATCCTCTTTAAATGCCACTAAAGTCATAACAGAAAGAGATACAAAAGCCCTGCCCGCTAGCAGCACCTTTCAGGACAGGAGTCAACTGCATGTTTTTTTAAAAAGAAAATAATGATGATGATAGTCTGATGTAGTGTCGCTCTGTGATGAGAAGTGAGGGATAAAGTTGCCAGTTCTGCCATCTTCCCTCAGACTGCCTTCGAGGAAGGGGTGCAGTGATAGGGGATTGGATTATGGGTTGGTTTATAGGGATTTATTTTAAAGATATTTTATCCCTGCCCCTCCTCTCCTCCACCCCCCAAAAACTGCCCCTGATAGAAACAATGAACAAGTGCTGGACACCAAGAGGTTAACCAGACATAAATAGGTGATGGTATAGTAAATCTCAGTAGCCAGCAAAATGCTTTAAATTATGACTGTTTGATCACCATGGATGTATTCATATCTGTACTGTACTGCCCTGGATCTCATGACTGTTTAGAAGGGTTCAAGAGAGTGTTAGCAGCATTTCCATGACACATTCTGAAAGATTTTGATGTGAGTGTTATTAGTATTCATTGATTTATATTTCAGCATTATTTACTCATCACCAGAAGTTATTACAGAAGCAGCTGTGAAGCATGGTTAATTAGAATGGGCCACTTAGTATGGTTGTTTTGCAAGAGCACATCAATCTTCTTTTGCACTACTAAGTGAATTGACTATGGAAATCAAAAAGGTCGTTAATTTCTTATCTGTTCCCATTCATATCAATAAAGTCAACTGCTTATATGAGTTTTATGGTCTCAAGGCACCTTACAAGCATTCAGTTAGAAATGTCCAACTTCTCCCAGTGTAGAGGAGTGAACTGGCATGACCAACCTTGTTTTAAATCCATGCAGAAGGGAAAAAAAAACACAAAAACTGAAAACTTATTGAAATTTCAGATCAAAGCCAAACTGAAATTGTTGGAGGCGATTAAAGAGAATGCAGTTCCAGATGATTTCTGAACTATAGCCAATCAAATATATTCATTCATTTTATAACAAATGAAACATGATCTGAACATCATGCTGCCACAAAATTGCCTTCATATTCGATTACATGCTTTTTTAGGATACCAAGCAATTTCCATATGTGTTGCAAGAAAGCCTAACACAAAGTACAATTATTTCCCAAACTGTATCCTTTCCACCATCCACCATCTTCAGCAAATATCACAGACACACGAATGGTATGTAAAAACGTCAAATTATGCTTGAAGTCTGAGAAGCAGAGGGTTTTTTTAAATAGGGGGGGGGAGATTCCTTGTCTATACATAATTTAACTTTTATTAGGAGATGAGTTAGTAAAGTTAACATGTACTATCTATGTGAGATTTTCTTAGTGCAAGCACTCAAACTATGGTCCATGATAATATGTGAGCCAAGACAGAATTCAAATGTGTCCCAGGCCAGGATATAGTTATCCATGGTCTTGAGACATTACAGCTGTAATGTCTGAAACTCACCATCGGTTTTAGCCAGCCTTGCCAATGCTCGAGCCGCGGCTGAGCCACACTTTGGCAGCGCAGCTCGCCTTTGCCTCCCTCTTTCAATCTCACGAGAACAATGTAGAAGGAGAAGGGGGAAAGTTAGGTTATTTAAGGACGTTCCCCTCTCTCCCCTCCCTGTTCCTTTTCTGGCACCCACCCACCCACCTGCCCTGTATTCTAGTGTGAGTTTATCTGGTTGCCTTTGGGGCTGGATAGGAATTTTTGACCCGCATCCTGATTGGCTTTGGATGCAGGGATTTTTCGCCTATCCTATGCTGGAACAGGTGCGCTGGCTTGACTGGAGGTGGAAATTTGGTTGCACTGGCGGATAATGCAGATAAAACAGGTTTTTGGTGAGTCCCGTTGCAATCTCAGGTAAGGTATAGCCCATCTGACCTCCCAGTGCTGCGGATCGTGCGATTACTGTGCTTGGGGGGGGAAAAAGATGCGCTGGGGCCACACCTGGACCAACAGTCAATAAGGAGAAGGTGGCTTGAGGCCCAGGGGTGGTCAAATTGGGGGCAGCTGGGTTCTCGTTGTCTTTCAGACCGTGAAAACCTTGGGCCAGGGACTCGCCCATTTGTTGCTTAAGGGGTCCTTTGAGACCTCTGTGCTTAAACCTGATTCTGCACTAGGGAAGGACCTCTCTTTGCCAAAGGGTGGCAACAATTATTATGTTTAATAAAGTGTGCCCTGTGTTTAATCCATAATTCTAGCCTCGTGTCTTTATTCCGTGGTAGGGTGGGCAATGGTGATGAATGATGGGAGCTGTAGTCAGACAAATATGTGGACTGCTCCATTTCGCCTATTCCATATTAGAAAGATATCTACCAGGCCATTCATCAAGTGAGACAAAAGTAATCTGTAATATGTTAGGGGCAGGATTTCACATTTCACATTTTCTCTGCAACCTACATTTGTACCCATAAGTGAGTTCAAACATGTTTATGAGTAATCTGGTGAGAAAGATAAGCTACTGGCAATGGTGCGGCTAAAAAATATTGTAAATAAATAAATAAATAAATATTCATAAGCTTGTTCAAACCCACCCATAAACTCAAACATAGCTTGCAGAAAACAATAATTTCATAGAAATCCTCCCCTAGTAATAAGTTTATTTCCTGTCAATTCCAACAAAATGGCCTTGTCTGTGACTGGCATATAATGGCATACCTCCTCTCTTAAGAATGGGTCTGTAAGTTTCCTCCCTCGTTGTGAAATAAAGACAGATACAGTACCAAACTTTCTTACAGTTGAGCCACTGGAATTCCCATGTATACATGGTTTTTGGTGATGGTAGTGACTGGTTTTGGCTCAGATCGATTTCTTTCCCGCACATGTTAGTCCTGTTTCTCTTTCTCTCACTTGCCACACCCATTCTTAAATGGCCATATAGTCCCACAAGCAGAGTCAGAAGAAACCAATTCAAACTAGAAGCAGGCTCCAGCCACTCTCCACCCCACCTCACTTATACAAATCTGATCACAATGTTAGTATTGGCACTAAGTGTTAGAGCTTTCGAAAGGAGTTGTTGAAGTATTGGTTGTGTCCAGCAATCAAATCCAAAAACAGTGTGCACCTCATGTGGATTTGTAATTGCTTCCTTATGTGGTCCTGGAGGTCCTGATTCCAGCAGCGCAATTGTGTGTGTGTTGCATTCTTTTTGCAAGACTTTGAAACTGTACTCTGGATTCACAATTTTGTCATATTATATTGTGTCAGTTCACACTGAAGCCCCAGAAGACCAGCTGAGTGCAAAAGGCATTCCAGATGGGAATTTAAACGCTAAATTTCATGTCATATTATTTAACAGGTTAGTTTTCATCCCTCATTTACTTGCCATCTGCCATTATTTCAGTTCCATTGCAAGACTGCCTGGGTCATGCATGAGCTTTCAAAATCAGATGAAAACAAAAACTAGTGTCAGCCTTGTTCATAAAAGGCTGGAATTAAAAAGAAAATTTGAAATTATATATACCCTAAATGTTATTAGCTATTGAGCATTTTGATCATGGACATCTTCTGTTTTAACACTGAGTCTTTTGAACGATAATTTGCACATAATGCTGTAGAGGAACAACTTTCTCATATATTGCATTGAAAATTTGAGGCCATTTTGTCAATTAATGGTTGAAAAAAGTGAAGCAAGCTTTGGGTGACACATGCCTTGAAATATGTGAAAGTATTGTCACTTCTTTCACCTCAGGTAGCTAAATGCCTTCAACTAGCCTTATGCATAAGCATCCTTGTTCTAATCGGCCACAGATTTCTGGGTAGAGAGGAGATTGTCCAAAAACACTAGGCACGTTTGTTGTTTCAAGGGTAGAGACTGTGTTTTCAGGGGTTATGTTTTGTTGAAGGGGTTGATTGAAGTTCTGTTGGGTATGCTCACTTGTTGATTGTGTGGGATAGTGGACTATCTTACTTTGGTAATTAAAATCAGGGATCTAAAGTAGTAGTCCATGGCCTAGTCTCATTTAACCATTGAATCCCATAATCCATAGTGCAGAAAGATGTTCCTAAATGACTGTATTGCTATTGCAGTAAGATGATGCAATAAGTAATCATCCCACTTATATTGAATGTGGCTGGACATTATTCTTCCCACAAGCACAAAGGAAAGTTATATTCTAGAGCAGTGATGGCGAACCTCTTTGAGCCTGAGTGCCCAAACTGCAACACAAAACCAACCACAACCATCCCGAAGAGTCCATACAACCTCCAGCACCTGCCTAGGACCCTCCCCGCTCCCCCTCTGATTGCAATCCTTAAAGGTTCAGGTGGCAGGAGCCATGTGTTTCCATGTCTGGCATCTCTCTCTCTCTCTCTCTCTCTCTCTCTCTCTCTCTCTGTGTGTGTGTGTGTGTGTGTGTGTGTGTGTGTGTGTGTGTGTGGTGGCGGCAGCAGCCGTTGCCATCTTGGCTCTCTCTTCCTTCCATTAATTCTTCTCGAAATCCAGGATAGGAGGAAGAGTAAGTATTTCCTGATGGTGACTTGTGGCTCGTGTGCCAACAGAGAGGGTTTCTGTGTCACCAATGGTGGCATGCGTGCCATATGTTCACCATCGCTGTTCTAGAAGCAGCACTGCTGGATCAATTCTAACATCGGCCAAAAGGTACTGGAAGAGCCTCAGGGAAGTTTTGTCTGTTGCAGTTTTGGAATGTTTGCCTACAGTTCTCTGATCATTTGACATGTCTTGTCTCAGTCTCAAGCATGATTTACAAAGCTTGGCAAATCTTGTGTTTCAATCCCCATAACCCTTAATACCTGCTACTATAATCTGACTTAAAAAAGGAATATTTTTAAAAAACGCTTGATTAATTAGCTAATTGTTTTTCACAGGGAGGCCACTGCTATAGCTGTACTGATGTTTCTAGAGTTTCTAGATGTTGCCTTTTGTGCTTTATATATAGGTGTCTGAGCTGCTCTGTGAAGCTCTTAGCAATCATGCCTTGATTTTCATAATACTATCATCTTCTGCACCCTGTTTCTAACTGTGCAATGCCCATGAATTATTACCTATTCAATATAGTACTAAGAAATACAAAAAACATACAAAGGTCTGTCTTGCTATGGATAAACGGTTTGAAGTAGCCATCCTCAAGATAAAAATGTGCTTCCCCCCCTCACAGAGCATTGATGTGCCTGAAAGGAAAACAAACATGTGGACTTGCCTTTATGTGGAAATATATTTTACTTAACACAGTTGTCCTTCTCCAAGCCGGATTAGGTTGTCAGTTTGATCACCAGACTATGGGTGTATCGGGAAAATGGAGGAGACATCTACTTGTGCAGTTGGCTTTCCAGGACATTCCCACCTCAGTGAAAGCTCTTTATAGCCCACCAGGCTGCTTCTGGACATTTAGCAAGCAGGTAAAATACTTATTATAGAAATGCCCTGTCCAGGTGAAGTCTTTTTCCACTCATGAAAAGCATCCCAGGATTCAAACTGCACTTTTTAGGGAAGTGATGGGAATTATTGTCAGTCAACACAAGGAAGGCAACAGGTTGCCCCTTAATGCGGTAGATTCTTAATAGAAATCCCAAGGGAGAACCTTGTATTATTCACATTGGCAGAATCAACTAACACCAGGTGTTAACATTGTGAGATCAAGAAATAACATTCTAACTCGGATTATAAAGGTAGTATCTAGTGAGATACATAGAATATGAGTGTTTAAATAAACAAATAAATAAATGTCTCCAGCAAGTGGTTTCCTTGCTTTGTGAAACATGTTCTAATAATGTGCAATTAAGAATGCAAATCAGTGAAGCACTGTCGGGAGCAGAACAGCAGAGCCGAGGACTGTGGGAACCAGATTGTTAATGCAAAACAGAACTATACAATGAATTGTTAATGCAAAACAGAACTATACAAGGAATGAACCCAGAACAAAAGCTTAGGTCTCTTTTGCCCTCACTACCTCTGCCTAACTTCAAAGGACATTAAGAGCAGGCAAGGCCATTTAGCAGCTGGGGTTGTTCGAGAAGTGCCAACTCTCAGCAGCTTCACATTTAGTAGAAGTGCTCCAACCACACGGGAGAAACAGCATGTTGCCACTAAATACAACAGCATCCCAATCATCTCTCCTTCAGGAACTAATTTGAAACCCACGAAAAACAATGGAAATAAACAGGTTGGGCATTACTATAAAAACATCCTTTCATTACCTTACTGGTGCACATACAGCACCACTCCGTCGGAAAACTTCTCCACAGAAAACAGCGAGCAGACTTTGACAACAAATACAACTTGCCTCAGTTGTTTTCTTAGATGGTAAGTTCAAGTGTTGTATTGTATTGAAATTGGGGCCCTGGGGTACGTTGACGTGAATACAGCCTTCCCACTGGTAGAAGTTCCTTCTCCTGATAATCCTGCTTGTCTTCCTATTTCACCTTCTGCGTCTACTTTAAATTTCTCCTCTTCTCTTCCATGATTTACATTCTGGCAATGTTTTACACAAATGTTTTAGCCTGTGCAATGTGTGATATTTCATAAACTTCATGTGCATTAGATCTTTTAGTATTGAAGCTTATCTCCTCACAATGAGTTTCTAGATTAATTGAAAACAGGGATACTGAAATGCACCCAATATGAACAGTGAGAAAACCAGTTGGAATCAACATTCTTATTCCGGCTTTAGGGAATCCCAGTTTGTTGACATACATAAGAGGGGAGTGCTTTGTCCTGCATCATTTCATACTCATTTTTCACATGTGTTCATTTATGAATCTAATGGGGGGGGTCCTGCTCATGTAAAAAATCCCCCAACTGTGCAAGAATGCTGATTTTTTTAAAAAAACATTATTTAAGCTGCAAATGCAGCTTAAAACTGAATTCATTTTTCTGTTTGCTGCCACAACACCCTGCAGATTCATGTCTAACTTGTGTTCTACTAAGACCCATCTGTGCTTTTCACATATACTGCTGTAGTTGTCCATTGGATTTCCCCCCCTTGCTTGAATGTAGACATTTGCATTTTCACCTATGGAAATCCATTCATTTTGTTTTAGCCCAGTTCTCCCATGTATCCATATTCTGTCCTCTGAGACATTAGCCATCTATCTTGATTTAGTGTCAAAGCAAAGCAAAGCAAAGCAAAGCAAAGCGTGCTGCTTATATACCGCCCCATAGCGCTTCAAGCACTCTCTGGGCGGTTTACAAGTTAATTATGCAGGGTACACATTGCCCCCCCCCAGCAAGCTGGGTGCTCATTTTACCGACCGTGGAAGGATAGAAGGCTGAGTCAACCTTGAGGCCAGCTACCCGGGATTGAACCCCAGGTCGTGAGCACAGTTTTGGCTGCAGTACAGTGGTTTAACCACTGCGCCATGAGGCTCTCTAGTGTCATCTAGAATTTGATGAATATCACTTCTGTACTTCCTTCAAATCATTTATAAGCATATCAAGCAACCTTGGGTTCAAGGCAGAACACTCCATAGCAGAGTGAAATGACCTTAAGCCATCTCTTTAAACATTTGTATTTGTGCTAATGAACAACTCAAGATCTAAATTTTACTCACTGTGGAAAGAGGTAATTGTTAATTTTTATTAAAGATCCAAAGTTAGGATTTTTTTAAAGGTAAGAATGTCACATTCACAGTAGTGATGTTGCTAGTCTAGTGGCTTTGGGTGAGCCACAGAGCTTTGAGCAGCCACATACTCAGCAAATATAGCCTCTGTGTGGTCTACAGGATGTTTGTAAGGATGGCATTAACAAATTGAGCTCAAGTAAATATTTAAAGAATTTTCCATTCAGATTTCCTTTCTGTACAATAACTTATTTAGTAATAGCTTATGCTACTAACTGCGTTTCTTGGCCATGTAGAAACTGCTGAAACCTTCTTTCTCCTGGATCTCTTAGTAGCTTTCAATGCTTTCATCATGGTGTTATTCTGGGATACCTTGCTGGGTAGGGCTAAAGGCCAGTGTGCTCCAGTGGCTTTTATTGTTCTTGATGGGTAGGTTTTCAAAACTACTGCTGGAAAACTGCTTCTCAGATGCCTGGCCTTCATCAAATGGAATGCTTTAGGCCTCCATCTTGACTCTAGCACTTTTAATATGGAACCATGGGGAGAGGCCATAGCTCAGGGATAGAGAGCATATTTTGTATGCAGAAGGTCTCTTGTTCAGTTTTTGATATCTTCATGTAGTGCTGAAACTCTGGAGAGTCACTATGTATATCTAAACAGAGACTAACCTTATCTCTTGTTTTTGTTTTCCTAAGACTTCCCCCCATGGTATCTTATTTAATAGATGCTTGGAGGTATTTCCCATTCATCAATTCCCACCACTATTAGAACAATCAACCTTATTCATTTCTATTATTATTATTATTATTTTTAAAAAAATCATTTTTACCACACACACCCTCTCTCATACACACACACACACACGGATGTGTATCCATGTGCTTATGTGTCAATGTCTACAATACTGAGACTTCACTCCATGGATCTGATGGAGGCTGCATCTGACAAATCCATGATAGCTTCCAAATAAATCTTTAAAGTGCTACTTTGCTGGTCAGTGCTGGCAAGATCTGGCTAGATAGACCAGTGGTCTGACACAGAGATTAAGATGGCTTCCTGTAGGGTAAAGTCATCTGGAAATTTGGTTTATTGTTTCACTACTATGCTCTTTTATCTGATCCAAGTTGAAAATTAATACAGTATATCACTTTTTATGACTAGCTGTCGATAAACAAAGTTAAGCTTAATCCAGACAAGATGGAAGTTATAGCAGTTAGACTTTTTGTTTCTCTAGTCAGTGTACAATCCAATGTCAATGGGTTACATTCAGTCTTAAAAATCATGTTCCCAGTTTGGGAATTCTCCTGAACCTGTTACTACTTTTGATGACTTGGTGTTGATGGTAGCCAGGAGTGCTTTCCCCAACTTCATCTGGTAAACCAGCGATACATTTTCTGGGGAAGGGATCATTTATAATTTAGTCATGTCCTAATTGTATTACTGGTAATAAAATGTATGTGAGGCAGACTCTCAGTACCACTTTGTAACTACTATTGGCTCTACATGTAGCAAACATACGATTCTTTTCAGAAAAAACTGAACTTGTACCATCTTCACAGGTTCTTATACATATTTAAGCCCAATTAAAAATACTGGCACTAAACCTAAAATGTTTAAATGATGGCCTTCCACCAAGATATATCTACCCATACATACCTGCCTGCATGCTCAGAGAGTAACATCTGCCTTGTGAATTGTTGTTGGCTATAAGAATGTATATCAAAATATCTTAAAAATATAAGGAACATCTGTGATATTCTCTTAATGTCTCTATCATTTAAAAAGTGCAATAAATGAACAATAGAAACAGATCCTTTTCCATTTTTCCTCCTAAATTATAGAATATTCACCAAGCAAGCAATGATGATGACCAGCTTGTGCATAAGATTTAGAAGGATTAATTTTAAAAATTAAAACTATTTGAAAATATTTCCTATTTTGTAATTGAAAATATAGAAGTTATTTTATTTGTTTTGATTATTGTATAGAAAATCTGATGTATAAATTGATCTTCATCATTTCTTGCATGGAGTTTTGTAAAAAAAAAAAACATATTGCATTGCTTGCATATTGATTGAGGGAATGTTTACCCAGAAAAAGGCCTACCTGGCCCTTTTGTGGGAGTAAAAAAACTGTTTCTTTGACCATTTGGATTCGTAAATCCACGGCTGAAATCCTGTTGCTGTAGCTCTGAGTGCACACAGATCAGGACATCATCAGCCATGTCATTTTATCATTAATTAAAGTTTCCAATTCCCACCCCATCACAGGCTCTGAAGCTCCCTAGGGGTCCTTATCATTCTGGAGAAACCCATTAAAGTCTTTAAGACCTAAAAATTAACGCCACTGGCCTTTGTCCCTACAGCGGGGACATTTTTGAGTATTAAAGCATTCTGTCCATCCCAAGGCTTCTATGGGATAAAGTGGGTGGGGGGTTGGAACCAGGACATGGGTGGGATTTGTAAACTTTTAATTGCTGATAAAAGATTGTAGTGGATGACATCAGTGGCCTTGTGTGCCATTAATTTTAATTGACATTGGTTTTGCATTTAAATTAGAGGCTTTAATTTTTTATTTAATATGTCATTTTTTCTTAGTGGTTTTAAAGGTTTCAGTTAAAATGCCTTGGGAGTTTCTGCACCTAAAGACATACTGGAATAGCTCTACATATGTGTACACATAAATGTATGTACACATAAATACCAGTTAACAACCGCGCACATTGTAATTAAGTATATAGAAATTATTTTATACAGAGATAAAAATCATTGCAAAGGAACAAAATGATTCAAAAAGAAAAGAAAGGATCATTTGCAAAACCTGAAAGGACCAGTTTTCTGGATGGAAGGCCAGCATCACTACAGCTAGAAATAGATGTTACAAATAGCCCATGAGAGGAACAGGAACATTTTTAACTAAAGTGATAAAGTGAGTGTCAGGCCAAAAGCTTCCCTCATTTCAGGGATCACACAGATTAGCCTGCTTTGTTTGGCAATTGGTCTCCAGGACTTAAGCCGAGGGTTCCTTTGAAATCTGCTTTCAAAAAGATTGGAAGACTAACTAGACATTAACACACATTTGACTATAATTATGAATGCCTACTTGTGACTATCTCTAACATCTATTTCTGTACTAAAAAGTTGTATAACCTATAATTAAGGCTGTTGCCTAAACATAAAAGTATATTAATTTCTTTCAATTTAGTGAGGACTTTATTTACAAACACATTTAGAAAACCATTTCTCTTTTCTGGATGCTACTGATTTTACGGACATTTACTGATTCCACTTCCACCTGTGTTGATCTACTACTCCCATCATTTCCACCCACCATAGTATGCAGCCTGATGGGACTTGTAATCTAACACATCTGGAGGGTGTCACATCTTGGGGGAAGGTGCTGAAAGGTGAATTTTATTATCAATAATTCTTGCTTTGATATTGCTATTAATGGTGTTATTTTGCCCATCGTATCTTTCAGCTAATTTAGAAAGTGTTGGTATAATGAAATTTCATGAAATATTGCAATGGAGACATGCCATCGAGTATAACATTTCTATGCAACACTTGCGGTAACAAGATATGGCTTATTTTGAAAAACGGTGAAGTGCATCATTTTTTAGAAAATATATTTACATTATCAATATTTCCCCAAACCACTGTGAAGCAATTTTCTGAGGTAAATTATAGCAATCTGACACCTAACTGAAACATATTACCTTCAGGCTATTAGAATACCTTGAGAGATATAGCAGCATGTGTCTGCTCTTGTTTTTTTATATTAGCTATAAATATAGACTTATAGTTTCCTTTCATCATTATGTGGAATAATTTATTGCAGAAGCAATTTTACTTCCTTGCTATGATCAGTGAAGAAAAAGTTAGCTGAAGTAAGTGTAGGTTAACTAAGTCAGCTAACTTGGTTTGAAAGAAATTGTTTTCATATCTGCCAATGAGAGCAACTCCTGACCTTGCCAGGGGGGTGTCCCTGCTGAAATTTAGGGGTGGGACACCATCTGTCCCAGTCCACAAGTCACCCCTGCCTTCCAATATTTCATTCGTGAAAACAATCCCCCAGTCAAATCTACTGTACCGTATTAGCCTCACACGATCCTCTCCTACGACGTTTTAAAAACAAGGCTAGGCTCCCAAAGGGTCCATGCACTGTTTGAAAATGCCTGTCACTGGATCACAGAGGAAGCAATTTCCTCTCTCCATATACAGCACTGACATGCCCACAGTGGGAATCTTGCTGCTTCTCCTTCCCTGTGGTACTCGATACTCTGTTCTGAAAGGGTTTCCAGCCTTCTGGCACCAATACTGAGAGTATAGGGAGGTTGTGCACAGGATGGAGACACAACACTTCCAGGATTTGCTGTTGCGCTTCTTTCATTGTCACAAGCATTCAGTTGGGTCCTCATCAAAGACAATATTTTTTTCATTTGGTTATTGGTTTTTGTTTTTATAGCTGTATGCGATACAGTGAATAAAACAACACAACCTGCAATTCATTAGCAGTCCAAAATGACTAACTCAAGAAGAGGCCAAAATGAGCTTCTTCAGGTTGCAAAGTCACAGGCTGACCACTGCATGGTGCCTGTGTCTTCCTTTGGTTATCACAGAGTTGCACTAGAAACATAGATTCATTGCATTAAATACAACTGTTAGCCCAACTAAAGTAGATCCAAAAATATTTTGAATGTAATAAGCCAAAATTTATATAATTGCCATTGATTCTATGGGTGAAGGCTACCCTGTTATAACTACTTATGGGTCTACTCTAGATGAGGCTAATAACTGGATTCACCCATAGATTCAGCATGAAAAACATTGGCGGGAACCTTGCAGGACTTTTCAGTTAAACTCCCTACTCAGTGCAGGAAATCCAGAATTAAAACATGCCCAACAGATACCTGAACAATTTCATCAGCTCCTGGAGACTGTGCCCAATGCTGGCTGGCAATGGCTGAAATCTTGTTGCTTGATTATGTAAAAAGCATAACATTCAATCAGTTTCTAGATGGCAATTGTTAATTGCCAGCCAGGAACTCCTGAATAGTAATAATTTTGTATAACAATTCCACAGGATTTCACCCTTTGTCTATAAAAATGCTTTTCTTGGGACAAATCCAACAAATTCAGCTGTTAGTCCAAACTGGACAAAATCCATCAAGCCAATAGGGTTACATAAGAATTCCCATTGAGTCAGTGGTATATTCTTGTTCTTAAGCTGATATGATTTGGTCCTGTTTTTCAGAGCAACAGAGCACATGCTTTAAACCCTACAAAAAGTCCATTAAAAAGTCTACTGAAGGTAAGTTAGGGCACCATATTTTCTTTCCACTTTGTTTTTCCTCCTCCAAACTTCATACCAAATTGCTGAGTTATTCACTCTCTTTGCTGGCTCCTGCTGTATACAACCTCACTGAATTAAGGTATCACAGCTGGAGACCTTACTTTCCCAAAGTGCTGCAATATGCAGTATAAAGGAAATTATAGAGTAAGAAGTCTCAGCTGACTTTTTTACTGATTTCTTTTGCTAGCTTTCACAAGAGGGACACCACTGGAGGCTGCTACAATTTAAAATAGACAGTGACTTTTCTTCTTCATGATGTTATGCTTTTGCAGTCTGTGTAAAATATACACACAGAGAGAGACATCTCTCTCTCTCTCTCTCTCTCTCACACACACACACACACACACACACACATACAAGAATACAATGCACTAAATTGTCAATTGTACCTGCTACCCATGTTTCTTAGGGAGGTCAACTAATTTCTATGCAACTTCCTCGAGGTTTCTGAAACAGTGTCACCCCCATTTACTTCTATTGTACATGGAGGTATATCTTTTATTAGCTCTCATGGAATTTTGGGGGAGTATTGGGATTTGATCCAAGCAATATGAAGGGTAACAAATTGAAATCTTGGGTGCCCAGGATGTTAAAAAACCAATCACTCTGTATGGGGTGGTGGTGGAGGGGAGACTAAGGATGGAGCAAAGAGTTATGTAGTGGTGTACACCCATGTAGTTTCTAGAGGGCTGACACTTTAGTGTCTGCTGAAACGGGTGTTGGTAAACATGGGGGCAGGGAGCAGTCATAGCTCTAAATGCAGGAGATCCAACTCCCTAATGCTAAGCCAGGGACTGCTGCTGTAACCAATAAAAATGTGGACTTTTTCTCTCCAAGCAAATGGTGTGTTGTCTTTTGAATTCTGAGGGGTTGGAAGCTGTGGCCCAAGGGGCTATTCAGCAATAGGCCAGCAATAATTCCACACCTTGAAGTGGATTCCTATTTACAGTGGGCTTTTTCAGGGTTTTCTAGGTATAGAGTACAGTACTTAGAAGTGTTCCCTTAATTGTTCTCTACTTCTGGTTGCATTCTGGGACTGTGCAGCTTGTCCCAAACCACATCTCCCTATGCCAAAGTATGTAGCCAGATGCTACATCTCACTTAGCTATCCAGCCAGGCAACTTCACTGAACACAATGGAGATTACTTTCGACAATGTATGCTGCCATTACCATTGCCTTCAGTATGAATGGAAAAATAAGAATTGACTTACGGTACTCTTCTTTTTAGATGGTCTCTGAGAATGGGAAAGATAAGGTGGTAACTTTAATGCAACTACCTGTCCATGTACAAATGAAATAGGTATATTGAGGATGCAATACCCTATATCTGACTTCTTGCATTGGGTCACAGTTTACAGCAGTTTACAGCCAAGGCCATGGCCTGGCACTGGGCTGCGGACCGGGGCTTGGGGACCATTGCATCAATCACAGTGATAGATCATCTCCCCCCCTTATCACAAAAATACACCCATAACACACAAAAAACCATGATCACCATAATCACCCAATCTCCTGAAAAGGACAAAAAGCTGATCCCACAGCTACAAATACCCACACTACACCAGAACACAGACAGAGTTCTAACTCCTGTCCTGTGAAGATGCCAGCCACAGAGACTGGTGAAATGTTAGGAAGAAAAACCTTCAGAGCATGGCCAAACAGCCTGAAAAAACTACAACAACCATCAGTCTTGTAATCAATTGGCTAGGGTTTCACATAGGCAGCTCCTGACCAGAGCAAGGAAGAGCATCCTCCAATTTGATGGGAAGTCCCCCTATACACAGCTGCACATTAAATGGGGGGGGGGGGGGAAGAGAAAGATTTATATAATGAAGAGTGGATTTTTGTAGGGAAGGAAAATGAATTTTCTTCGCCTTGCTCTGGTAGGGAGAATCTCTGAATTCTAGTGAAAAACAAGGGAGGAGGAGGAGGAGGAGGAAGAGGAGATCCCTCAAGCTTGGAGTGTGTGCACCCCAGGGCCATTGCCCGGGGTGAGCACAGCACGGAACTAGTTCTGCAAGTAAGAAACTTTCCTTCCAATGTATTACCAGTGTTCCATCTCCTTCCTCCCTACCGGCCCCTATAAGCTTGGTCCTTAACTTTACCATTGTGATATAACATTGTAACCCAATGTTTGATGACACCATGCTCATATTCCATTTGATCTCTGGTTTCATAGTGAATTCCTTTCTCCTCTTCCAGCTAAATTGCATTATTTTTGAGTTTTAAAGTGGTTCATATGTACAGCCAAGACTCTGCAAACAGCTTTCAAGGGGTGTTTGGTTAGCTGCTTCAAGCCAGAATGAATTGTTTTTAAGAAAATCTGGGGTGTAAAAATATGATGGAACACTATGAATGTACACTTATGGTGCAAAAATTGCTGAAATGATCTCATTAAACTATTTGTTCTAGTCCTATTAAAGTTAAATCCTGAATTGAGTGCCATCCATTATGGCTGAGCTCCAGTGCTGTATTCATTAGGGACTTAATCAAATGCCCAGTGGAGTTCTCAATTAAATCTTCTTTTCAAATCTAAAATTATTACTTGTTTTCTACTGAAGCCAAATCCTGCCCCAGCAGTGTCTGTTCCAGCCAGGTTTTACTTCTGTAGAAACAGTAACATTTGGGTCAGCAGCATCTGGAGTAAAATTATTGTTTTACTTTTATATTAAGCTTGATGAAAGTATATTATTTTCTTACTTTCACAAAAAGCTCTCAGAAGAACTTGGGACATCAATGTTGATATCAGCATAGTGCTCCTTCCTCCACCTTAGGTCCAAAGCTTTCCACCTCTTCTTCCAATTTAGATTTGACAAGGAAAATCTCTTGGATACTTAATTCAAGTATCCAATGAGAGAGTAGGCCACTTTTGCAAACTTCATGGCAAAACTGTAAATTGAGGTTTAGGATGATTCTAACCTGAAGGAGACAATAAAAAGATAGGTGAGAAGAATGACCCCCCCCCCCCGTCCTCAAAATGTTAATGCTAAATTTTCCTTAAAAGTTATTTGCAGGAAACTGTGATCAAAGTTTGATAAAGCAGTACATAATAGATGAAAAGATGAGAAAGAGAAAGAGAATGTTAAGAATATACATCAGGACCCCTATATCCACTGGGGATTGGTTCCAAGCCCCCCCCCCCGTGGATACTGAACACCACAGGTAATAGCGAAAAACTGTATATTTAGTATGATAAAAGGAAAAAAGAAGAAAAAAATTGATTTCATGCATATTATCAGATTGGCCACTGAGGGCGGAGACCATGGTATGTATTCTTCACTTGAAATATTCATAGCATGGTCTCTGGTACTATATGTGAAAAGCTTTTTCTGGCGTTTTCCCGCTTTCTTTTGAATCCTATCATCAAATTAGTTCTTTATGTAGTAGTTGTTGTTTAGTCATTAAACTGTGTCCAACTATTCATGACCCCATGGACCAGAGCACACCAGGCCCTCCTGTCTTCCACTGCCTTCCGGAGTTGGGTCAAATTCATGTTGGTTGCTTCGGTGACAATGTCCTATCATCTCCTTCTCTGTCATCGCCTTCTCCTCTTGTCTTCAAACTTTCCCAACATCAGGGTCCTTTCTAGGGAGTCTTCACTTCTTATGAGATGGTGAAAGCATTGGAGCCTCAGCTTCAGGATCTGTCCTTCCACTGAACACTCAGGGTTGATTTCCTGCAAAATGGATAGGGTTGTTCTCCCTGCAGTCCAGGGGACTCTCAATAGTCTCCTCCAGCACCACAATTCAAAAGCATCAATTCTTCAGTGGTCAGCCTTCTTTATCGTCCAGCTCTCACTTCCATACATCACTACAGGAAAAACCATAGCTTTGACTATGCGGACCTTTGTCATCAAGGTGATGTCTCTGCTTTTTAAGATGCTGTCTAGGTTTGTCATAGTTTTCTTCCTAAGAAGCAGGTGTCTTTTAATTTTGTGGCTGCTGTCAACATCTGCAGTGATCATGGTCTCAAGTTCCTCTGCCTCTTCGAAATCCAGCTTGTACTTCTGGCAGTTCTCAGTCCACATACTGCTGAGTGCAATTGTATGGTAGTTGGAGCATTTTTGGCACTGCCCTTCTTTGGGATTGGGATGTAGGCTGATCTTTTCCAATCCTCTGGCCACTGCTGAGTCTTCCAAACTTGCTGGCATATTGAGTGTAACACCTTAACAGTGTCATCTTTTAAGATTTGAAATAGTTCAGCTGGAGTGCTGTCCCCTCCACTGGCCTTGTTGTTAGCCCTTCTTTCTAAGGCCCACTTGACTTCACTCTCCAGGATGTCTGGCTCAAGGTCAGCAACCACACTATCTGGGTTGTCCAGGATATCCAGATTTTTCTGGTATAATTCTTCTGTGTATTCTTCTCACCTCTTCTTGATGTCTTCTGCTTCTGTTAGGTCCCTACCATTTTTGTCCTTTATATCATGTCCATCTTTGCACAAAATGTTCCTTTGTAAGACCTTGTTGGACAGCCACTTTGTTTTCTTGCATTTTCTTTTCTTTGGGATGGTTTTTGTTGCTGCCTCCTGTACAATGTTTCGAGCCTCCATCCATAGTTCTTCAGGCACTCTGTCCACCAAATCTAGTTCCTTAAGCCCATTCTTCACTTCCACTGTGTATTCTTAAGGGATTTGGTTTAGATTATACTTGACAAGCCCAGTGGTCTTTCCTATGCTCTTCAGTTTAAGCTTAAATTTTGCTATGAGAAGCTGATGATCAGAGCCACAATCAGCTTCAGGTCTTGTTTTTGCTGACTGTATAGAGCTTCTCCATCTTTGGCTGCAGAGAATATAATCAATCTGATTTCAGTAATGCCCATCTGGTGACATCCATGTGTAGAGTCACCTCTTGTGTTGTTGGAAAAGAGCGTTTGTGATGGCCAGCTTGTTCTCTTGACAAAACTCTATTAGCCTGTGCCCTGCTTCGTTTTGAACTCCAAGGCCAAACTTACCTGCTGTTCCTTTTATCTCTTCACTCCCTACTTTAGCATTCCAGTCCCCCATAATGAAAAGAACATCTTTCTTTGGTGTCAGTTCTTTGGTGTCAGTCCCTGCATGGCATAGTCCATAGCTTCTCAGAATTACTCAAGCCCCTTCACCACAACAAGGCAGCAATCCGTGAAGTGACAGTATATCATACCTGCTACCAAATTAAAAGTCACACTAAAATCATGGCATGTAATTATATTTAAGCAATGAAGTATGGCATATTCTGAGCTATAGTAAAGCAAGAGAGAAGGATGGATGAAGAATATCACCACTGAAGAATATCAAGAGAGAAAAACAGGAACAGTTTCGGGAACATTTAAGAACATCATCACTGTTCAATTTCACGTAATTTGCAGTGTGATCAGATGAATATGCTTTGATTTACTTTTCCTAGAGATTCCCCAACAGGACTGTGAGACATTCTCCGCATGAAGATTAATTTCTTCTGGTCTCACTACTGTTAGCTTCTGGATTGTTATAGAAATCAGGACCTATGCAGCACACTGCATCTGAGTTCAGAGTCTATTCACATCAAATCCTACTTCCTTTCTGATCACAATCCAAAATTCTGGCTTGAACTCTAATGGCACGAAGTTTATGATGTCTGAAGGAGCCTCTCATTCCATATGTGTCCTGTCTTCAAACATTGAGTATTTGGAGGTGGTACTCTAGATGTTCTTGCCACCTGAGGTGAGCCAATCAGGGACAAGGAGCAGAGCATGCTCTTTGGCACTATCCTCTCTCAGGTCTATGGGCATCTATCTGATCCACTCACTGAAGAACCTTATAGATACGAGGCCAGTTTTTTAATGTGTTTTAACTTAACTATATCTTTGCCATGGCTATAGATACAGATTCTGAATTATTTTATTCACCCACAAATTCCACTTTCAGTAGTCCCAATGGACACTTTCGGTAGTCCCAATGTCAGCAGGAGATGGCAGCCTCTTTTTGTAAAAATGAAGGAGGAGGCCCAGAAAAGTGGCAAATGGCAACTCACACTGTACAAAACAAACAACTATTGTATACGGAGGAAGAGGAGGAGGAAAACATAATAAAGTACAGTGGTGCCTCGCTTAACGATTTTAATTGGTGCTAAAAAATTCATCGCTATGGGAAAACATCGCTAAGCGAAACGCGTTTTCCCATAGAAATGCATTGAAAACCGGATAATCCATTCCAATGGGAACGGATTGCTGTCCTTAAGCGAAAATTGCCATAGGAAACATCGCTAAGCGAAACGCGGTTCCCCCATTGGAATGCATTGAAACCTTTTCAATGCATTTCAATGGGGGAGAAAAAAATCACCAAAAATTCAAAAAGAGTCAGAACGAAGCCAAATTTGGTTAACAAAGGGTTTATTAAGTGCATTAACAATTTCAAGCACTCTAAACCCATTTTAAACAATTTAACACCTTTTAAAAATAGCAAAAACGGAGCTGTCAAAAACATCGCTAAGCGAAACAGGGGGACCTAAACTGTCATTGTTAAGCGAAGCAAGGTCCTGAACATCGCTATGTGAAATCCCCCCATTGGAAACATCGCTAAATGGAGCACAAGATCTCTCCAAAAACCTCATCGCTAAGTGAATACATCGTTAAATGAGGCAATCGCTAAGCGAGGCACCACTGTAATAGTACTTTAAACAAAAATAGAATGAGAAAAGATATGAACTCAAATGGATTGGGAATAAAAATATATATTTTTCAAAATTCATAGCAAGTGCTGTCGCGCGGGTTTAATCAAAAAGTATTAAAGTGCCTACTATAAATGAGTGATAAAGCTAATACACATTAAACTTAATTGAAGTAGAATTATAAACTATAAATAGTGTACTGGATATCATGATTATTTTATGTGTATTTTAAATCTATTTTAACAGTTCTAACTATTGTTTTAATACTGTTGTAGGTTTCATTCTTTTTTAATGTCATGATTTATTGGGGTTTTAGTTGGTTTGTTGTTGTTTTTCCGTAATATGTGAGCTGCCTTGGGTCCCTCAAGTGGGAGAAAAGCAGCACAGAAATAGAAGGAAAGAAGGAAAGAAAGAAGTTATTTTTTTCAGCAGAAAAGCTAGGAAAAATGGTTGAGAAAGAAATTTAATACTGAAACAAGGAACAAGTCAATGGATCCAAACTAGAATGGACTGGGATTTTTAAAATAAAGTTTATACATTGTATAAATGGAGGGAAAGGCATGTTGTTGAATCAAAGAGACCGGCTCACATTGGATTCTACTCAGGGGAGAGCAACGTCCCCATGTTGACAAACAAGCAAGTAGACTAACAGTAGTAAATACCTCCAAAGTTTAATTAAAAAGAAAAATAATGAAATCTAAATCCCTTGAAGTGAAACCTGCATCAGGCCAAGATGACTTGGGGGACTTCTCTGTTTGCCACCCTGATCTGCCTGAGGAGCTCAGCTAAATGTAGAGAATTGGGAAACTGGACAGATAGCCTGTCCATGAGATTTTTGTACGACATCTTTTATCCACCCTTATTTTTCTATAATGATCAGTGAAATTCACACCTAGTAGAACTCAATTCGGATGAATTGTTTCTTTTTTTTTCCTGCATGTCGTAAGAATGTATTCAGAAGCATGATTAATTTCTACACAAATGAATACACACATTGAACTTAATTCAGAAAAGTAATTTCTATTTTTAACTGAAGGGAAAGAAGCATAGAGGCAGTGTGCACTATCTACACAATGAGCATAAGAACCTAAGAAAGAAAACTGACAGCAAAAGATAAGAGTCTGATCATGAATAAATGAAAGATTATTTTTCACTGTAGGAAAAAAAACTATCTCAGAAAGATTTGAATTGTTTTGCAGATAGAATGGAAAGAGTTTGATGAACAAAGGGAAAGGATTCTGATCTAGCAAAACTTGAAGCCACTCTACAATTAAGTGAAGTAGTTTGAAAGCCTTACTGCTTGCTGCTTTCTGGAACATTTTGTAGGTGGAAAGGTGGAGGAAGCAGCTATAGTTTTCTAAATTGATGATGTGTCTGTAACTAAGCTCAATGATTGTAAAACATGCTGTATTAAAAGATGGTCCTGAGACACTCAAGTAGTGAGAGAGAAACTGATAAACCAAATAAATAACGAGAGGTTGCTTCACATATAATAGACTACATACATATCGGTAGAAAAGTTGTTAGCCTTATAGTCCTTCGTTCATAGAGTTGTCATGGAACTCATTGTGGCATATATGGGATTTCTAAGCACTCTGAAACAAACAAACAAACACTCTTTTATTAGTATAAACAGTTTGAGCTTTCAAAATTTGGATTCAAAATTGCAATTATTTAGATAAAAATGGCTGGGATTCTAAGGAACCTTTCCTCAAACTTTTGGGTAGATATTTCTGCATACTCTGTGAGATTTGACCAATGCACACAGATCTCTTTCATTAATTAAAAAAAATAAGTGGAAACTGCCTGATATTCTTTCTCAAAGTAATTTATACACCAATCTTTGAAGGGTCAAGGACACTGAACTGCATCCCTTCAGCAACTAGATCTTTCATAAGAAGGACGGCTTGTAGACAAAGGGCCTTTTCGGCAGCTGTCCCCAGACTATGGAATGCTCTCCCGACTGAGATTCGTCTGGCGCTGACTCTGATGACATTTCGGTGCCAAGTCAAACCCTTCCTGTTCCAGAAGGCTTTTAATTGAAATAACATCAACTGTGGGTCCTGATGGCAATTTTTAGATTGTATTTTAATTGTGTTTTAATCGTTCTATCTTTTATTGTATTTTAATTGTTTTTCAATTGTGAGCCACCCAAAGACCTTTGGGTAGAGTGGGCGGCATATAAGTTGAATAAATAAATAAAATAAATAAAATAATTTGGAGAGTTGTGGTATATCAGCACAACACAAATGATAAAAAATTCACACTCATAAAAGAGTGTTGTGGGTTACTAAAGGATAGCAAAAGTATTTCAGAAAGACCCATTCATGTATGGAAGCTACTATACAAATCTACTCTATGCTCCAATAAAGGGCATACAGATCAGAACTGCACTGACCCATCCTGTGTACTTTAGGAAATATTCTGGTCCCATGGGATCTCCTCTGTCCCCCTTAAAAACAAACCCCCTTAAAAACAAATCAAACCAAAAAACCAAACACTTCCACAAATAGGGGTAATGCAAGCAACCATTACCTAGAGGGAACTACACAGTGTCCCAATTGTGTGAACTACCCATTCAAAGCTCTACACCAGTGGTTCTTAACCTTTGTTACTTGGATGCTTTTGAACTGAAACTCCCAGAAACCCCAGTCAGGACAGCTGGTGGTGAAGGCTTCTGGGAGTTGCAGTCCAAAACTCCTGAGTAACCCAAGGTTAAGAACCAGTGCTCTACACAATAATCATCCTTCCACAATCATATGCACACATATACTAATAGTAGAATAATATTTAAGTAAAGTTTTGAAAACAAAGCTGAGTGAGAGAACAAAAGAAAGAGAGATTTAAGAACACAGAATGGTATTTGGCATTTGCAAAGTTCTTTCTTTCTTTCTTTCTTTCTTTCTTTCTTTCTTTCTTTCTTTCTTTCTTTCTTTCTTTCTTTCTTTCTTTCTTTCTTTCTTTCTTTCTTTCTTTCTTTCTATAAATACTAATGGTGACTTCAGTCTCACACCTCCCTAGTGCCTCAGTGGTTGGAGTATCCAGGGGAACTCTTTGGCTTTTTTTTTAAAAAGGTGTTTAACTGTCACTCTCTTCCTCCTCCAGTGCCATTAATGACTGATAGATTCAGTTATCACCTCTCTATAATAATCATCTTCATGTGCCGTCAAGTCCATCCTGACTTATGGCAACAATCCTCAGGATTTTCCAGATATAGAATACTCAAAAGTGGTTTACCATTCCCTTCTTCTGGGGGCACCCTAGGAATGTGCAGCCTGCCTGAGGCCACACAGGCTGGCTTTACTTCACAGGAGGTGCAGTGGGGAATCGAACTCTCAAATTTTGATTCGGCAGCCAGTTACCTAAACCACTGAGCTATCCAACCAGTTTCACCTCTTTATGAATCAATGGGAAAAAAATCCCTTTGTGAACCAAGTAAATAACTTGGGTGTCTTATTAGACTTAATGCTCCTCCTGAAGAAACAAGTGAAAATCTTGGCTGGCCAGCATTTTATTATCTGCCCCTGGTTTGGGAAGTTTCTCTTGTAAGTTTCCATACATGACTTCACCCTTCCTACTCCTTTCTCCCACTCTTCCCTCTCAGGTTTTCCCCCATTCTCTGCTCTATCTTCACCCTTGTCTCTGATTGATTGATTGATTGATTGATTGATTGATTGATTGATTGATTGATTGATTGATTGATTGATTGATTGATTGATATACCACCCGTCTAGAACATGTCTACTCTGGGCAGTTTACATATAATATAAAAATAAACTAAGATGTAATCCAGATTAGTCCAAGATGGGAAAGGAAAAAAGAAGGAGAGAGAAAGAAAGAGAGAGAGAATGAAAAGGGTAGGTAGGCTAGGTAATGGCTGTAGGGAAGACCTGTCTGTATATCCATGTCTTCAGGTTAGTCTTGAAGGCCGTCAGTGAGGGAGCCAGGCGGATCTCAGCAGGTAAGTTGTTCCAGAGGTGAAGAGCCACTGCTGGGAAGGCCTGATTTCTAGTTTTTTCCCACCAGGCCTCCCTTGGCATTAGGCCCCTCAGCCGCCCAGCCTGACTGGAGCGGGTGATACTGGTAGAACTGGGCGGAAGAAGGCGCCTGACTTGGTAGTGGAAACTTCCATGGTTTTTGTGAAGAAGGAGGTGTGAATTTCTTCCTAATATGGATAATAATCTGAAGAGTTTGAAGAGCTTATAGCTGTTGATTCTCCCCCCCCCCGGTAAAACAGCATCCTGTTTATACCAAGCATGAAGCAGTGGGTGATAGGCAGCAGTGCTGGGTGAACACTCTACCCCCTTTAGAGAGTCAACCAGAAGCTGCCTTGCTCGTGTTGAGAAAAATACATCAGAGTTGATGTCAGAGAAGTTCGTGTAGTGCACACCCTCTCAAGAATAGGGATTCTCTGAGAGAAAGGGACAGAAGGAAATAGTAGACCTGGAATCACATAGGTACCCCCTGCCCCCCAAAAAACAACCAATTCCCAAGAAAGCAAACTATTTCTGAAATGGAAAAGATGTGGAAGGGAAGTCTGCACTGACATCATGTGGATCTTTTAAATTAATCTAAATCAATGGACAGCTGAACTCCCCTCTTAGTTAGAAACAATTAAAGTATGTGAATGAGCTCTCATTGAAGAAGACAATAATGCTAGGAAACATTGAAGGCAGTAGGGGAAAAAAGGAAACCTGAGAGGAATTGACTTAACAGAATGAGTTGCAGACTTTAATTTGTGTTACCTGAGTAGGGCTTTTACCAATAGGATATTTAGGAGGTCCTTCATTCATAGAGTTGCCATAAATTGCAAGTTGCTTAACACTGTATAAAAACAATAATAGCGATCAGTCAGTTGTTACTAATATGATCTTACTTGTGTTAGTTTAGGGATTTTCAAATCTATCTTTTTAGTGATCAGCAAATACTGAAGTATGCACATATAAAGGTCGGGGAAAGAGATTGAAAAAATGGTCTGGACTGATGTTGTAAACTGGCTGCAGGAATAATCTGTGTTTGTGTTTTTGTGAACTATGTTAAAAGCTGAATGTGCAGACAGCAGTATTGAATGCTGTTCAAAGATAGTGTGAATGTAATGACATCAATTGTGCCAACACCTATCAGAACAAGTATTAATATTTTCTTAACACATCATGCAATGACTGTCTTTTTCCCCCTTCAGGCATCCAAATAGCAACCCAGTTTTAGATTGCTCATTCAGATATCACATATCTTGAATGTGACAAAACAGTCAGCCAAAAAAGAAAGAAAAGAAAAGAAAAAACTCTCCTGAATTTGTAGCCTATGTAGCCTATTCCCATTTTCTTTGCCAGTTCCTATTAATAAGCATTGCTCACAATTCAGGCATTATCAGTGATATGCTCAGTCCTATGGAGGAAAAAAAACCCAGTAAAAATGGAATTGGAGATACAGCAATCTCTATATCTATGAAAATGCAGCTGTAGGTTAAAGTTTTGGTGTATACTTGACATAAGAAGAAGTATCTGAAAAATGCTGATATCTTTAATTGCTATATTGGGTAGAATCCTGTCTCAGTCCCCATTCTGATGAACTTTTTGGAAGCCTTGATGCCTATGCCCCGCGGTATGGTTACTTATTCCTTAAAGCATTATACTGCTTTGTATCAGACAATGTAAAGGTTATTGCTGTCCATACATAAATTCTACATCTGAGGTCTTTCTCAAGGGGCAACCATTATAATCTGTTAAAATAGCATGTACAAAAGATAGGACCAGTGGCTCCTACACAGTGTGGTGCCATTCCTATTTAGCTAGCCTGTTCTGTGTAAGCATTTTGGCAAGCATTGACAATACTGGAGAGCAGAACCATCGAATTAATTAATGACTGGTAAGTGTATATTAGAGATGGGCATTGATCAGAAAAATTGTGATTCATTTTGATTCATGATTTGTCATGGTCAACAAATCACAAATTATGAATTTATGATTTTTTTCTAACAAATTGATTTGTCAATTAATTTTTTAATGTAAAACCCTATAAAACATCCCTCCAAGCACCTAGAGACATCAGATTCACAGAAGCTTTCCTTGATTCCCCTGTACAAGTCCTGCATGATTGGCAAAGTTTGGGTTTCAGATTTCCGAGTTATATACCCACAAAGTGGGTCCCCCTCCAGGAAAGTGTCCATTAGCAGCTGGCTTGGAAACCCAATCTTCAACAAACTGGGAGATGTTGTAAAGAAGAGTCATGGGAAGCTTCTCTTTGGTTTTGGTGTCTCTAGGTGCTTGGGGAGAACTTTACTGGGGCTCTCTCTTTGTGGGTGTATAATGTGGACACCCAAAACCCAATAGTCACCAAACTTTGAGGGATTGTAGAGGAGACGAAACAGACATTTCCATGCAATTTGTGTCTCTATATGCATAGGGGGGCATTTTAGAGCCCAATGCATCTACAAATCAAAAATTGCAAAAAAAATCATGTTTCATACAAATACAAATCAATGAATTAGCAATTTTTGAATGAATTTAATAATCTCTTTCTTAATTCATGCTGATCTCTAATGTGGTTGCAAGAATTACACCAAATGACATGCCATACCTCAAAGTGATCCTGTTAGGAATGATTCAGACCAACCCCAGCTGGAATAATTTGGTTATCTAATCCCAGCCTTAGTTAGTCCCAATAAAACGTCCCAATTTTTAATTATCTAGCTATGAGTGCAGCAACTGCTAAGGGTTTATCTAGACACATCCCATTCTTAAACTGGAGAAAGGCATTCTTTCTATGGAGAAAGGAACATAATCTCCCAAATTGTACACCCTCAGCCCTGCAATGTATGGGATCAAACCTGCAATATTAGAAGGATTGCTTATAGAAAGAAATTTGCTGTGTAGGGAGATGGCAGAATGCACTGCACAGGAAGGAATAACTGGTGACCCCTGTGAATTGAAAGGAGGAACCCATAAGCAGCAGTGGTAGATCTCTTTGGAATTTCATGTCCTCAACATGGGCTACATAAAAGGGGAAGGTAAGACAAAAAGATTATAAGGAAAGGGAAAAGGTAAGATCGGCTTTTCAAAAATCTGTGCACCTGTTTCTGTTTTGAACATCAAAACAGGGATAAGTGATGGAAAGGACTAAAATAATGGATGAGCTTCTATGTTTTTTCTCTGGTAGGGTTTTATTATTATTATGTAAAACTCTAGATAAAAACCATGAAATTGATCCTCATGAGTTTTATACAGCAGATTTATCTTCTTCTCTTATACTTTGCTGTGAAATGCAACCTGCCTCAAGATTTGGAGCAGAATGAACTTGTCTTAAACTTGGCACTGTGGCTAGTACGTAATATGGGTAGCAACTCATTAATTAATGACTATTAACTGTCACAATTTATAGGGTTACACTTACATCAGCAAAAATGTCCAATAGAATTCTGACCCACAGGAAAAGTAGCACATCTTCACAGTGCAGTCAGTTGACTAAATACTGGTGGCATAGTTATACTGGTGTGAACCAGATCTGGTGCCAGAAGGAATCAATTTGAACGAATCAAAAGCGTCTTATTCCTATCAACACCTTTCAGGTTCTGTGGCTTCCTGGGGCTCCCTTTTGCCTCAAGAAAGCCTTTGGGAGACTCAGGATTGCGGGAAAGCCCTTAATAGCTTTTTTAAAAAAAATCTCTGCTGGATTCATGCTGGTGTTCCCAATCCCAGCAGCAGTGATACAGTGATTTTTGATGATTAAAAGCTCTCTCCTCAAGTCTTGAAGCTCCCAAGGGCTTCCTCAGGGCAAAAGACAGACAGAACCTGAAACTGGGGGACAGGAGGTTTTCAAATAATTCAAAATAATTATTTCTGGGATGCAGATCCTGTTTACACTGGCAGAACTACACCAACGTAACAGGAGAGACCCATGAAGTTGTATGTTCTGGTTTGTCTTTTTCTGTTGGCTGTATAGCTCAGTGAGTTAGGTATCTGGCTGCAGAGCCAGAGGTTGGAAGTTCCATTTTCTGCTGCACTTCCCAGAAGAAGCAGCAGCCTGTATAGCTTGGGGCAAGCAGCACAGTCACAGAGTACCCCCAATGGAAAGGAGTCATGAATTGTTTATTAGAAAACCCTGGGGAGGGTTGCCATAAGTCAGAATTGACTTGATAACATGTTGTTCTGTTTTTCTAACACTGGTGATTTTTATGATGTCACTTGTAATCACTGATTTGGTTTTTGATTGACTTGTTGAATTTATAAGAACATCAACAAATATTTATTTATAAATTTATTTATTTATTTTATATATTTATTGCTATTTATTTCATTTAAAATATTTTTACCCTGCCTTTCTTCTTGAAAAGGACCCAATGCTACTTACAACAGTGAAATACAATATTTGACAATACTCTGACTGTTAAGTACCTTTCCACAGCAAACCATACAAGGATGAGCAGTGAACCATAAATGGATGAGCAGAGATGGGACCAGAGGAAGGAAGGATCAGCAAAGGTGGGACCAGAGGAAAGAAGGGGATCTGTGGGCTGGAATGCAACTCACATTGCATCCAGCATAAATAGTGAACTCCCAAATCAATTTGCAGCCCCTGTTTGAGCACTGATTGCTATTTCAAATGTAATACATGCTTAGAATCAAATTGAATTGTTCCAATTCAGCTTTACATTGTTATCACACAAATAAAACCTGCTTTGGGAGGAAAAGGGGCTGTACCAATTCAAACCAGCCCCTTGTGTCATGCAGTCAGTAAAATACTTTGAATTCATTTGTTTTATAAAATGGGGCAAATCTTGCAGTATTTTACTATGTAGTCACATTCTAACTAAGGGTTAGCAGAAGTAAGGGTAGAGCAATTACTACTGCTAGTGTAACCACTTGCCTTTAGGCAGGATGTAGGCTCCAATCAGACACATATTTGAGAAGGAGGCTTAACACTGGAACTTCTATTTTAAAGGGGAAACACCTAGTTCAGTGAAGAGACACAATCAGACAATAGCAATCTGTCCTATTTCCTTGCTCTGCAGCAAAGGCTTGAAAAGAGGAAAGACCTCTGGCTCTCCCTTCAGGAGACAGAATATCCTCTGAAATATGCCCCAACCATGCCTCTACTTGGATTCATATGCTTCTGAAGTGAATGTGAAAACATGCAAGAAAAAGTAGAAAGCGGCTGCTCCTCTACTTCAGGGATAATGTGAATCCACTCTAGAGTTTTTGTTTGTATATGAGGGGGTGCTGATACATTTGAGCCTTGCCCAGGAAAAAATGAGCTAGGAAGCTATAAATTGCAGGGTGTATTGGCCAATTTGTCTGTATTCAATGCTGCAAAAATCAACTACTTATGATTTTAACTTATCTTTCATGTTCAGGTTCAAAGTGAACATGACAGCACTTCCAGAAAAGTTTAACGTGGAAGAGCACAGGGCCATAATCAAGTTCCTGTTTCTCCAAAGGAAAGTTGAAAAGCAGATCCATGATGAAATGTCACAAACTATGGGTGACAGTGGCCCTTCATATGCAGCAGTTAAACTGCTGGTTGTCGATTTTAAAACTGGCTATTTCAAAATATTAATGTGCTTTATTGACAAAGTTGAGGCAAAACATCAAGGAAGAAGGTTGAGGAAAACTCTCCAAAGGTGTCATTCTTTTGCATGACAATGCCTCATCACACACTGCAGGTGAAACAATGCCAGAACTGACCTCCTTAGGCTTTCAAGTGATGCCCCATCCACCCTATTCTCCCGACCTGGTGCCTTCTGACTATTATCTGTTCCCTAAAATGAAAAAACACCTAAAGACGACGATTTGGGAGTGTTCTGGAGGGAACTAATGCTGCAAATGAGTGGTTGCACCAGCAGTCGGAAGAATTTTATTTGCAGAGACTTAAGAAGCTGCAGGACAGGTGTCACAAGTGCATTGACTTCCTGGGAGAATATGTAGAATAGTGTGGCAGTTACAGCTTCCTAACTCAATTTTTTTCTGGGAAATGTTCAATACTTATCAGCACCCCTTCCTATAAGAGGAACCATCCAGAGTGCTGAACCCTCTGCTCAATATAGGTTCAGCACTTAGGCAAACATTCACAACACCCTTAACATCAGCTCCTACTGCTGCCTACTCACTTATCCTCTGCGCAGTTCAATAGAAAGCATTTCAGTACATGGAAGGAGCAGCTGTTGCATTTTGCCCTTTATTCATCGGCATTCCTTCCCTGGGCAGTACAGCCCCACTGAATCAAATCTTCCCTGCTGTGGGACAGCAGGGAGGATGTCATCCAGTGAGGCCATCCACACAGCCCAGAGTTTGGGAGTGGGGGCTGAGAGAGAGGAAGCAGCAAGTACACATTCCCTCCACGCAGTGGGTCCTGCTTCTCAGCAGCAAGGACTGGTCTCGCCTTGGTCGCTGGTGGCAGCCATGGATTGTGCACTTGCAATCTACCTGTTTGTATATTCAGTCTCTCTGCAGGATGGATGAATAGGACCATCAAGAGCAAGGAAAGGCTTAAATTATTTGTCTGTTTGTTTGTTTATTGAATTTGTATCCCGCACCATCTGTCAACCAGGCCACTTTGGGTGGCTAACAACAGTATGAGCAACAATATTAAAACACAATAAAAAAATGAATACATTAATAATTAATAAATTAATAATGTGGTAGCTTTCTGCACACTCAGCCTGCATCTGCTCTGGCACCTTTTCTCACTGGAAAAAGAAGGAAAAAGTGGTCATTCTTTGGAGGTAGAGCTGTCATTTCTCCGTGCTCTATTGTCCACCCTCTCTCTCTCTCTCTCTTTCTTTCCCTCCTGTGGAGGACTTGCCTGGTTGGGCCCTAGTCTCCGCAGCCATGCCAGCCTCCTATCATGTCCTGCATTTTGGGTACCACCTCACTGAATGAAGAGTTTGGGTGAACTCAAATGCCGGCACATTCCCACGACACTTCTGCTGCTCGGGATAAAGGCATTGTCCAACTGTGGATTTGGTGGGGATGCTTGCCATGGACCTGTAGAGGGTTTTGTGAGAGGAAACAGCAAGGGCGGAGGAGGCGGGCGGGGAGGGGGACTCAATTCAACCTTCTCTGCCGGGCTGCCCAGCAACTTTCTCTCTTCCTCTCCTTCCTTGTGTGTCTGTCCTGTGTGCCATTCCCTCCTTGCCAATGATTGGTGCCCAGGGAGGGTGAACGAGAGGAGTGAAATAAGAAGAGCCATTGCCTTCCTCTGGCAAACCGCCTTCCCTCCCCACACTCAGAAGTGGGACAACTTGTCGTGAGAAGACGGGTTGAGGGGAGGGAGGGCCGGCGGTGGGTGGGTGGGCTCACGGACGGAGGAGCTCTTCTGCCCTCCTTCTTTAACCTTTACTCCAAGGGCAGCGGAGAGGAGGAACGGCTGCTCTTGTACTGTTGCGCACCCCCTCTCTGCACCCAGTCGGGTGCTTTTCCTTCAAAATAGAATTGGCCGCGCTGAGCCCCCTTTTCCTCAAATACTGTACGTGTTTCACGTCATGTAACGGCGAGGTCCCTTCGGTGTGGGGCGGGCTGGGAGTGCTTCAGGGGAGGCTGCGTGGGGCACTGGCGGAGCCACCGGGCAGGTGTGGGTCTCAGCTGTGGCAGGGGCGGAGCTGCTTTTTTGGCGGGGGCTCCTGCCTCTCCTCCGAGCGGGCTCTCTCTCGCGCGCGAGCGCCTTTGTGTTGGCGCGGCTGAGGGGAGCGAGCGAGCGAGCCAGCCAGCGAGCCGGGACTCTTTCAGCAGCGAGCGGAGCAGCCACTGAGCAGCGGGCGCCGAGCTTTAAATGAGCATTAAGATCGCGCGGGGAGAGCGGCGGCAGCGGCGTGGGCTGGCTCGGACGGAGCGCGCGTGTGGAGGAAGGAGGCAGCGAGCGCGTCCCCTCGGCTCCAGCGGCGGCAGCGGCAGCGGCAGCAGGTCGGTCGGGCGCTGGAGCGGAAGGCTGGCGGGAAGGGGCAGAAGTGCGGGGGGCAGAAGAGGGAGAGAGCCAGAGGTCCAAGGAAGAGCTTGCACGACCGCCGGCGGGGCGAGGAGGGGGAGGAGGTGAAGGAAGAGGAGGAATGGGCGCCGGGGGAGGTCCGGAAAGGCAGAAGGCAAAAAGGTCCTCTGAGGTGCTGTGGGCAAGAGCGGGAATGGGGACCTGGAGCGGGTCTAATGATGGGGCGGTGGGTTTGAGGAATAGAGGGGGAGGGGAGGGAAGGGAGGGGGAGGCTTGCCCGAGGGTGGTGAGGGGGTGTCGGGGGTCAGCATGTGGTGAGAGGGCACCCTTCTCCCTTGGCCCGCAGGGCTCCCCATGGCGCTCCTGCTCGGAAATCCGGCCCTCCTGCTCCCGACCTTGGTCTCTTTCTTTGGAAATAGTCGTTCTTTACCAGCTCCTTGTTTCGAATTGCGACCCTCACTCACTCCCCCCCCCCCGTTTAACTACTTCTGTCACGTCCCTTTTTTTGCCGGTGACAGCCCGAAGTGCCCGCTACCTGTTTGCTTGCTCGGTTTTCCAGCAGGAAGGTGTGTGTGTGTTGGAGACCTCAGAAGGCGATGATGGGTTGTCTTGTTTCCATCCTTGGCGCCTGGTGCCTTGGACAGGGTCGTTCCCCGCTGTTTACACCATTGTCAAGACAGAGGCGCGGGTTTTTTCCGGTGTGCACAGGTTTCCCTGCTGGCAGTCATTTCTACCTGTGGAATTTACCTGCCCTGCACAGGTACTTTGCACCCTGTTTTGGTGTGTAAGGGCCCTTGCCATCGCTTGAGATACGGTCCTTGCTGCCATACATTAAAATAGGGGCCAAGAACCTACATCGTGGGAAATATTCGTCACTCTTGAGCAGCATCATTAGGTATTTTGGAGGTTGGAAGTCACAACGAACTCCTCGTCGGGCTTTCAGAAAACAAATAACTCTGATTTACACTCTTTTACTGTGAACGGCGACTTTAATATGATCCTCAGAAACGTCCACTTTTTGTACAATGTGATCACACGAAAAGGTTTTTGTAGAGTTTGATCATAAAGAAAGATTTCTTCGATACAAGACAATTGTGTAGCATTGGAGAAGGGGGAGTAGCAAGTGCTGATACCCTAAGTCAGCAATAATAATAATAATAATAATAATAATAATAATAATAATAATAATAATAATAATAATAATAATAATAATAATAATAATAATAATAATAATAATAATATAAACAACTAAAACACCCAGCTCTGGGACATGAAGTGACATTTGTAAGGAAAGTTCCTTATTTAAATAAGACCAGAATTTATGACTAGGAGATGCCTGTTGCTGCATGAACGACAACTGTTTGCCATTGATGGTTTGCTTAGTATCAGACACATGTTGGGAAGATAGTTGCGTTATCAGCCATATGCAAAGCTTTGCCTCTTTTCTGTGCTGATTGTTGGTCTCTTCCTGTTCTCTCCCGTTTGCACTCTTCATGCACAATGATATCAACAGTGACACACAATGCCTGAGATGCTCCTGAAAGCAAAGAGCTTTGGTAATGAAGGTCACTGAACAAGCATTTGCCTAACACAGCCAGACTCATTCCTGCTACCCACTTTTCCCCTGAGGCAGGATTCTTTAAGGAATTGAACTCTAGCCTAACCTGAATGTACCTGTAGAGTGTTGGGTTGCAGAAATTAACTATGAATATAATTACATCCATGTAAGACTCCCAGCCAAGCTGATATACTGAGTTCTTCTCAGTTCCCCCAACTCATATTTGCTGCACTTTTAGGGGGGTGATTTCAGACTAAGCTTTATCGAACTAAGTGGCACTTACGTCTGAGTAAATATGCAGAAGATAGCATTGCATGTAAACAAGGCTTTAAAAACACCTCTTTTTTGAGCTTAGTAGCATTCTGTTCTCTTGAAGTAGATAGTCATGCTGCATTAGCAAAAAGTCAATATTAATGTGAAATATTACATTTATACTATAAATATATGCAAAAGAGATTTCAGTGAATCTAAATGAATAATGAATGATCAATAAATGATTCTAAAATTCTTATATTGATTCAGAAACCTTCTTGTCATAATTTTCATTCATGTTATCACTGATTTTTGAATTTGGTACAAAGAAAAGAGATGAAACATCAGCAGCAATGTGATTATTAATGGTTTAAATACTCCTTCTTATGCGGAGTGTTGGGAATGTTAAACATTTCATGTGATGTTTCAGAAATTACAACTGAACAGCAGTGGATGACACATTACAATAGCAAACAGAACAGTGCATGCCTTGTTCAACCATGACGCACTGTTTTTTTTTTTTTTTAAATTGATGTCACTATTGTTTCAAAATAAATGAAAATGCTCAAATAGGATTTCACAAGAACAAGAAAACTTCACGGACATACATACATACATACATACATACATACATACATACATACATACATACATACATACATACATACATACATACATACATACATACATACATACATACATACATACATACATATATATATATATACATATATATATATATACACACACACACACACACACACACACACACACACACACACATACACATACATACATATATATATACATACAGTGTATATATATATATATATATATACACAGTATATATATATATATATATATATAGAGAGAGAGAGAGAGAGAGAGAGAGAGAGAGAGAGAGAGAGAGAGAGAGAGAGAGAGAGAGAGAGAGAGAGATGATTGTGGGTGGCATTTTATGTTGAACAGAAATTGCATTTTAGCTTTGTATTTAATGTCTAATTAAAATAGGTTACACCAGTTAAAAGTGATACTTTCTATGCTCAATTTATTTCTAGTTAGCCCCATTGAACTCAATGGGACATTTACATTGAGTAGGCATGTACAACATGCACTCAATATGTGAAATAATGGACAATTTATAGAAGATGTAATATAGGTATACTGTTTTATCAACAAAACAAAGCTTCTGAGGATTAAAGAGACTTTTGTTCACATATATTTTCAAAAATTCAATTTAAATTTTAAATAGAAATTAAATTAAATTTGAAGTTCAATTAAATTTGACTTAATATTTTCTTCACCAATGATGATTTAGATGAGATGAGATGAAATTTTTACCGAATGTCTTAAAAATGACATCTGTGAATTTTTGAGATGTTTATGGTAAATATATCCTAGATTATTTTTTAAATGAAAGTTAACTGAATTCATTTTATAGTAATTCTACTGATTTCAGTAATTGAGATTTAAGTAGTACATATGTTTTCCTTACTGAAATCTTAGGGACATTAAAATGCTGAATTTTGAGTACATCTTATCTGTGGCAAATTAACGTATTTCTAGGATAGAACATGTGTGAAGAGAGATATGATTTGGGGTAAATTGGGATGCTTAAATCTTATTGAATTCAATGAGATTTTAAATATATACTGTACATAGAATTACTGTATAGCCAAACATTTTAGATGCTGACATATGTACAAATAAATATATTGCTCTTTGCATCCATTGTCTTTGAAAAAATAAACAAACCAAGGATTAGTGATTTAAGCTGGAAGAAGATCTCATATAACATATTGAATCAGAGAATGATTTGTCCTTCAACTACTAGGAAGAGAGGCTGAAATAAATCTATCATAACATTAATTAGAGCATGACCTTTTCGCCACCGCATTCTTCTTTTCTTATTTGTTGACTTTTGATAGCTAGAAGCAATGAATTACTAATCTCAAAGAAGATGATGTCATCACATTCTTCCACTTCATTGATCATCAAAATAGGACAATAATGGGTTCTGAAATATATGCCCCATCTTCTTAAAATTCCTTTTTCCTTCAAGGGACAACCTGTCCTGTAGGGCTGTGTTTCAAGGAGAAGACTGAATACAGTGTGTAAATAAAAATATACATTCTTACATTTAAGAAGATAAGATGCAGTGGTCTGTGGATAGTGCTATGCTTTTCACATGTATGATTTGATTCAAAGAGAATATTGTGAACTGAAAATGTATGTTTCTGCTTTAAGCCTAGTATTTTAAAATATTTCACTAAAGTATTCTAAGAGAATAATTTTCACAAACTGGAAGCAATTCATCATTTCTTAGCTTGATATAACACTGGGTTATGGTTAACATCTAGAAATTACTCTTGCTTTTTTAAACATGTTCTAGTATAGTTCAAAATATAATATCTGCCAATAAATAGTCTTGAAAATATTGAATTACTAATTGTATCAACATTGGTAAATGCACCTATAAATGCCTAAAATATTACAAGAGATGTTAGTTCAATTGTATATTATCTTTTTTTAAGGTTTACGCAATAGTATTAAACTAGGGAATCAAGTCAAATAAAATCTTCCTCCTAAGTAAACACACTTAGAGACAGTGTCGTAGGAGTGGTACAGTGCACACTGAAAATTGAAAATTAAGACATATGGTATGGAGGTTTGGTTAGTTTCTCTTCAGTGCTGTGTGAGTTTTCAGAGTTTACAACACTTTTTAGCACCTTTCAGGGAACTATATGAAACGACGGCATACATTTGGAATTATTCTGGAATGGGAAAAGAAAGGACATCAACAGAAACACTACAGAAATAATGTGTTGAGTCAACAAAAACATTTTCTTGCAAATGTGGGAGGTCTCTTTTCTGAACAGGGTCTTCCCATTTTTTTCCCTTCCTATTTCAAGAAGAACTATCTGGGGTTGATTCGACTTCTTTGATTGCCTGGTTTGTTTTTTACATTTTTTCCCATACCTCATGCATGTTCCGCTGCTGTATTAAAAACAACCACAACAAGATAATCAAAGGTTCTTCTACCAAAATGATGAAGACTTAGGAATGATTGTAAACATCATATAGTAAACCCAATGGGAGGAAGGATGTATAAGAGAAAGAGTTATAAGGAGGCAGTACTATAGGGCTCCTCCCACAGGCATCAGCTGAAGTAACTGATAAACTGGATTTTTCCAAGACGTAAGATTTGGAACACATATTCCTCTGTTTAGCATACAATTTTTTAGTGTGGATGATTTTACATTCCATTTCTACAATGATACATGGATGCTATATGTACAAAGAGAACATATTAGATGTCAGCCATAGACTCCTTAAACTGGAACAGTCACAGAATAGTATGGACATGTTCTGAGGCTGTGAACCTTAAGCCCCTCTGAAATATCAGTTCACTTCAATGGAGCTTGTGTTGAAGCAGGCTACATCTTTTCCTTGAAGTAGTATAACAGCCTAGCATACAAATCCAAAGCACTGTAAACTAGAAGCTAAGAAAATGACACTCTGAATTATGAACATCACCTAGTAATGTTTTTTTCTTCTTTCAGTTGACTTGGTAGCAAAAGGTTGCTTGGTTTCAGAATAGAGTATAATATTTGTATGTTTTTAGACGATCATGTTTTCCAAACAACAGTAATCCTAAAAGAAGAGTTGTGTTTAAATTATTGTTTCAATATCATTGATGAGCAGACTACAGTTTATAAATGCTTTTTAATTGTGAAGATGGTGATGATGATTAGATTATAAGATTAGAGGACTTTAAATTATTCAGAAGTGTTGTTATTGTTTGGATCTTATAGGCGGGATATAAATAAATAAAAAATAAATATATCGGCAAGATTTTAAAGGTTTAATTTAATTCTTTAGTATGTAGGAGGCAGTGGAAGACAGGAGGGTACTTACTGCTGACTAGACATTATAGGAATGCACTGTCAGATTGTACTACATGTTGTTTCAGGCTGATAAATTTATCCTTATGGAAAGTCTGGTCTTCCCAGAATTGATTATCAGATGATCTCCCTTGATATAAGAACAGAAATGCAACAAGAGTAGGCCGCTCATTTTGTAATGTACAGTGGTGCCTCACATTACGGCATTAATTTGTTCCAGTGAAATTGCTGTAGAACGAAAACGTCGTAATGTGAAAATTAAAAACCCATTGAAATGCATTAAAACTCCAATGGGCTAAAAACTCACCGTCCAACGAAGATCCTCCATAGGGCGGCCATTTTCGGTGGCTGTCTTGCGAGGAATCCATCCCAGAAAACAGCAGGGAGCCATTTTATTTACCCGGTGGCCATTTTGAAACCGCCAATCAGCTGGAGGAAAATGTCGTTTTGTGAAGAATCGGTTCCCGAAGCAGGGAACCAATCATTGCAAAGCGAAAAAAAGCTTATTCAGGCCATCGTTTTGAGGTCTCAAAAGCGATCGCAAAAGCATCATCGTAATGCGGTTTCGTTGTAATGCGGGGTAATCGTAAAGTGCGGCATGATTGTATCTCAATTATCTGAGAAAATACACACTTAACAAGCAAGGGATAGCAATGCTGCCTGTGCCTCCTTGATTTTAAAGCACTGAAAAGCTTTACACACTTTTTACAATAAACCTTAAAATCCTTCTGCAGCTAACCTTTTTATACTATAACATCTTTTAGGTCATGTACTCGAAGACCCACAGTTCTTCACTAAGAAAGCTCTTAAATGTAGACTCACCATCTACTTCAAATACAAATTACAATTCCCATTCCCACCCATCCCCAATAATTTACTGAATTTAAAAAAATTGAATGTTTTGGGGATGTATCTGATATGCATAACACATTATAAAATGCATGTTGAAAGCAAATAGTGGATTTAAATATTACTTTTCATGAATTTTAGACAAATGCCAACAGCATTCCTATAACTTTGCCTCTGTGACATTTCCAATCTTTCTTGTATGCTTAGAATACGAATAATTACAACTATGACAAATAATAATTAATTCTCAAGTGATTTCTTGGTCTGGAGATGACTGCATGGAGCACAAGGTTTTTTTTATTTTAGAAAGTCATTTTTGTGACAGAATTCATTTTAGAAAGACAAGGTCACTTGCAGTCATGTTAAAGAAGACAAAGGATTAGATAATAATGTCTTGTGGCATTGTAGTGATCTAATGATTACAGACAAGGTGCACTCTTATTATATTATGTAAACCTTTAAATACTCCAAGGAAGACATATACAAAAATCTGCAGTTGCTAGAAGTTTTTTCAGATGATAGGTTATAATGTTTTCAGTACCTTTTGAAAGCAGATATCTACCAGAAAAGCAAGCAAAGGAGTACATATGATTTCAGGATATTTGGAAAAGCTTAATGTCAAAACAAAATGGATGAGTATGTCACTTAACCTTTTTGCTTACCATTGTTAAATCAGACTACATCTCAATTAATAATGTTTAACTGATTCTTAATTTATTATTTTCCTGTCCTGTTGGTTGAATTCAGATGAAACCTGGAATCCCAGAGTATTGAATGACTTTTTAAAAAAAATGTCTGGATAAATAAAACATTCCACCCAAAATTAGAAGCAAGCTGCACAATTAGTGCCAAGGTAGAGTCACATTGGGACTCTATGAATACCCTGATCTTTAGAATGTAATAAAATTCAGGTCCACTCTAGTGGCATGATAAATTTTGTGTTTTAGTATGTTTCTGTAAAACATGTTAAAACATAAAATGTTGACATTCAGTTAATGAGCTGCTTTATTTTTCTGTAACTTGATAGCAAACAACAATGGTGTTAATAGCATCAGGGAACTATTAACTTTTGGAATTAAATGTAGATATTCATTCATTTTTCTCTTGCAGAAGTAAGATTATTTAGTATATTTCCCAGGGAGTAAGTTATATCAGATTCAGTGAAGCTTATTTCTAAGTAGACATGCATAGGACTGCATTGTTATTTAGATGATTTCACTGATTATATTGTAGGAGATCTTATATGTTTAGAACTAGTTGTAAGTTACTTTTTATTATACATCCTATTACTTGGTTGGGAGTTGGGGGCACTGCTTTACAGTGGTTCTGCTCCTTCCTGGCTGACCATGTCCAGAGGGTGGTGCTGGGGGACAGTTGCTCTGTGCCATGGCATTCATGTCATTGGGTTCCTCAGGGCTCAATACTGTCCCCCATGCTGTTTAACATCTACATGAAACCTCTGGGAGAGGTCATCAGGAGGTTTGGGTTGAGGAGTCAGCAATATATTGATGACACTCAGCTCTACCTCTTGTTTTCCACCAATCCAGGTGAGGTGGTTTCTGTGCTGAACCCGTGTCTGGACCTGATAATGGACTGGATGAGGGTTAATAAATTGAAACTCAATCCAGACAAGATGGGAGTGCTGTTAGTGGGTCCCTCGCCAGACAGTCTGGAGGGCTATTTCCCTGACCTGAATGGGGTCACACTTCCCCTAAGGGACAGGGCCCGCAGCCTGGGGGTGCTCTTGGACCCCAGTGGAAGCCAAGGTGGACTCGGTGGCCAGGGGCGCCTTCCTTCAGCTGTGCAAATTGTACCAGCTATGGCCCTACCTGGACGAGTTACACATGCACTGGTAACATCTCGTATAGATTATTGTGATGCGCTCTACGTGGGGCTGCCTTTGAAGGTGGTCCAGCGACTGCAACTGGTCCAGAATCGAGCTGTGTGGCTGGTGAGTAGTGGGGCCACTAGGGGACATATCAAGCCGATTCTTATTAAATTACATTGGTTACCAGTTGCTGCCTGGGCCCAATTCAAAGTGCTTGTTTTGACATATAATGCCCTAAACATCTTGGGCCCTGGATACCTGAAGGACCGCCTCCTTCCATATGAGTCAGAGTGCCCTTTTGAAAGAGCCGTCCCTCAAGGAGGTAAGAGGGATGGCTTGTAGACAAAGGGCCTTTTCGGCAGCTGCCCCAAGACTATGGAATGCTCTCCCGACTGAGATTCGTCTGGCACCGACACTGATGACATTTCAGGACCAGGTCAAAACCTTCCTGTTCCAGGAATTGAAATAATATCAACTATGGGTCCTCATGGCAATTTTAATTGTTTTACCTTTTTATTGTATTTTAATTGTTGTAAGCCACCCAGAGACCTTTGGGTAGAGTGGGTGGAATATGTTAAATGAATGAATGAATGAATGAATGAATGAATGAATGAATGAATGAATGATAGATAAATAAATAAATAAATAAATAAATAAATAAATAAATAAATAAATAAATAAATAAATAAATAAATAAATAAATAAATAAATAAATAAATCTAGTTCTAGCATATTACATTTTCTGTGTTCTTTGTTTATTACAAATTGTTCATGTAGTTCATTATGCCCTGTACAAGAAATTATGCTCTAAGATATTATAGCTATGAATTTTGAAAATGAATTCTGGTTGTATCCTGTTGTACCCATCTACCAGTGGAAGTGACCACACTGGTGGAACAAATCCTTCCACAATATTTCACCACAAAACTGGTTCAGAGGGAGAATCTATAGAGCAGATCTGGGATATTATGAAAGGATGCATATGGACAAAGGAGAACCTACGTATTTTATGTAGGTGAAATTCTGTTTGTGTGCGTTTAATGGAAACCATTGTGTATCTTGACCTTGCAGGATCTTTTTGAGCCATGTATTTTAGTGTTCCTCAACAATTTAAGTTGCTAAGAAACCCACTATGTGTTGGGTATATAATTTTCATTGAAAATGCCATCATAGCCTACTCAGTCAAATCTTACTATAAATATTTATGTCCCCCTAAAATATCCAATTTCATACATCTTGTTCAAAATCAGTTGTACTGAGTTATTTTGTCGAGATTCCTGTAAAAATACATTTCACCATTGAAAAACTGATTAATTAAGTTTTAATGAATAAATTCATGGCATTACTTTTGAATAATATTTGAAGAACAGCACTTGATTTCTTTTCGTGGGAAAAATAAATTTTCTTCTGAAATGCAGGGGTACTGAAAATACATCTTAATGCATCGAAGTATGATTAAACAGGTGAAAATAAGTGAAAATTCTTAAAAATTAGAAACTATTGAGAATTTCTGGGCTCTACCTTCTCTAGGAATTACGTATTTTAAAATAGTAAACAGGAAAAGTGTTTTTAAAAGTATTTCATAAGTATCAAGAGTACACTTTTACACTCAGAAGTACATTTCACTAAGCTTAGTGTAATCAGTAAATTTACTAAACCTCCAAACAAATATCTTTATGCTGCCTTTGTGGATTTTTCATCAGCCTTTGATCTGATAGACAGAGAATGCCTATGGTGTAAATGGGGAAAAACAAACATTGACAAGAGACTCCTGTGGCTTATACAGCAACTGCATAAAGAAAACATGATGCAAGTGCATGTGGGCTTACAGGGGGCTCTGTCACAACAGGTTTGCATTAGTTGAGGGGTGAAACAACGCTGTATTTTAGCACCTTTTCTCTTTAACTTTTATTTAAACTGCTTCATCCCTCAAATGGCTTCCCCCTCATTCTTCCCTCCAACCATTGGCTCTAGGAAGATCTCAATATTGCTTTGTTCTGATGACCTCTGAACAAAATTGGTCTTAAAAGAATGCTGTCCAAATTTGGGCAGCTCTGTAAAGAGGAACGGCTAACAATCAACTACAGCAAAACAAAGATTATGGTCTTTGGAAAGAGCGCCTCTAAGCAAAACTGGTCACTGGAAGAGCATGCTATTGAGCAGGCAGACTCATTTAAATATTTGGGTGTGCAATTTTGTGAGAACCTCTCCTGGAGACAGCGTTTAAATGCCACCATTTTATTGAGCACCAGATCAATAGGGCAATTTAAAAGATTTTTTTTTATGGCAGAGAGGCCAGCTGATAAATTCCATTTTCAAAATGTTTGTTGCCAGAATTCTAGCACAAATGCTCTGTGGGACAGAACTATAGGGATAGACAGCCAAGCCCAAATTGGAAATCTTGCAGAACAAATTCATGAGGCTGATACTGGGGCTTCCCCCAAGAATTCCCTCAGCTTATCTCAGAGCTGAGTTAGGCCTGTTCTCAATTGCCACTAGAATCTATCTGGCTTATTTTAGGTATTTTAGGTATTGGCATAGACTGAACAGCTTGGAGGCTCCTCCCTGACAAAGTTCTCCTGGTTAGAACAACTAAAGTTCAGTTGATGGACACAACAATGTCACCAAAAATTAAAGGTTTACAATCTTCTGATGGAAAAGTTCCTTAGTTTAAGTTCCCTTAGGAGCTTAGGAGCTCCCTTAGGAGCTTAAACTAGTTAAGAACTGGATCTTTGACCTTGATGCCAGTCAGGACAGGGCGGCTGTTGTTGGTCTCATTTTTTCTACCTGGTATCCCCAACTTCAGGTGAACCAGGCAAAACCAAAATATTTTGAGTCACTGACTTTTCCCAAGATTTGCAAAGCTTTTACAGAACTCAGATTTGGACAGATGGCCTCAGCATACCTCGAAGGGAGATATAAAGGAATTTCAGTTGAGGAACGAAAATGTGTTTTTGGCTGCAACCAGATTGAGGATTTAACTCACTACTTACTGTTTTGTCCTCTCTATAAAAAATCCTAGAGAAAGATTTCTGGCACCCATCATTCAGATTCATTTGAATTGTGCCACCACTGAAACAGTAGTTGGATTGCTTGCCGATACACTGTTGTACATTACATATGCTGTACCACAATTTGCACTGTCAGCTAAAAGGATGAGGTTTCGATTTGTCAAGGAGCATAACAACACATAAATGCTGAATACAGTGGACTGACATCATATGCCATGACAATATTCTTAGACCAGGTTTTATTGGTTTTATGGCAATTACCTGCTTTAATTGGATTTTATATGCTACAGTAGTCTGTACATTGCAAAGGTCTATGGCCAGAAACAATAAAGTGTATGTATGTAAATTACTCAGCAATATGTTTCTATAATATTGCTTCTTAAATAGATTATAAATAATAAAAGTAGTAAAAAATTTATTTATTTATTTATTTATTTATTTATTTATTTATTTATTTATTTATTTATTTATTTATTTGATTTATACCCCGCCTATCTGGCCCGCCGGACCACTCTAGGCGGCTTTTCTTTTCAAGTTGGCTCATAATTTTGTTTTGGCAAAGTTTCTGTGCTTTTCATTAACTTGTTAAAAGAAATTGTGGCAGAAATGCTTTCACAGTTTATTCAAAGATACCTATTACATGCTTTGCAATCTGAAATTAATTATACGAAATTAAATGCTTTTGCTAGTCATACACATCTGTTTCATGTTGATTGTTAAGTAAGAACTGACTTGAGGAACGTATTTTAAAGGAGTCACAAACATACAGTGACTTTTTATTACCAGTGCATTGCTTTTCCTTATAATGCACTTAATAAATTAACTTTGAGAACGTGCAAATAACATTTGCAGTAAAAATATAATTCAGTGATTTTAACTGAAGAATACTCTCATATAATTTATCACTCTATTGTCATCATATGCTAATCCTCAACTGAAGCTGAGGATGAAGTTTTGGTTACACAAACTTGTTTCAAAAAGTATTACAATTGTTTAGAGCTGGCTGGACTGCTCAGTGGTTTAGAGATCTAGCTGTGGAGCCAGAGGCTGGGAGTTCTATTCCTAACTGTGCATCTTAACAGTAGAGCCAGCCTGTGTGACCTGCTGTGGGGCCAGCTGCGCAGTCCCGGGGCACCCTCAGAAGAATGGAATAGTAAACCACTTATGAGTATTCTCTACCTGGAAAACCCTAGAAAGGTAAAGGTTCCCCTTGACAATTTGTCCAGTCGCGTCCGACTCTAGGGGGCGATGTTCATCTCTGTTTCCAACCTATAGAGCTAGTGTTTGCCCAAAGACAATCTTCCGTTGTCAGAATTAACTTGACAGCACATCCTCCTCCTCCTATTTATTATCATCAGGAGTAAAGCTCCATGGCCAATAAAAAGTATTTGGATTCCAGTCCTCATTATTTGTCTTCATTGGCTATGATAGCTAGATGTGATGGACACTGAAATACAATAACATTTGGAGGGCCAGAATTGTCCGTCTCTGGTTTATACGAAATTAATAACCCTTAAGTAACACTCTTCTGCTTCCCAGATTTGTTTAAGGTTGCTGTCCCATACCCACTTACTTTTGAGTAAGCCCCACTGAATGTCACAGAAGTTACATATGAGCGTACATGTTTAAGATTGCACTGTATATCTGTGCCATGACTAAATTACTGTACATAGTTATGTACAAAATAAAATTACTTCTCATTCATATGTAGCAAGATATTAGAAGATAGCTCAAATAGCTTAAATTATAATTTCAGTATTTTTTAAAATATGGTCTCTGTTTTGATTAAATATCTTTATATGTAAATCAGTGCTTATATCAAAAGAAGTTATGGTACTTGAGAACCCAGCAGATCATTGAACTCATATATATATTGATAAATTATCAGTTGATCTGTTCCCAGTGTTCTAAAATTTTGTATTTTCCTGTAATCCATGCAAAATGCCTAGATGAAGTGTTTCTAGAGTAAAGATTGACCATGATGGATACCAATGCATAATAAAAAAACCAAGTCATACATATGCAAAAATCACTTTTATCTATATAGTAAAAATAAGCTATTGATTATCAAAATTCTGCAAGGATTTTATGGCTAATTTTTAAATGCCCAGACGTCCAAAGAGAACACTACTGAGAAGGAACTGACTTGACCCATATACCCACACTCCTTAAAGGCAGCTGGCAATTTGTGTGCTTTCCCCTTTATAATACAAATCAATTCCCCTTTTTACTGTTCATGAGTTCTGGATATACTGATTTAAACTGAGAAAGAACCTTGGCAACACACAACACTGAAAAATTCAATGAAAATCTCAGATTATTTACTAAATCTGTGTTTAAATGAGATATGTTCATATGAGATAAAGAGTTAAATATGGATTTTTAGAAAGCAATCTTAGGTTGATCAATATGATGCTAAAAAGGAGGTTTCATTCATTTAATCCTGATCATATAAAAGTATATTGCAATTTTTCTCAGATGCACTATGAACACCAATTCCCTTTCTACCTTTTGCTACCCAAACATACACACAGAGAGAGACACACACACACACACACACACACACTCATATTGTTGAATTATTTCCTTCCTTCCTTCTTTGATTTATATACCACCTTATTAATTCACACACTACCCTATGTTTAAGCATAAACAAGTTTAAACTTAAAGTCCCCATATATCCCACATGACAGTACATTTCACAGGCCTTTCACAAAGCAATTTCCTCAGCTGAACATTTGGATACCACTTCAAACTTACAGTCGTTGAGAAAAGAGCAGAAAGAAACAATGTCCTTTTGATACACTGCCAATCTCCCAGCACCTTCCTAGGCAAACCTTACTGCTCTGATGCCACACTTATAGAACACTCCCTGCAAAGATTCCATTGTACCAATGGATTGAAGAAATTGAGTGCCTGTCCTCAATATTTTGGGGGAAGGCAACCCCATGAGATTCCAAGGATCTTGCTCAGTTCCCATCTGTACTCAGCTTTCAGGAGGCAGCAAAAACCTCTTACAGAGGCTTTCTACTTTTGCTGGTGGTGATAAGTGCCATTTTTGGTGGAGAATCATGATACCTAGCTAATGGTCAGAAATTAGAATTTTCTTACTTAAATCTGCTTGCACAAGTAAACGGACATAATAAATCTCAGTGGTGAATTGCTACTAGCCAAAAACTTAGTGTATGCAAACACCACTCAGGTGACTCAGCATGCAACTCCAAATCTCTATGTTGACCTCTTAATTAGAGGCAATTCGTTCTGAAAATGTATGCCAATGGACTTATGCTGGTGTAAATCTTCAACTGGATTCCAGCCAGTTTATAATAACTGGTATGTAGTAAAACAAACAAACAAACAAAAACCCCAACAACACAAACCTAGATCATACAGCTTTGTAACTTCACCTTGGGAATTGTCTATCTAAATGTATTTATTCATTGTATTTATCTGTTCTTCTAAGACTTTCAAAGGAGGTATAAGTGCAAGACCTGCGATAAGAGTTTCTAATTTTCTTTCCTTAAGATAATGGGCATGATTCTAGCAAAGTTAAAAAAACTTGAAGTCCAGTCATTTGGTGCTAGAAATCCATAAGCAAAGTGTTGCTTATTGAATGTTTCTGCTAATGGGCAGGAAATGCACTCACCTTTCTTTCATCAGTCCATGGGTGTGTCCCCTGAAAATATACTTGTACTCATCCATACATTGCATAAAAACAATAATCTCAGAGTCAGATGTAATCCATAGGGCTATCTGTCTCACAGGGTTCCCCTCAGGAGGGGTATCAAATAGGGCACCTTGTAATAATAAACTAATGTAGATGTATACTCACAAATGCATCTATTTGATAAAGAAACAAAACTAAAAAGGCTTTGTTAAGGCAAAATAAAAACAAAGTATGTGTAGAAAGAAAAATAATTTTCTCTAGCCAGGTACTATAAATTAAGGGCATTCAGACGGTATGCTACACTAGCACTCATCTGATTTGGTAAGAGTAAAATAACTACAAATTATTTTTTTTATATGAATGCTTATTAGGAAAAAGTCCATGTCTATAATTACTATCAGCACAATATGAGAATGGAAAAAGAGACACCTCAGAGATTTGAATGGATGTGAGAGCTGGACCATAAAGAAAGCAGACTGCCGAAGAATTGATGCCTTTGAATTGTGGTGCTGGAGGAGGCTCTTGAGAGTCCCCTGGACTGCAAGGAGAACAAACCTATCAATTCTAAAGGAAATCAACCCTGAGTGCTCACTGGAAGGACAGATCCTGAAGCTGAGGCTCCAGTACTTTGGCCATCTGATGAGAAGAGAAGACTCCTTGGAAAAGACTTTGATGTTAGGAAAGTGTGACGGCAAGAGGAGAAGGGGACGACCAAGGATGAGATGGCTGGACAGTGTCTGCGAAGCAACCAACATGAAATTTACAGACCTCCGGGAGGCAGTGGAAGATAGGAGGGCCTGGCGTGCTCTGGTCCATGGGGTCACGAAGAGTCGGACACAACTTAATGACTAAACAACAACAACAGAGATTTGAAGTCAGATATGTATCGAACCTGTGTGAAAATTCCTCCATATTTATGTTCTGTGTGTTTGACAGTGTTGTTCCCTTAGTTAATAATGTGTGTGCTCTCCATGTTGCTATTATTCTTTTTGGTGGTATCTACAGAAGAAATGTAGAGTGTAAATCAGTATATGAAAAAACAGCACATTGATAAGAGCATTTATCGGTATACATATAGCTTTATTAAGAGAAAAAGGCCTGATTCTGAAAAGTGAGCTGGAACAACCAGTCATAATTACACAACATATGGCACTTTTGTGTGTCTGCCTTTCATGGTCAGATCTATAGTGATTATTCAGCTGTTGCAAAATTTTTATTGGGATCTTTACAAACTTCTGTGTTTCTATAGAGTTTAAGTGCAGATGCCTGGTATTTTGCTGCTTTAGATAGTAAGTTGCACTAGAGTAGACCTATTGAATCAATGGCAGTTTGATGAATCAATGCCTTCATAAGCTCCGTTGATTCTAATGGGCATACTCTAGTGCAGCTTACTATCAAAATCAACTATATTTCAGCCATCTGTACTTAAACTTCATTGAAACATTAGAAGTTTGCACAGTTCAAAATAACCCATTGTGCTAAAATTAAGTTGAGATCCCGTTGGAATCAATGGAATTTACAGAGGACTTGACTCACCAAATCCCCACTAATTCAGTGGGCCTCATTTACAACACAAACCAACAAGATTCCAACCAGTATATCTATGGTTTACCAACCCAGGATGTCTAAGAAGCAAGATCGAAACAATAGCTAGATACCGCTAAGGGCTGGTGGTGTTCTGAGTGGTAGAATGAGGTGCCCTTGGTCTGGCTGCATCATGTTGTTGCTGATAATACTTAAAGCTTTTAAATATGTATTTACATCTTAGTAAATGTAAAGGTTCCCCTTGGGCATTTAAGTCCAGTCGTGTCCAACTCTAGGGTGCGATACTCATACCCATTTCCAAGCCATAGAGCCAGTGTTTGTCCAAAGACAGTTTCCGTGGTCGTGTAGCCAGCGCGATTAGACATGGAACGCCATTACCTTCCCACCAAGGTGGTATCTATTTATCTACTCGCATTTTTACATGCTTTCGAACTACCAGGTTGGCAGGACCTGGGACAAGCGATGGGAGCTCACTCCGTCATGTGGATTTGATCTTACTACTGCTGCTCTTCTAACCTTGCAGCACAGAGGCTTCTGCGGTTTTACCCGCAGTGCTACCACGTCCCCCTTTTTACATCTTACATTTCTTAATTGTGTGAATTTCTTCTCTCTTCTGGAAATAATTTGATGTTTAGCTTGGACTGAAACAGATATGAGAGGTGATTGTTGAATAGTTGCTGCTGTTCCTAAAACAGGGTATGAGGAAGAAATGCACTGAATTTTTTTCCCATATTTCACCTCAGAAAAGGCCACATCCTTGCCTTTCTTATTTCACAATGATGTTTACTGAAGAATTCTCCTTTAGATATCATCCATTTCTTTCTCCAGAAGACAAGCACAGATTTTTCTAAGGGCCCTATGTAAAGTTTCTTCCCTTTTACTGTAAGAGCAACATGCCAGTTTTACTGAATTTAGTTTATATTATGGAATGAAGATTGCAGCCTTGCAAAGGGTTCTGTTTTCAGAAAAAACTAAAAGTCTAAATCCAAAACCAAATTACTCTACTTAAAGTTACATCGGGGCTATACACAAGAAAGGGGCACCTTTGAGCAACACAGGACAGCATTTGGAAATAATGTGTTATGTTTAGGAAGATAGTGCCATGTTTCCCTGAAAATAATATTTTCCCTGAAAATAAGACAGGGTCTTATATTAATTTTTGCTCCAAAAAACGCATTAGGGCTTATTTTTAGGGGATGTTTTATCTTACCGTCATATCATCTTCTGGTTGCTGCATAATGGTGGAGGGCGGGGTTTCATTTAACTGGAGCTTATTTTGGGGGTAGGGCTTATATTACGAGCATCCTGAAAAATCATGCTAGGGCTTATTTTCAGGTTAGGTCTTATTTTCGGGGAAATAGGGTAGCATTTACTTCTTAGTTTTAAAACATTGTTCTGGGGACTGTTTGGATTACTTTTTGCAATGTTTCTATTTTGTAAAATATATTTGGAAAACTGAGAAAATGATGGATTCGTGTCATTACTGATAGGTTACTCATAACGGGGAGGGGAGATTTTTTTTATGACATGTAACATTTTCTCTGTGACCTACAGTTGAATACATAAGCAAGTTCAAGCATGTTTATAATAATATGGCTTTTCTCACCAGATTACTCATAAACATGTTCAAACCCACCCATAAACTCAAACATACTGTAAGTTGCAGGGAAAAAATGACGTCATACCTCCTTTACTCATAACTAGCAAATAATGAATAGTGTGTTGACTTGTAAAAAGAGTAAGAAGTGACTCGAATATGTTGATTTTAAAAGATAATGTCGAAGTTTTGTAAAGGTGAACTATGCAAGGGGCCTTCTTAGAGGAAAAATAAGAGAGGATAGCAAGAGATTAGGGTCAGTGGTCCCTGCTGCTTTAAGGGTTCAGGTTGGATGCAGGAGTTTTGCCAATGATCAGTACTATGCTGAATACAGGAATGTAAGTCCTCACTTGCATCACTCTTGTGTGCAAATTGCAAAATTGCTTTCCTCGCCCTGCAGGTATTTTGTGGTAATCTGCAGAAGAGAGTAGGAGAACAATTCTTTTTCTGCAGCATAAGCAAAACTATGCAGATAATGCTTAATATAAAATTACACTTTACTACATGCAATGCAATTTGTGCAAATTAATGATGGCTGCTGCTTTGTTATGTGGACTTTTAAGGATTAGAATCATCAGAGTGGATGGTTGCTGGCTTTTTAACTATTAGCCAGTTCTTTCGGGCATGCTGTATGTATGTGTGCTTTGCTTCTCAAGAGGAAAAGACTCTAGCTTTTTCATAGAGAAAGTTTGTGCAAAGAAATATTAGGGGAGGAGAGAGATTAGGAGGCATCGCACAAGGGCTTAAAATTTTCTCATCCAGATGTCTTGTGGAGCCACAAGATCCTAAATAAACGAGAACAAAGAATTTAGGCAGCATTCTTCACATTTACTGGGAAATAGAAGGGGCCCATCAAGTTCTGTTTTGCTTAGCTTGCACAAGGCAGCACTTCAAATGGTAGCTGCTGCTAAGCAATTCGCTCACTACTTGAACCACATAGCCTCAGTAAGGATAGGAATCAGCTGTTCAGTCATAATTTAGTATGGAAAATTGTGTTCCTTTTACATTTGTGTCACAACATGTATTGTTCTGATTGCCTAAACCCTAAGTGTATTTAACATCACTAAGATAAATATTCTCGTTTAGAAACTACTACAGTATGTTGTTTATCTAACTCTACTTTAAAAAAAACATTTTATTTTCTCCTTGATGTTCTTTGGTCTGTGGCTAAAGAAGACTGTTAATTCATATGCAGCATAGTGAAGTGGCGTTGGTGTTTTGATGTGTAAATACTTAGATACCAAGAAAGGAAATGGGTCCTTATTTAAGAAAAATGCTTTCCTTAAAAGTTAATGAATAGTTCATTAATGCCTAATTAGACTAAATTGTAGTGATTTTAAATTTTGCAGTGGCATATCCACTCTCACAATCTGAGCAATAACATCAAAAGGTACAATCTATCATTTTCTAGCTATATATTTTTTTAAAAAATGATCATTTGCTTCTCAGAAAATAACATCTGATAGCTGTGGAATGGCTAATTAATTTTTCACTGCAATTGATGTGCAAATAATTAGTCAGTACCACAGCCCTGCTTTACCGTGAGATTCACTCAAACAGTTATTCATTGCTGGGATTCAAGGTCTGCAATGAACTGTCACTACATTTATTTGACTTGATGAATATAGTTATATAAGAGTTTCTTCCCGCTAGTTGATTGATTTTAATTTTCCAAGCTGCCACAAGCTTAAAATCTTTACCCTCTATCTGAAAAACAGTGTTTCTCTCTTCTATTTTATGCTTTTCTGGTTGCATCTGCACTGGAGGGTTATTAGTACAAACCAGCTCAGAGTGACTGCTTGGACACCAGAGACTCTAAAAGCCTGTAATAGCCATAATAATAGAGTTGGTTGAAGGATACTGGTTGCCTTGACAACTGTGCACGTGCCATACAAGATAATGTAACTGCTCTGGTAGCAAGATCTGCACTGCATTTCGATTCCAAAAGGGTTTCTCTCCCCCCCCCCCCGGCCATGTTGTGGTTCACACACCTAAAATTCTGATCAGGTAAATAATGTGGTTTGCTAATTTAATGGATCCCTGTAGTATATAAATAAGAAGCCAAGCATTATTTTAATGTGCTTCTATATTTGTCTGATCAGAGCACCATCAGAAAATGTATATCTGCATCTGGTTATGCAGCCACATCAGTTATTCTTTTCACCGTGGCACCAGTACCTTACTCTGCTAAGAATAAGGAGGTAATTTTTGGCATATATGTCAGAAGCCCTGTAGAGACATTATGAAAAGCATGTAAAATAATCATGTGAGAATATAAAGGGATATAACAAAATGGATATGATAAACATGTGAGAAAGATAAGCATACTAGTTTTGTCCTTTCCATGTGCAGTTCTGTTCTCTACAAATGAATTGCAACAGTCTGAAAAAACTGTTGCAATTCTGTAGTTATAAGTCCTTTGGAGATGCATGCAGTCTTGTCCCCAAAGGACTTAGAGTAATAAACCCTTTACACTCTCTAGGTACAGTGCCTAGAAAATCAACATTCCAGATCATGGGGAGACCCAGCATGGTTAGAAGGGACTGCTCTCTACAGAATGTCATTCACTCACCTTGCATAGAGACTAACAGAAAAGTCCAAGGCAGAACTAGTACATTTCTTCTCTACTTATTTCATTGGTGCTTACTTCCAGGTACTTCATACTCCATGTCTCCAGGTTGGTTTTTAAGGTCTGATTAATTAGCATAGATATGATTGTGTCATATGGGTGGTATTACCAAACCTGGAGCCAACTCTGTTACCATATATATTCTGGTGTATACTACATATTGCATATTCTGGACTTCTGAAGTCAGATGAGATCAGGTGTCTTGTGGCAGTATCTTATGCTAGCAAATATTTTGCATTCTAAGAGAGTCAGTTCTACACAAGAAAATAAATAGACACAAACCTGCTATCAGAAACTGCAATATTAAACAATCGGTTGATGAGCACATCAGCCTCTTAGAACACTTTGTCACCATTCTTAGGTGGAGCAAAAAGACATTTCAAAGGGAAATTAGAGAGAGAAAAATACAAGCATTTGAAACACTCATAAGGGACTTGACCACAATTGGAAGTTTCAAATCACACTACATGTATTAATCACAGCCAATTCATTTGTGTTATCAGTGGCGTCATAATAACATTTGTCAGTCTTTGAGCTGCCACAAACACTTTCAACTCTTCATTGACATACAGTAATCCAATTTTATCCCCCAGAATTAATGCAATTGTCACTTCCAGTACTTTCTGTCTTTAATTCCTGGAACTTCATTATCTACATTCCTCCATCAGCATCACCACAATGTATATTCTAATCTGGATAATAATTTCTGCATCAGATGAAGTAAATAATAGTCCACAACAACACATGCTTAAAAAAAAACTTTTTATCCACTAAACTACACTAGGTCTTATAAAATAACGGCAATATTCCAGTCAAAATCTCTCAGCTATTATTTTCATGGATTTTATGCACAGTCTCCAAGCTATATTAATCCCTTTTTATTTCCAAATTAATTTAATTTATCTTATTACATTGTCTTGTGTTTATACCCAAGACTTTTATACCAATATGTATATAGATTCTTTTTATTTATCACCTCCTGAATTTTGATGCAACTGCAGGAGGCAGTAGAAACTAGGAGGGCCTGGTGTGCTCTGGTCCATGGGGTCATGAAGAGTTGGACACGACTAAACGACTAAACAACAACGATGAAGAAGGGCTGGACTCCAAGAAGTGCCGACACTGTGACGTTTTCTAGTTGGGATGGCTGGGCAGGAATTCCATGGTTATGGATGCTGTTTTATTCATTTTCACTTTCAACATATGTTATTTGTTTCTGTGTGCATTCCTAAGTGTTTAGTAGCTTGTAGTCATGACGGTGCCATGATTTTTAAAATGTGAAACTTTTTTTTTTTTGGTCATCATTCACACATTCAGGGGATTTTGTATTTTGCTCAGTCATAAAGTTAGTAGTGGGCAAGGTGGTGTTGTGAGCAAGGGAGAGAAGAAGAATATTACTGAATACTTTAAAAATACATGAAATTTCATGACCACCTAAATGCCCTTTTGCAGCCTCAGCAACTCAGATGTCTAAAACCACTCAGGGGTAATAGCTTATGGAACATTTCACATGCTTCCTGGGTGCTGGCAAACTGGAAGCAGAAATACAAGAACCACAGTAGTTTAGATATCAATTCATAAATATATCTGTTCAGAATATTATTATTATTATCATCATCATTGTTCCCAGATGAAACACAATTGATATTACTGTATTAGCAACTAAAGAGAGTCATTGGTCCCAGTATACTGAATTTTATTCCTATTGAATAAGCACACCTGTCTTTTCCCCACTTATTCCTGAGAAGAAAATTTTAACTGACTTAGCCCTGGCCTAAGGTTACCATATTCCAGTTTTCTAGAATCTAGGCACCCTAATTTGAATATATTGTGCAACATTAGTTTTTTAAAAAATGTACATAATAAAAGTACTATGTACATTAATTGTTGCATGTTTTTTATATCAATGTATTTTACTCTCCCATCATTCATATGGTAACCATGGGTCTGAGCAAGCTGGCATAGTGTTAATGGTTAGAGTGCTGAAAAGGAGGGCCCAGGTTCAAATTTCTGCTTGGTCACAAAGCTTAGAAGGTATCCTTGGGCCAGGCAGTATTTTGTCAAACCTTTTCTTACAGGGTCACTTTTTGAATAAAATGGTGGAAAGGAGGACTGTGTAGAGCAGCCGTGTCCATTCCAATGCATTAAAAAAAAAAAAACCCCACATTTTGTCACACATATGTGCTTCTGGTTGTATTCTTATCCATTAGCTTGAAATTTTTAACCTCTGTTTTTACTGATGGCAAAAAACACCTGTAGAGACATGAGAATATCACAGGAATCTTCTACAGATAACACAGTGACACCTTGTTTGCAGCGGGGATATGCAGGGAGAATTGATGGTAAACTGGAGAAATTAAGATGTTATTTTCTTCATAGATGCAAATTGAATATTATACTTTCAGAAAATGTTCAAAATATTTTAAAAATATAGTAAATTTCTTTTTGATTTTTTATATACACTCACACACATATGCACACATGAAATTATAGAAAGGCAAGTGTCACTCCAGTGGCACGTCTTTCAAAAAAAAAAACTCCACTCTCATTAGTTGCTATTTCCTTTCATTGCTATAGGATATATTGTAACAAAGAATGAGATTCAGAGCAGATCTTGAACATTTATTTATTTATTTATTTATTTATTTATTTATTTATTTATTTATTTATTTATTTATTTATACACATTTTAACCCCCTCCTTTCTCTCTAAAAGGGCCCATTTACTTTTTGTTTGTCAGAATGTTTTATCCATTTTCAATGGGAACAGCAATTGAGGTAGGGGGTATGGGGGGTAAGGGGAGAATAGGTATGGGTAGGAAAAAGGGTAAAAAATTCAGAGAGTGAAAGAGTATTCTTACATCCTCTTTTACAATTATTCTGAAGAGGACAATCACAGAAGGAAAAATGTAACAATTTTTGCCAGAGTTTCTATAGTTACTAATCTCTCCATTCCCTTGGACTTTCACATTCTTCTTTTATCTACACTTTCAAATCCATATTTCGAGTCTGGTTATAAAATTGTTCCCAGTTTTTGAGTCCTTTTTAAGATGACGTTTCATTTAATGCTTCTGTTAATATATCCATCTCCGTCACTTCCAACATCTTTTCTATCAACTCCTCAAGAGACGTTAATTCTTCTTTCTTCCACAATGTTTCCCATATGTTATCCTCACTGCAGTAATTGCATGTATTATGAAATACCTGATTTCTTTATCTATAATCTCAGGCATAATATTCAATAAAAAGAATTCTGGTTTAAATTGTAATACACAAGATGCAATTTTTGTAACATTTCATGTACTGATCTCCAATAATTTTTTGCTTCCCTACATGTCCACCAGATATGGTAAAAAGCACCCTCCTGTGTTTTGCATTTCCAACATTTGTTGTGGAAATTTTCATACATTTAGCTGGAGTCATATGCCACTAAATCTCTGTTGATTCAATTGGCCTATTCTAGTGTGATTGAGCATGCTAAGCAACAGGATTTGGGCCATAGTAAATGTAACAGCAACCATGATTTCAACAACAATAGCAAAAAGAAGCTTCTCACTATCTATGCCTACTACTTGCCTTCTAACATTCCTCATCTCTTTATGCCAACTCATACTTTCTTTAGGGTAGCACCTAGCCAACTCACAGAATCCAATGGCATTTTAAAAACAGAACTTAACATTTCTGGAAGGCCACAGCATCATAGACTCATAGATTGTAGAGTTGGCAGGGATCCAAAGGATCATGAAATCCAGTCCCTGGCCAATGTAGGTAATGCTGTAAGGCATATAGTCTGAAAAGTTCCTTTTTTAGCCCACAGTTCTTATAATGCATAAACCGGCATTCACACCTGTGGCGTTATCACTTTCTCTGCATTATTTTGAGGCATCTCTGCAAATATTCCTACAATTGCAACATTCACCAGAGTATTTAGTTAACCCATCTATAAAATCCTGTGAAAATGTAGATAGCTTCACTCATTGGTTATTTACATGAAAAACCTTGTTTCTTGCCAAAGAGTTGGCCAAACCAGTGAATGCAAGTTTTGGCCAATATCTGTTGTCTATTGGGCTAGAGGGCAGCCATCATGGTGAAGCAGGTAATTAGACTTAGACTCAGGAGACCTTGATTCCAAATCCCAACTTGGTCATAGGAATTTACTGGAGGGATGATGGTGGCATGGATAAAACCACTCCTTAAACACTACATATATCTTGAAAATCCTATTAGAGTTGTCGTAAGTCAGATGTGGCAGTGTGGTACTACACACACGGGCTGAAGACCTACTTTAAAAAAAATGAAATGGATTAGGCCAGCTAACGGCTTAAACAGATGCAGAGTAGCATATCTAAAATCTGACTAAAATCCAGCTAATCAGGTAATATGGCAACCGTACTCCAGCCTCACAGGCAGTATTTACGTACTGCTGCTGTCAGCTGGTTTTGACAGAAGATGCTTGTCATGTTATGGTTTTGTCATAAGACTAATTGCCCTTCAGATGATTGATTGGAGATGTCCACTTTCCAGTTTTTTTTCAAGCTGTGTTATTACTGAAGGAGTCCAAAGAGGTTTAAAAAGCAATTTATTAATCCACCGATATGTCAATTTAAGAACTGCATCCTAGACATGCAGTCAGCTGGTCTCTATGTTGTGAAATGCAAACAAATAGGCATGCTTTGGATGCTTTTCAAGTTTGATTTTCACGTATCTTCTAGTGCCACTTTTTGACTTGCATATTAAGGACAAGAGTTGGAACCAGTAGCATAGAAAATGGCCCTAAGAATAAAGCTTCAGTGAGGGAGTGTCAGAGTCTTACAATGTGCTTGTTTATCCCCATTCTATTCTGGGGTCCATGGTTTCCCAGGGCAGCTACTAGTCAAGCAGGAAGTAGGAAGCAGGCCACTGTCCAGTTCACAGCAGGCTTTATAATGCATTGCAAACCATGACGAGGTGGATAAAAGAAGCCCTTATGCTTGCCAGTTCTCTAGATGAGACCAGGACTTAGTATTTTTGAGGTCTCTAACATACACCTTGCATCTGTGTTTCCAAATATTAAAATCCAAAATGGAGTTTTTCATCACTTTATAAAATCTAACATTTATTTGTGTTTTCCTGTTTATGAGGTTGGCTGCTGAAGATGAATTCCTATGAAAGGAAAGATTAAGAAATGCTCCTTACTGTCGTTCTTATCTTCATTACCTGCAGGGCTATTTTGCTTTTGTCATGAGTTCTAAGTAATTTGTTTTTCCTGTTTTTCATCATTTTACCCCTCTCCTTGCAAGTCCTCTTGCCATTCATAACTGCTTTACATGACAACTTTCTTTTGGCTGCTTGTCCTTACATGCCATTTATTTTTCTGAAAATTAAGTGGGTCAATGTCTCATTCAGGGGGTATTCAAAACTGATTGTTTGGGGGGGAAAGATGCACAGAAGCTCCCCCTACTTGATTTAAATAACAATAGCAGCAATTTAAACTTCCCATTTTTTTGTGGAAGGAAGCTTGTTGCTGAAGAATTCCTGTGTGTGTTCTGTGTTGTCAAGTTGGAACCAATTTATAGAGGTCCTAATAAGGCTTTCAAGGTAAAATGTACTCAGAACTATTTGCTTCTTCTGGATTGCAAGTGGTTTACCAGTATTACTCTCCCAATGAGTTTTCATGGCCAAATGGGGGATTTGAACCCTGTTCTCCAGAATCCTAATCCACTACTATATCCACTACACCACACTGCAAATCCAAATAATTTATACACTACATTTTTTAAAATTTCATTTCGCCTTTATGAGAAATCCTTCAGTAACATTTTCCATGATTTTTGAAAGCATAGAGATGTTTTTCCTCCAGAATGTTATGACACACAGGGATGGCTCAATAGCACAGTGAATTAGATATCTGGCTGTGGAGCCAGAGGTTAGGCGTTTTGAGTCCTCACAGTGCATTCCAGAAGAGCCAGCCTGTGTGGCTTTGAGCAAGCAGCACAGTCCCAGGGAGTCCCCAGAAGAAACAAATAGTTCTGAGTACATTTTACCTGGAAAGCCCTTAAAAGCGTCATCATAAGTCAGAATTGACTTGATGCCATATCGTCATTGTTATTATTATAGGACATGAAACCACTAATCTCATATTTTTTTTTCTGGTAAAGTTTAGCCATGTAATTAAAAAAGCATCACACAACTTCCTAGGCAAAAAGTGTGTAAGTATGTGTATAAGTGAATGCACATGATGTTTTTCCGGAGGTCTAGTTAAAAGTGGAACGTGGTGACATTGCAGGTTAAGCTGCAAAAGCCTCTGTGCTGCAAGGTCGGAAGACCAGCTGTTGTAAGATCGAGTCCACGCGATGGAGTGAGCTCCCATCGCTTGCCCCAGTTCCCAACAACCTAGCAGTTCGAAAGCATGTAAAAATGCAATTAGATAAATAGCTACCACGATGGTGGGAAGGTAACGGCATTCTGTGTCTAATCATGCTGGCCTCATGACCACGGAAACTGTCTTCGGACAAACGCTGGCTCTATGGCTTGGAAACAGGGATGAGCATCACGCCCTAGAGTCAGACACGACTGGATTAAATGTCAAAGGAAACCTTTACCTTTAGTTAAAAGTACATTTCGTAGCGATATTACAAAATTTAAGCCCCAATAATTTTGATAGAAGGTACTATCTTAGTGCTTAGGATCAGGATGTGAATCACATTATAGAAATGTTGACGAAGCAAATGTCCTAATTTTTGCTGTGCCAAAATGTAAGTGCTTAGTATTATTTATACCAACTGCCGTAAGCTGTCCATATCTTAGAATGAACATTTGAGGTTTTCCTCCAAGTATTTCCTCTGAGAGATGCTTGGAGGTTGAGAATCTGTGGCTCCTTGCCTACGGAATGCTTTCCCTAGTGAGCCCCCTGGCTCCAGTTCTATCATCCTTTTGGCATTAGGATAAGACATTTCTTGACTTGCAGGCATTTGATAAGATATTACTTGTCAATTATTACATATTGGCCACATTACAATTCCTTCTTGTCCTTCAGCTGACAGGCAAAAAACTTCTTCAGGCAAAAAGCTGTTTCTTTTAAACAGTAAGTTGTCTCACAAATGATGGTTTTTAACTTAAATTGTTTTTGAACTTGATTTTTAAAATCTTAATATATATTTAATTGTTTTAATATTATATTTATATAGTGTTTTTAAATCTGTTGTTTTATCTGTTGTGACATATAGTGGTTTTACATCTGTTGTTTTATCTGCCTTGTATCCACTATAGGGAGAAAGGCAGCATATAAATAATATTAATTAATTAGTTAATTAAATGATTTGTACTTGAGATAATGTGTTATAATTTATTCTGTTTCTGTAGTTTTAAACTTGTGTATATTCTAATTGTAATATGGCTTGAATTTAAAAAATGGGTAAGAAATATAATAAATAATTAAGCAATTTTAACTATGGTAGTTGTCTTTGTTTCTAACACCACCGCCAACAATGGGCTGTCAATTCATTTTTATCATAATAGGGAACCCCTTTCTAGGGTTTTCTAAGTATAAAATATGCAGAAGTGGTTTGCCACTTTCCCGTTCTGGGGCTGCTTTGGGATTGTGCAGCTTGTCCAAGGCTACATAGGCAGGCGGTTTCCCCTGCAAATTGAACTTCCAGCCTCTGGCTATGCACCAGTTACCTCATTCACTGAGCTATTTAGCCAGTTTTTAAGCCACACAGGAGAGCAGTGGAATTTTAATATATGCTTGCTAGGAGGCTGTGGTACTTAGACATGGCCCTCTGGAAACAAATTTATGCTATGCAAGTCAGATTGTGTCATAATCCAGCAAAATATATCTTTCATTTAATTTACTTGAAAATTTTCAAGGTCTCTTGCCCTGGGTAAGCCTTTGAGAATCTGGATACCACAATAAGGGGATCTTGAATAGCCAAAAATCACTGTTGGCTGAGGGATGGTGATCCCAATCCTGGTGGCAGTACAACCATTTGCAATTTTCGTATATTAGCATGTATGCGCGTACGCACAAAAACACATTCACACACAGGTCTCTCAAAGGCTTCTCAAGGGCAAGAAGAGATAGGACATCAGTAATAAAACTATCATCAAGATTTCCTTGTTTCACATTCATCCCATGCTTAGTACACGATGGCCCAATTTTTGTTTTATAACTATTTAACATAAATGCTCATGCAAGTTTATGTCTTTATTATGCTTTTATTGGAAACTCCCTTAGTTTTCATTGCACTTTAAGGCTTGTTAAAAACTTAGTAAGTGTGGTATTGGTAAACCTGGATTATTTCTTGTGAAGGATTCCTGTCTTGCAAATTGCTTGTATAAGAGACATTCACAGGGTTTTCTGAACCTTAGGGCTCCAATCCAAAAAATACACACTAAGCACTCTCTCCCCTTATTTTTATCCCTAGCATTAGATCCCTGCTATATAATGGAGTCTGCCTGAGACACTTCTTCTAATTTTTGTGTGTATTGTTGGACAGTACATGAGATTTCATCCCAAAATATTGGGCTCATAGCCAAGCATTATGTATCAATATTTAGCATGCAACTTAGAAACGTCTTCCATTTTACAAAATACCGTGCCTAGCCAGCCTGGGGTCAACACATGTGAGAAGTGGAGTCTGAAACTTTCTAACATTGCTGTTCCCGCCACCTTAAAACCATCTCCTTATGCAAGTACATTTATTTATTTATTTATTTATTTATTTATTTATTTATTTATTTATTTATTTATTTACTTACTTACTTACTTACTTACTTACTTACTTACTTACTTACTTACTTATTTACTTATTTATTTATTTATTTAAGGCTCTGTTGGTTTTTAAATAAAGTGTCCAGATGGTGGTGCAGGTATTTACCAGTGAACCAAATACGGATCAGGATTGTGCACACTTAAAAACAAGATGATGCTCCATTGCACATTAAAGGTCCAGTAGAGTAATTGAATGGTAAATCACCTCTGAGTGCCTTATACCTAGAAAACGGGGAGGGTTACTGTGATAAATCAGAACATTTTGGTGCTGGAAAATTATTAGTTTTTTATTTTACAAAATAAACCTACTACTACAGGAAAAAAACTTATATAAAATACAAAACAATACAATAATATACAATTACCCTTGTGCACCCATCACCTTCAGGACTAGCATTACACTTCATTCCATCCATTTTCACTCCAAAATTTCATTGTTTCTTCTCTCGGTGTAAATCCCCTCCCTCTCCAAAATACATGTTAATATGTGAATATTCAATCTAATTATTTCAGATATTTCTTTAAATATTAATTTCCATTCTTTCTTTCTTTTTTCACATAACCACCACATAAGTAAATACGTCCCCTTCTCTTTTTTACAACTCCCAACATAATGTTGACACACTTTTATCCATTATATTCATTTTAACCGGCGTTAAATACCACCTCCATATTACTTTATAGCAGTTTTCTTTTATCCTTACTGATATGTTCTTCATAATTCTCTAATCCCATATTTTATCCCATTCCTCTCCTATTGCTTCTTTATCCAAATCGTTTTGCCATTGCATTTTTAACCCTTAAATACCCTGTTCTACTTGAATTAATAATTTATATATTTGGCTTACAGTTCCTTTTCTTTCTGTCTTTTCCTCTGATTTCAGTCTTTTTTCTATAATCTCTTCAAATTTTGTCATTTCTCTACCTTTCCCTTCTTTAGTATACCATTCTCTTGTCCACCTTTCTAGTTGAATTAAATTTAACCATGAAATCTCTTCTCCTCCTAGTACCTTTTTTATATCCCCTTTTCCTCTCTATCTCTATTTCCTCTTCTCTATTTCCTCTTCTCTATCCAGTCTTTTAATCTACTTATCTGTTTACTTTTTAATACATTCTTTAAATTTTTTTAAATTTTCTGGAAAATTCCTTAATTCCACTACCTGAGATAGAGGGGATATCGGTGGACTCAATACCTCTCTGAATTCTTTCCAGTTTTCCAACGTATTTTTAAAGAAAGGATTTTTGATCTTTTTAATCTCTTCTGCATTTTTTTCTTTAAACAAAATTCTTTCCACACTTTCTTGTATACCTTCCAGTTTTGTTGAGGAAAGTATGAAGTTCAACAAAACTTGGCTCCCAACTATCAAACATTCTACGTGCAAAAGGTCAACGAACTCTACCCACTCACAAGGACAGGGGATCACTACACACAAAAGACCAGCTAATGACACCCATCAACCACAGGAACAGATAATCTCTTCCCCTTAGCACAACAATACACCCACAACAATACACACTAATCACCCATCTACAGGAAAAGACAAAAGCCTATCTCACAGCCATAAATACTGCACTCCCAAGCCAACTACACCAGAGCACAGGTTGCTGTCCTCTGAAGATGCCGGCCACAGTGACTGGTAAAACGTCAGGAAGAACAACCTTCAGAACATGGCCAAAGAGCCTGAAAAACCCAGAACAACCATTAGATCCCGGCCGTGAAAGCATTCGCGAATATATTGTCACTTGTCTTCTTTGGTGCCAACAGCTCAGTCTCCTGTATTAATTTCTGCTTCTTCCCCTTTCCTCAAATCAAATTGTTGATCATCTTTTTAACTCTATGAATGCTTATTCATAGTTATAAATGAGCATTTATAGAGTGAAAAAGAAATTTCATTCTTGTGGTGTTTTTCCACTCTGGGAATGAACAACAGCTCCTTGCTCCATTCTGCAAGTGCCTCAAAATCACACAAATACCACATCTGACCATTTGTCTACTACTGGATGTCTTACTCTGTCTCTCATCTTATAGACAGAAGGAAAGATATCTCATTTGAAAAGTGAACAGAAAGAAAAAAGAGGGGAAAGATTGTTCTGCTCTTCAGAAAAAAAATCCTTCCCCAAATAATTTGGAAGGGTGGTGCTTTCTCTCTCTCTCTCTCTCTCTCTCTCTCTCTCTCTCTGTATATGTGTGTGTGTGTGTGTGTGTGTGTGTGTGTGTGTGTGTGTGTGTGTGAGAGAGAGAGAGAGAGAGGGAGGGAGAGAGAGAAATATGATTCATGGACCATGGATAGCATAACTTCACCCCAATTTAGTAAGGGCCACCAACCAAAAGAGGACAGGAAAACTTATTACATTCAACCCTCAACTTACGAACAGCCCCACATATGAACTTTTTGATTTACAAACAGCTCCATTGGCAAAAATTGGCTTCGTCTTGCGAATGGAGCCTAGACCTACAAACGACGTTGAGGCTCCATTCACAAGTCAATGCCATTTTTTGCGAACGGAGCCGTTTGTCGCCTTCGGAGCTCTAAAAGGGCTTTCTGCCCAACACCGGAGGAAGCCCGTTGAGAGCTCTGAAGGTGCCGATGGCCTTTCTCTCCCACCCCACAGCTTTTCCCAAAGGGCTGCTCCTGATGGCTTTGCAGATCGCCTTCCCCCCCCATGCGACTTCTCTGCTGCCGCAAAAGCCATCAGGAGCAGCCCTTTGGGAGAAGCCACAGGGCGGGAGAGAAAGGCAATCCAGCCTTTCTTCCCCACACACACACACACACTCGGGAGCAGCCCTGTAGCGGTGGTGGAGGTCCAGGCCCGGCAGCGGCAGTGAAGAAAGGCAGAGGGGAAACTGAGTGAGGCTCGCTCACCAGAAAACCTTTTTAATTTTTTTTTTCTTTTGCAGGGTGGGATTAAGCTGGTGGGGTTGTTTTTTGCAGGCCCAGGGGCTTGCATTGTTTGGTGCTTTTTATTGTATTGTATTGTATTTTTTTATTTGGCTGGAATGGATTAACGGGGTTTCAATGCATTCCTATGGGAAATGGGAAATCGATTTACGAACTTTTCAACTTACAAACACTGTTCTGGAATGGATTGATTTCCTAAATTGAGGGTCGACTGTACTGCCTGGCACTTACGTGAGTTTGCTTCCCTGCTCCCCCTGGAAATACAGTATGTGGAAATCTGTGTTGTCTTAAATCAATATTATAATCTTTTAATCAAATTAAAATCAAGATCTACCTGTTTAAAAATATTCTTCAGAAATATAAATCAGTGGTTCTTAACGTGGGCAATAATGCCCCCCAGGGGGCGATTTCATTTTTCAGGAGGGCGGTAGAACGAAAAGGGGCGGTGTGGGGGCGCTGGAGCAGAAGGAGGGCGGTAGGGGGGCGCTGGAGCAAGCCAAACCTGTGAAGATGACTGCAGCCTTTTTACAGTGTGCATGAATATATATTTTCCTCCAATCTTAATTTAGTTTCAGAGTTTTTGTCTTGAAATTTTTAGTTCCTGCATTGTGGTTTGTTTTTATGCCCTTTTTATATTTCTTTTTGCGTCTTAAAATTCGCTTGCAACTAAATCATTAAATGTTTTTGGGGCATTTCATTTTCTTAGAATTGAATTTTGTTTTCAGGGGTCATTGGATTTAAGTGTCATAAATAAATAAATAAATAAATAAATAAATAAATAAATAAAGAAATAAATAAATAAATAAATAAATAAATAAATAAATAAATAAGAAAGATATCATCACTGCGGGGAGGGGGGTGGTGATAACTTCCTCAATGGCTCAAGGGGGCGTTTCTTTCAAAAAGGTTAAAAACCACTGATATAAATGAAAGCCACTCTTTGAAATAGGTACATAATTTCCAAATTAATCTGTACTTGTTACATAGTTTGCATTGCCTTTTTTCCCTCAAGATTTTAAAATGTCAGTAGTACACGGAACAGAATATTGAGGTTAAAATTTGCAAAGAAGGTTTAAGTCCAGAGGCAAGTTATTACAACAGATAAAAATATGTTTACTATTAGAAATTCCAGTCTCTTGGAATTGAAAATATGAAATAAAAAACAACACATTGCTAAAACACTCTTCCCCCCCCCCATGAGAATATATCTGCTGCTTCTTTTATTAATTCATTTCTGAGATTCAAAGTCTATCTCCCAAAGCCACATTTCAGGGTCTAAGAGGCACACAGATGGCTGTCACTGCACCATACTAATCTTTTACCATAGCAACAGGAACTTTATCCCATAGCAACAGACTCCAAAAAGATAGTTAAATAAGTTAGAATGTCCTGGAAATAGCCCACCATGTAACAGAAAATGGTGTTTCTGTTACATGGCGCTTGTTTTTAAAAAGGTTACACCTCTTATGTCTTGTGGGCTACTCAAAAAGAAAGACCAGATGTGAGAACTTATCAGCATCTGGCACTTTGTCAGAAAACTTTATGTTAAGTTATGTATGGCATATTTGTCTTGTTGTTACCTACTGGTCAAATGACTTAAGCTTTGTATTAGGAGTGGATCGAAAGTGATTGCTGGGGGTGGGTGAGTTGGATTCAGAGTTGAATTTTCTTGCTGATATTTTGGAACAACTTAGTTGCATAGGAAAAGATATCATGGCTTTCCAGGTCATGTAAATCTTCACAAGTGATAATCAGCATTTTGGAGTGTGCCAGAAGAAATGTAGGAAATCAGTACCTATGCAGAGTATATGCTCTTATTAAGGCATATTGTCTTAGTAAGAGCAAATGTTTACATACTAAGGTAGCTAAACACTTCTGTTAACTCACAGTGAACGTTTTACTGTGGGTTAGCTAAAAACAGGTGTGCAACTATCTGTTTCACATATCTAGTATAATGTGATTACTTGTATTAAAGCCACAACGTGGAGCACCCACTGGTCCACCAGCACTGGGTAGCTTCCCACATCTACTGACAGTACTGGGAGCCTCATCTTTTTACACTCAGAGAGAAGGGAGTCACTGGAGCTGCCCTTCAACCCCCCAGTGAAAGCAGCATCACCAACTGGCTTGTGTCAAGGTGGCCGAGAAGGCTCCCCAGAATGGGCTCAGCAAAGATGCTGTTCTGGCCTGAGGGAAAATTCCAGTGGCTCCATTTTTTGCCATGTGTTGAGCCCTGACCTCAGGCACTGTCTGTAGCTGGCAAGCCTTCTAGCACAGACTGGCTGGTATCAGAAGGTCTGATGTGGTTCAATCATGGCACCAACAAGCACTTTTTAAAACTGCATCAAGGCTCGCATCCTTTCTGAAAGTGGAGTTATGGCTGCAGCATTTTGCCCGAGACGTAACTGTTGGATAATTTTACAAGGAAGGACAGCCTGCAGTGTGGCTGTCATCAACATCAAAACCACATGAATTTTCTCCAGGGAAAAATACTGTTAGCAAACTAGGTGAAGCTGATAAAAGGCATTTCAGGCCGCAGCAACTGTCTCGAAACAGAGTGCCAAAGTTGGGTTGCTCCCAGAAGCAACCTTATCATGCTACAAACTTGCTCCCTTCAGGCACCGTGTGATCCTGTCAGGAGCATGCAGGATCATCAAACCACCAACCATCAAAACTACTGCCGTATAGGAATTTGGCCTGAGTTTCTTTTATGACAGCCTCTAGGCTCCAGATGAAGTTTTGCCCCTGAAGCTTTTAGGAGGAAAAAAAATACTTATATATTTGCTTTGGGGAAACATCTTATGTTGTAAAGCAATGGTATTAGATACAGAGCAGCCATTTATTTCATTAGTGCTGGCCAAAGCCAAGGTTGTGATCTTTGTCCCAGCAAACCACACCTGGAAAGGACTCCCAAACGCAATCAGCATATTTGTTTGTCTGTTTTAAATTTCAAAAATTTAACATACCTTCCCCTATACATATTACAATCTCCATCCTCCGTTACCTCTGTTTATTGTTTGCCATTCTCCTCTTCGTTTCCCTTAACCTTCCTGCTTCGTCGTTCAGTCGTTTAGTCGTGTCCGACTCTTCGTGCTAGAAGATATCATTCCTTTGCTAGAGAGGTGGCTGTCTTAGTCTGTAGTCTGTAGCAGGAAAATAAATACAGAATTTTCTGACACCTTATAGGCTAACAAATTTTATTAGACATAAGCTTTTGTTCACTGCAGCTAGGGATGAAAATCTTCACTTGTCTAATCCTTGCTTGTGCACAATATGAACTATAAAACAAAACAAAACAAACAAAAAAACATATTCTGCGAGAAGGAAATATATTTTGCAGTACTCTTACCAAGAGAAAAGAATGAGAAAAATTCTATTGCACGAAGTGAAAACTGTGAAAGTAACTCTGAAATTAAAAAAAAATAGTAATAGTTTTATGCAAATAAAAGTAATTGTGCAAGCTGATGATATCTGCTACTTTGTCTTTTAAGGATTAGAAACATCAGGGGCTATTTGCCTATTTGCCTGTTTTCTAAAAGAGACAGTTCTTTCTCCTTGCTTTTTTTGTGTGCTTTGCCTGTTAAAGTGAAAGGACACTAGTTTTGGGGAGAGGAAAAAAGAGCAAATCATAGAAGCATTCATAAGGAAATGTAACACCCTCATCCACCCACTCCTGCTGAGCCCCCCTGGGACGAGACTTTAACAAGCAAGTCCACTTGCAACTTCAGATTCAAACCCCATTCACCACCACCAACTTCAGATTCAGTTTTCCTCCATCTTCTTATTGTGTTTAAAAGATTGGGAATGTTGAGTACAGAAAACACAGTCATACCATGCCTTTAATTTCTTAAATGCTGTTAATTTTTCTGAATAGCTTCTCATTCTTGTAACATTCTAACGCCAGACAGAGTTATTGTGGAAATTGTTTACATGGACTTCGGTATCACAATTAGCCTCCTCTCTATGTATAAAATGAAGTGGATTCTTGTCCGTGAAAGCTTACACGATGATAAATCTACTTGTCTTTAGTGGATCACAAGTCTCACTGTTTTTATTGCATAGTCTCTGGATTTTGACATTCATCCATAGTTCCAGTTTTATCACAAGGATCAAAATAAGGAGCCAGAACATAGATGAGGGGAAACATCTGTCATCCCAGAAAACTGCACAAGGTGAAACACTTTTGTCATCTCAGACCCAACTAAAGAAGAAGCTCTGGCACCTTCCAGTGTTAATTTCTACCCTTTTACTTTTTGCTGTATAAATGAGTATTCAGTTTTCTTTATTTTTCTGACAAACTGAGCATTGTCTTTAGGGAAGCTGAAGTGTTGGACAAAATACACCCATAGTCCACCTCATCTCCCAGAAGTTGCTGATAGGCTTCATTGGAAATAATTCCCTAATTAGAGATTATGACATCTGTAAGGCCACAATTACATGAGCCAAATGTTGCCTTTCTATCTACCACTGAGTTCGTATCATAAATTCACAGTCACATGACACACGGCCATTAGTGAACCATTTACCCAGTGACCATGCTAACTACGGATCATTTCTTGCTTATCCAGAGGATTCTACTTTTTTGTTGTAGATCTTTTCAAAAAACGGTTGTTTTGCTGCATGTGTGAACTACCTTATTGTAACTTTTTTGAACTACTGTCACTGTGCATGTACTTTTGTTTGTTTGTTTGTTTGTTTGTTTATTTTCCATGGTGTTTGTGTTGCTGTGTTGCTGTGTTGGTTAACTTCTGTCACACAATCTCAACAAGAAGATCCAGGGCCTTACTGAATTGGAAAGAAATGTTTTGGTAATCCAAAAACACACATCCTGAAATAAATACCACGTAACTGGAAAGCACAACAGGAATGCAATTAAAAGTTGCATAACCACAGGGGGACATTTTGCTGGTTTGACTCTGGCCTAAGTTTCCCTTTTCCCTAAGTTTTTTATTTCCAAATTGTTTTCATCCCAAATGCAATGAAACTTACCAAAGTTTTTGATTTTTTTTCCAAATCAAAAAATTAAGTGAAAAAAGAGATCTCCATGCACACAAAGCAAATTCATTCTTCATCTCCTTTGCCCCTGGACATCTCTACTGTTGCTGGATAGCTCAGTAGCTTATGGATCTGGCTAGATATTGGGAGTTTGATTCCCTAATGTCCCTGATAGGAACTGGACTTGATTATTCATTTTGTCACTTCCAGCTCTGTAGTTCTAAGATGTGAACTGCACAGATATAGGATGGAAAACACCTGGCTAGACAAGAGTACCTGTGAAAAAGGGATCTAGGAGTCTTGGTATACCACAAGTTGAACAGGAGTCAGGAGTGTGATGCAGCTGCCAATAAAGCCAATGTGATTCTTGGTTGCATCAATAGGAGTATAGTGTCTAGATCAAGGGAAGTGATAGTGCCACTCTATTCTGCTTTGGTCAGACCTCACCTGGAGTACTGTGTCCAGTTCTGGGCACCTCAATTAAAAAAAGATGCTGACAACCTGGAACATGTCCAGAGGAGGGCAACTAAAATGGTTAAAGGTCTGGAAGCCATGTCCTACGAGGAGTGGTTTAGGGAGTTGGGAATGTTTAGCCTTACAAAAAAGGAGGTTGAGAAGGGACATGATAGCCATGTTTAAATATCTGAAAGGCTGTCATGTTGAGGAGGGGATATGTTTGTTTTCCAGGGCTCCAGAGACTAGGACACGGACCAATGGTTTCAAACTGCAGGAAAGGAGATTCCATTTGAACATTAGTAAGAACTTCCTGATGGTCAGAGCTGTCCGGCAGTGGAATAGGCTGTCTCGAAGGGTGGTGGAGTCTCCTTCTTTGGAGGTTTTTAAGCAGAGGCTGGAAGGCCATCTGTTGGAAGTACTTTGGTGAATGTTCCTACATGGTGGGGGGTTGGACTGAATGGCCTCAGCGGTCTCTTCCAACTCTATGACTCTATGGTGACAATATTGGTTTTCATTACACCTGAATTCATATACTGTATTCCTGTTTTCACTCCAGCTCATAAAGTAATTACTGTATGATTAACATTAGGATCCTTGCCATCATTAAAATATTTTATGCCAGTTGAGCAGTGCTATACGAGGGAATGCACTGGCCAAATCCAGCAGGACAACTTATGCTGTGTCATCTGAAACTTTTTTTAAAAATTGAAAAAAAAAAAAAACATTTCCCTGTGATAGTCTCAAGGCCTCCTTTCATAATGGGGAAGCCATTAGGGGCTACAGGTTGAAAATGACTTCTTTAGTTTCTGAAAATTACTGCTAGTAAAATCATCCAGATGATGGTGCATTTTATTAATTAAATATACCCTTCCCCCCCCCCAGCTCCCAATGTCTTCTTGATTAAAGGGATCTCAAGGGAGCCTTGGGATCTGGGGAGGGAGGAATGGGAACCTTTTATTTTCTTGAAAAACCACCACAGCTGATGACATCAACAGCCTTATAAATTATGCTGTTGGATTTCACCCATTTTATAGTTGGAAACACACCCAAGGCAAATGAATATGGAACCCAATGGCCAACATCTTCTAAGTGGAAGAAGCACTTTTGCATAACATTTCAGCATCTGCTAATCTCAAAATAAGAAGTGTCAGCTGAAACTGGTAGTCAAATTAGCTTCTCTGTAACTTTTGTTGATTCAATGGACCTACTCTTGTTTTGACTCACTAATGGGTTTTAATTGATATTCCACCAATAACATTTCTAACTATATTGTTAGATTGTCTTGCATTGCTTTCTGGATAATTGTCAATGCATTCGCTCTTGTATTTTGGTCAAGGTCATCTATAGATATAAATTACTTTTATTACTGAATTACAGGAGAACAGAAACAATACAATGATTTCTTTAAAACAGTACTGTATATAGATTCTAAATTCAAAATTTGTAGAAATTGCAATAGGATTGGTTAGCTTAAAACTGTGGCAGTTACCACATGAGTAGCAACATGGTCTTTGCCATGAAGTTATGAAACGGCTGTGAAAACAGTCATTAACAGCTATGAAAATTTATACAGTGGTTTTTTTTCTTAATGGGTTAAAAAAATTCTTCATGGGCTACAGTCTTCTGGTTCCTGGAGAAACAATTAAGTAAGCAAACGTGGGGGGAGGCAGGGTGAAAAAAAGAGAGAGAGTGACATCACAGCTCCAACAACAGTAGAGTAGAAAGAAGGCAGATTGGGTAGTGAGTTATGGGTAGAGTTGTCACATGTCAGGAACCAGCTGGAGTTTCGAGGAATTCAAATGCTTCTCTGGGTCTCCAGTCAGAAACTCAAATCTCAGGGTGCAGAGCTGGAGGAAGAGAAAGTTTAAGTATGTTGTGAAGTGCTTTAAAGCCTGGGACTCCACCTGCACCCATTCCTTGCTGGTGCACTTCTTATGGGCTAGTGGTAAGCTTTCCATAAGCCCCAAACAGCAGCCTAGGGCATGGGAAAATTCAGAGTTTGTCATGAGTGGTGCGAGTTAGGCTGCACTAGTGTAATACAATCTTACAGGCCAAAAATTTACTTAAATGAAATGGAAGAGTGAAAATTCTGCTTTTGAGAACCTGATTCTATTACAGTATGCACAAAGCTCATGCTGAATGTCAATCATCATTACCATGTGCCATCAAGTCAGTTCTGACTTATGGCAACCCTTTTCAGGATTTTCTAGGTACAGGAGAGAGCACTCAGAAGTGGTTTGCCATTCCCTTCTTCTGGGGGTGCCCTGCGACTGTGCAATTTGCCCATGGCCACACAAGCTGGCTCTTCGCCCTGGAAGCACAGGGCTCCACAGTCAGATATATAACTCAGTAAAACCCACAAGTCTCATTGCTTGCCTTTTTTCCCTATTGAAGAAAAAATTCTATCTATCTATCTATCTATCTATCTATCTATCTATCTATCTATCTATCTATCTATCTATCTATCTATCTATCTATCTATCTATCTGTCTGTCTGTCTGTCTGTCTGTCTGTCTGTCTGTCTGTCTGTCTGTCTGTCTGTCTGTCTGTCTGTCTGTCTGTCTGTCTGTCTGGCCGGAACTACCTACCTACCTACCTACCTACCTACCTACCTACCTACCTACCTACCTACCTACCTACCTACCTGCCTGCCTGCCTGCCTGCCTGCCTGCCTGCCTGCCTGCCTGCCTGCCTGCCTGCCTGCCTACCTACCTAGCTAACTAGCTAGCTAGCTAGCTAGCTAGCTAGCTAGCTAGCTAGCTAGCAGCTATACCTGCCTACCTTAGGTCGAGGTCCGTTTCCCATAGGAATGCATTGAAAACCCTGTAATCCGTAACCAGCCTAAGGGAAAAAAAATACCCCCACACACAAAAAATGAAAATAAACACCTTACTGGTCCAAAGCCTTCCAGGGGTCCCCCGCCGCTGCAATCGCCACTGCCCGAGGCCTCCAAGGGCTTCCCTGCCACTACCGGAGGCCTCTCGGAGGTCCCCCCTGCCACTGCCAGTGGTTTTCCCAGGGTGGACCAGGCCTACCAGGGGAGGGCTTCCCCTGGTAGGCCCGGTCTACCAGGCTTTCCCAGGCAGTAGACCGGGCCTATCAGGGGAAGCCGTCCCCTGGTAGGCCCGGTACATCCTGGGAAATCCAGCGGCGGCAGGAGGGACCTCCGAGATGCCTCCCATTGCAGCGGAGAAGCCCTGGAAGGCATCCGGAGGCATGATCGATGGCCTGCGGACCAGAAGGGGGAGGCGGGGAAAGTGCCAAATTTGAATTTGGTGCTTTCCCCACCTCCCCCTTCCGGTCCATAGGGCAATTCTCCAGCTGCAAGTCGATGGTAAATTTTGTGGCCGGAGAAGTCCGTACCTCAAAAAGTACGCATGTCGAGCCATGCATAACTCAAGAGTCCACTGTATCTATCTGTCTGTCTGTCTGTCTGGAACAGTAAAGGAACTCTATAAAACTGAAATAAACATGTGTGCACATATGTATAAGTTGGTGATCAATACAAATTTATTTTTCACATTTCTCTCCATGTAATAGAAGAAATTGAGACATTTATTTTGCACCCACCTGCCTACACAGTCCTAGTGGTATAACTATGCTTGAAAAGTAAGGGAGATAGGAAGACAAATGGACAGACCTGGGGAATGTGCTACACAGAGGGATGTTTTTCTGTTTCCATTGTAGCTATGCCAAGGCATCCAAGAGTAGCAGCCTAGTGATTTCAGTTAGAGACAGTGCTCTATATCTTAGTGATTGGAGTTTGGAGAACATATCTTGAGCTTCATGTTGTGCTTATTATGCCTGCCCTGTCCTTTGTTTCATGTTCTAATTTCTGTTCGGGCCATGTGCATCTTCAGAAGCATAATCTGCTATACAGTGGTGCCTCGCAAGACAAATGAAATTTATTCATCTTGCGAGGCATCGGTCTCGGGGGGGACGTCTTGCGAAGCATGATCGTAGAAGAAACCGTCTTGCGAGGCACCATAGCGATAGCAAAAACCAATAGTCTTGCATGTTTTTCATCCCACGGGGCATTTGTCTTGTGAGGCACCATTGTATGTGCCCAATGACTTGCTGAGATCATGAGCAGATGCTCTGTTCTATGCTTTTCCAGCAGATGCAATGGTACCCGCTGTCATAGTCTAGGTAGCTGCCAATGGCTGACATCCCCTTTCTGCTCTTCTTGCTTCTTCTCTCCTTTGGCAATGCCGCTTTATTGGTTAACAGAAGACTTTCGTCCCATTGTACATCTGAAGATGTCATGCAGAGCGTAATCAATAAAACATTTTTTAAAATTTTAAAAAACTGGGTGTACAGTTTCTTTTGCTTTCCGCCCTAGGTAGAATTAAGGTTGGCGATTGCTGATCACCCTGGAGAGATGATGGGGGTTGGAATGTAATATTGGTGGTGACAGAGGGGGTGGATATGGTGCTGGAGGGAGCGTTGGCTGTTTCAGGAGATCCCGAGTTCGGCAACTGGTCCCAATCTTGGACTCTAATGTTTCCTTTCCTGGAGAGAGGCAAGGTTTTTCCTTCCTTCCTCCTCTTTCTACAATGGAGCGGAAAGCCTGTTATTCCAGCAAGAATGTTTCTAATATATGGGTAATTACGGGCAAGGGGAGATATGGCATTGGCGCAGTAGCGATCAAACCTAGAAGAACAGTGGACAGATGTTCGAAGGCTGTCCCCTGTTCTAGCTCTGCTGGCACCTGTTCGAACCTAGGTAACCAGCCTAGCCAGCCTCCCTCTCTCTCCCTCGTGTTGATAAATGCCAGGTCTTCCCACAACAAAACCCAACTCATCCAGGATTTGATCCTGGAGGAAAGGGCAGACCTGGCCTGTATAACTGAGACGTGGGTGGGAGCTGAGGATGGAACTACTCTTTTTCCCTCATATGCCCACCTGGTTATGCCATCCAAAACCAGGGAAGCCAGGGCGGGTAGGCGGGGAGTGGCCATTGTTTGTAAGGACATCTTTCAGGCTGCTAGACTCTTTGTGGTGGCAAGCCCAGGTCTAGAGGCCGTCCACGTGTCATTTGGGGCCAGGTGTGGCTTTGGTATTGTGCTGTCTTACTGTGCTTCCTGCAAACCAGTACATTCTCTGCCGAAGCTGGTGAATTTTATCTCCATGGCACTGTTGAGGGTCCCCAGACTATTGGTTCTTGGGGACTTCAACATTCATGCGGAGGCTGAGGTTTCCGGTCCAGCTCATGAGTTCCTGGAAACCATGACTTCCTTGGACTTGACCCCACAAGTTAGTGATCCTACCTATATGGGCAGCCACATGCTGGATCTGGTCTTCGCTGCCGAGCAGAGAGAATGTGCTCTGACAGTGGCCGACTTGATATCGGCCCCTTTGTCATGGTCAGATCACCACCTAATTAAATGCAGCCTCTCAGTGGCACTTCCCTCCTGCAGGGAGCTTGGACCCGTTAAGATGGTCCACCCCCCGCAGGTTACTGGATCCTGTTGGATTCCAAGATATCAAGCGGGGGATTCCAGCTGGCTTGGTTGGAACTCCTGTCAATGCTCTGGTGGATGGCTGGGATACTGCTGCCACCAGGGTGGTCAACATGATCACACCTAAATGCCCTTTCCTCCATCAAGCCTAGCCAGCAGCTGAGGGCCATAAAGCATAATTGGAGAGGGCTAGAGAGCATTTGGAGAAGGCCCCCAATGGAAATTTATTTAAAAGCCACCAGGATCGCTAGAAGATCATTCTTTGCTGACCGGATAAGTGAAGCTCATAACCAGTAGGTGGAACTTTTCCATATACTGTAGTGCACTATCTATCCAGATTTGGCCACAGTGATAGGCCTCCAAGTAGTATTTCCTGTGACCAATTTGTGGCATTTAAAAAATCTAAAGTGGAGGCCATCTGCCGGGACCTTGATCCCTTTTTACGGACAGTAGATCGAGTTGAGATGTCCAGGACATCATCTTGTCTGGAGAGTTTAACTTGCTTTCAACCTGTGACATCCAATGAGGTGGACAGGCTGCTTGTGCGCTGTCATGCCGCCACCTCCTCCTTAGAACCTTGCCTGGCTTGGCTCATGAGGGCAGCCAAGTGAGTAACAACAGAATGGGCCATTGCAATAATTATTGGGTCTCTCCAGGAGGGCATGGTTTCCCCCTGCCCTCAAGGAGATACTCAATAGGCCCATTCGAAAGAAACCTTATTTGGCGGCAGACGAAACTGGTAATTATAGGCCACTCACCAATGTTTCTTTCTTAAGTAAAGTGGTTGCGAGGGAACTGACACCCTTGATCCATTCCAGTCGGAGTTCAGGCTGCAGCATGGTATGGAAACAGCATTGGTCACCCTGCAGAATGACCTCCTGAGGGAGGCTGACAGGGGCAATATGTCCTTGTTGGTCCTCCTCGATATCTCAGCGGCCTTTGACACCGTTGAGCACGGTATCCTCCTGGGGCAGCTCTCTGAGCTGGGGATTGGTGGCCTTGATTTGGCATGGCTCCATTCCTTCTTGCAGGACCATCCCCAGAGAGTGCAGCTTGGTGAGATGATTTCCACCCTGTGGATCCTCAATTGTGGGGTTCCGCAGGGGTCGATCATCTCACCAATGCTATTTAACATTTATATGAGGCCACTGGGTGAGGTTATCCAAAGTTCTGGGGTTCTACCTCTCCTTTTCTCCAACTGAAGTGGATGCTGTTTCATCCTTTTAACAGTGCTTGGGAACCATTCTGGGGTGCTTAGCCAAGTAAGCAGTTTCAACTCTTAAGCTAACAGCTTTACTGAAGAAAACACACATGACAGGAGGAAAACAAACTAGTCATAATTTTCATGTTATACTTCATAACCTATCACTCACAAATATTGTTACAGTACCTATATTTTTAAAGTAAAAATGTTACCTCAGTCTGGTTTCCATATATTGCGATATACAAGTGTCAGCTGAGTGTTTTTTTAATTTGGTTTAGGAAATAAATTATTTACAAAGGTATACAACATTCTGCCCCTTGAGGATGGAATAGTTAAAAATCAAACCAAAAAAGGCAAAAGAAATCAGGGGGGAAATGTTCTTGCTAAAAGATTGCTCGCATTCTTAAATACACTTGCGCTTACTGACATTGCTTTAATATTGTTTTGCTGTAATGTGTTAATATACAGGTGTCACAATGTGTTGGGCCTTTACTTCTGTGATGAAAATGGATTTGACTACATATCTGGCTGCAGTGCACCTACTGCTGCTAAAGCAAGCTCTGTCTGCTTATTCTTAGTGACATGTATGCAGGGCCAGGCAATTTAAAGAAAATAACGTCTTATAAGCCAGAGATGAGCTATCTTCAAGCTGCAATGCATTAAAGCTTTTTGTACATATTTTAAATGCACACCAATAACAGTTTGTCTAAAAATGGAAGCTGTAATGCTGGGGTAATCACAGGCTTGAAAGCTAGAAAAAGAATACAATTCACATACATAATGCCATTCTCAGTGTTGATTATATAGCTTTTGGCATATAAGCTCCTTTCCAGTAAACACTAACACAAAAGAAGGGGGAAATGAGGCAGTTCTGATCTTCTAAATATTGGTGGAAGTGATAGCTTAGTGGTTTAAGAAACTGGTTGTGAAGACACTGTGCCTCCTTGACATGGGCTGGACTTGTTCCCTTGGGTTCCCTAAGGTTCCTCCTAGCTCTGCAGTTTTAATATTTTTATATTCCACTCTATGCAAATTCTGGAGTCAGTGGAGGCAGCATTAAAGTTCTTGGAAGAAGGAAATAAGATCAATGAAAGACATCTGTCCAATTATTTACAAAAAAAAAATGCAGAGCCCTCTGCAGGTGTTTGTTATACAGTATTTGTAGAATGAATGTGTATGGAGAAACAGCTCCTATCCTCCAACTAACTCATGTTCAGCTAAATGCAAGAATAGAATAGAATAGAATAGAATAGAATAGAATAGAATAGAATAGAATAGAATAGAATAGAATAGAATAGAATAGAATGCCTGTACAGCCATATCCATGAGGTTTCTCTTTAGACATTCAGAAGAACATACTTGGGTTGATTAAAGTTGGACAAAACAAAGAAAAGCAACCAGCTTGCAGAAAATAGCAAGAGATTTGGCAGAGTGTAACATCTTCCTGACTATGGTGTTCTGCAATCTGTAACTGGCTGTTGCACAAGCTGCACTTTTGGAATCTGTCAGAGTATAAAATTTACAGGCCTGAGCAGAACAAATGTATTAATGAGCAGCCACGATGTTCAGGTGTGTCAAAATGCTGAGTCACAGTGACGCAGGAGGGCTGGCTCAAAGATGATGCAACATCTGTGCTGACTGGATACAGCCAGATGCATAAGTGTTTATATGTGGACTGTGTAGAGAAGATGTATTCCTGCTCTTCTGATGAATTCATGGTGTCATGCTGTCGCTCTGTATATTTGTAAATATCCTGTAAATACACGTCTGGTGCTGGAAGAAGCTGATCGTGTCTGAGTGAGTCATTTTGCTACCAGGACCTTGAAGTTACTCTGCTAAATTTCCGCGTGTTCACACACTAACAGAATCAGTGGGTCTTCCATTTCTGCACATACCTCTTTGCACAAGCTCCAAAAAAGGGGGGGTAACTCCTTGTACAATACAACTTAATTCTGGTCAATGTGAATTAGCCACAAAAACACAGCAGATACTTTGCTAGCCATAGTAGACAGTTATAATGCAGGCATCAGAGAAAAGTCTTATGTCTGCCTTATAGTTCAAACTTGCATGGATGTTTTGGAAGTGACAGACTTAAGAGAGGATCACTCACAGCCCACCATTAACTTGAATGTAGAAAAAGGCGTAGCTAGCTTCTGGAGATAATGAGGGTGCAATCATGAGTGCCTTTTTCTTTTCTGTACTGCCACTACAGCTTCTTTATTCTTTTTGGGTGGGAAGGGAAATCTTGTCTTAATGCCCACCAAACTGAGACATTCACTATTAGTTTCTAGCCTCTGGAGGACAATCCAGCATGACTTTAAAAATGAACTGGTATGACTGGAACAGACAAGCAATAGAGTGCTCTTGTTCACTTTTTATGGGACCCAGGCATGACTTTGTGAGTAACACTGCAATCCATTTCTTTCCCACTGCGTTCTTCCTTGCTTTTGTCTCAGTGATCAAATCACCCTTCAGTGACCACTAACCTCTCATGCTTGTCATGGCTATTTTGAGGCTTACCTTTACAGGAAGAGAGTGACTAAAGTTTGTGTGTATTTTCACAGACTTTGGGGTTCCCCCCTACCTGCTCATATCTCCCTTTCTTTTGTGCAGATCACGCTAGTTTTTGTGTGTGAAAACTTCTTGTGCCAGATTAGGGCTGGCCCAAGACATATTGTTAACTTGAGGCAAAGAAGATGCCCCCCCCCCAAAAAACAATACTCATAATGGCAGATGAATCTTACTTCTGCATATGTGATAAGATAGCATCGTCTACTTCTCTTGAAGGCAGCAGACTGCCTGTAACAAAGTCTTTTTACCCTAGAGACCAAAACCCAAGGACTTGCCACAACTGAACCATATATCTATACTTCATGCCTCCTGAGAGCTGCTGATGGAAATTACGTGGAAAACCACATGCTTCCCTGAGAATCTGTGTAATGTTGTGAATAGAGTGTTGGAATAGGATTCAGGAAACCTGGGTTCAAATTTCTGCACCACCATGGAGATTCACGGGGTTGGGGATGGCACTTGTAAAACTACCTCTTAAATTTCTCACATACCTTGGAAATCCTACCAAGGTTCCTAGCAGACAAAACTGACTTGAAGGCACATCATGTACATGCTAGTGATGTGTGAATACTATCCATTTTCATTCGATCTGAATTATTTGTCTCACGAATGGCAGCTGATCAGAAACTGATAACCCCACTTTGCTTTTGTGAAGATTCAATGAGACCCTCCCTTTTTTTGTTCCCCTAGATAAATGCTTCAGACTTCACTTCTTGTTTTAAACTCATAATACTTATTAACTTGTGCAACAGGAACATTAGTCACAGTCTCAGTCAGCAACTTCTCTTTCCTTTCCAGTGGGGGAGGGGGGGAGAAGGAAAGGGTTCCCAGAACTTTCCCTCAACAGTTCTCTTTCTCTACCTGGTCCTTCAGGCCAAAAGTTTCAGGGGTCTGCATCAGTTCTGACATGGACTCTGATGGCGGTAGCATTGACCGCAGTGGCACAGGTTCATTCTCCCACCACTCCACTTTTCTCTCTATCTTCTGATCGCCCCACCAACTCATGTCCTTGGGAGAAGTCCTGTCCATCCTGGTGTAGAGATTTCCCGTACTTCTACATTCCATCAACCCATTCTTGCCTGCCTGCCAGGTCTCTCCCCCACTACGTCTTTCATACCCCCAAATAAGAGGGCTTATTTGGGGGTTGACACCATTCTTCTTGGCCTCCTCCACAGGCATCATCATCTTTTCCATTCCCCATTCAGTACTTTCCATTCTCACTCTTCAGAGAGGTGTTTTGTTTTTGTTTTTGTTTTGTTCTTCCATTTTATTCTCAGTCCATCCAGCCTCCTCTGCTCCTTTCTCTTTTCTTTGGTCTCATTATATATTTTCCTCTCTTCTTTTGGTCCCTTCCATTTCCTCTCCTTTCTTGCCTTCCCCCCTCCCCAAACCAGTGTCAGTTCCTTCTTTCCTTGCTTTCTCCTCCCTACCTCTTGGTTCTGAGGGATGGATGTCAGGTGTCATTACCTTTTTCCAAGGAAGAGAACATGGAACACAGGTGAGAGGTTTCTTCTGTCCCTTTTTTTCACACCTTTGGATTCCAAATAATTTCCAAACGTGAAGCACACCCTTGCTTCCTACTTCAGCTTATCATCCCTTAAATAACATGTTTCATACAGTTGCATGTACACAGCAGAGAATTTCCATGTTTGGACCACAGTGCTCATATTCTGTAACATATGTTATCCATCATCTATGTACATGTTACACAAGCCCCCCCCATAACACACACACACACACAGAGAGAGAGAGAGAGAGAGAGAGAGAGAGAGAGAGAGAGAGAGAGAGAGACACACACACACACACACACACACACACACACACACACACACACACACACACACACACACACACACACACACACACACACACACACACACACACACACACACATCTATAGCCAGTATTGCTATGTTTTTGTTTCAGCAAGCATGATATAGCATGCTGCAGACATTTGGTGTGGAAATTATACTGCTGTCAAAGCTCTGAATTGTACTTTTCAGAAATAATTCAATGCTGCATTAGTGTTTGCATTGGCTTATTGTCATGACCAGAAAGGGGCACCAACCTGAAAACCAGTGGTTTGTGATAGTTCATGGTTCATGGCTAACCACGAACCACAAAAGATCACCCCACAAAATAATAGTTAACAGTTTGGTTTTTGAGTTCATGCTGGGGGACTTCCCACTTCTTCCCCTGCCCCCACCATCTCCCTACCTTGCCTTGGAGCCGCCACCACTATCCTGAGAAGCAGCAGGCCCAGCTCCTTCCACAGAAGCCAGGCCTGTTGTTTATGTGCAGTTGCCCACCACTCAGCTTGGCAAAATGGGATCAGCAAACCAAATCATGAACCAGCACAGTTCATGTTTTTTTCCTGGTTTGTGGTTTGATCCATGCCCTTCTCTAGTCATGACATTTTATATACTGTAAGCTATTCCATTTTGGGGTTCCCTTTTCAACACTTATAAATATCAATTTATAAATGTCTCCATCATGTCAGAACATCCCTAAAAAGCAATGTTTCAAGGTTAGTGTAGGAATTATTTGGCCCACAAAGTGTTTTGAAGCACAAAGACCCACAAGGCGAAGGGGAAACCAACATTTTAAAGTTATTTTATTTCTAAAAAAATGAGACAATCACAGTTTTAGGCACAGTAATTGTATTTGAAAATAAGGCATGCCCTGGACTTAATTTTTGCATAAATGAATGAATTAAATGTGTGAAAAACAAAATCCGCCACTCCTCCATCACTTCCTATTTTTCATTATAGATTATGTGGCTGTTAGAATAGCTATTTATCAGAGATATGAACCCCAGATGCCTGAATCTTGCTGGACCTTGTTTTAAAGCATAGAAATATCACTAGGCTACAAGCTGCATTTTTATTTTTTAAATAATGCTGTTGACTCTTGTTTGCCTCCCTAAATCCTGTATGACAAGTGATCTTAGTTGTTAATGTGAGATTTCCATATTCTGGAAATAGCTGTGACAGAGAAAGAGCAAACAAAGGTTCACATAGTATTATGTAGCCCCATCCCCCAACCTGGTATCCTCTAAATTCTTTTATGATCAGACTAGATGATAGTATATTATTAGAAGTGAAGCTTCCTTCAATGTTGAAAGATTTCTGATTGTCATAGCTCAGGCTTTCTCTCAAGTCCATGTCTTGCATTCCAGTAAGATTTCTTTAGTGGTTGGTCATTTCAAGGTAAACATTGGCTTAATTTGCAATTCTCATTTTCCAGGTTGCCATCTATAAAGGAATCACATTGTAGGAAGAAACACACCTGAAAAATTCTAGAGATTCAGAATTCCACAGGCATTTAGTACTAGTTGATAGAGTAGTCACAGATTCTCTCTACCTAACCTTCTCTTTACCTAACATACTCATCTGGCTCCTTTAAAAAGCTTTCAAGGATTGGGATTTCAAAGTTCTCTGTGGTTTTAACATTTAGAAGATTAAGTTGCTTGCTAAAGAAGCTTACCTTTTGGGGGAGAAAAGTACGTCTAAAATTAGGACACCTCCGGCTACTGAGCTACAGCAGATGTATTTTAAAATGGAAAATAATCGCAAAATCCATGACCAGCCAAGATAGCATTTTCTAACCCCCTCCCGAAAAAAGTGATGAAATGGTTGTGTGACTAGAATAAATAACATCTCTATTTGCAGTCCCTTTTTGTTTATTTGTTTGGTTGTTTTGTAGACATGGGGCAAACTGGGCCCTTGGTTTTACCATAATTTTTGACAAAAGTGAATCCATTCACACCAGCCTGTGCCCATTCCGATAGTTTGTGGAACATCATAGGTGTCTTGTGTGAGGGCCTTTGTGTCTCATTATAGACACGTGAGCAGATATGTTTGGATGACCTTTGGCCCAAATCCTGACAATTAAAGCCAGCAAGTGTAGCAGGATCAACATAATATTTTAAGGTGAATTGCCTCAAGTTAGGAAATCATTGCAGGCCATATATATTGCTCGCACATAGATTTATATAAAGGCATTGAAAATAGTGGTAGTTTCATTTTCAATCCCTTTCTCAATGAGTTCCTATGTGGAGTTTTTCTTTTTTCCCCCAAACAGCAGTGAAACACTGGGCTAAAATTTTTGCCATGCTGTTGAACATAGAGCAAATAAATTTTTATTTGTTTGTTTTATTTATACGTTGCCTTTCTCTCAGTAAGGGGACACAAAGCCTTTCATTGACTCCCAATACCTTATCTCCCTGCACTCTAAACTGTGGCACCTAAATTCTTCATCCCCAGCTGAGCATCCAAATACATAACAAGACTATACCTCCTCTCCCGCCCTCCCTCTCTGTCTCTCTCTCTCTCACACACACACACACACACACATACACACAAATATACACACACCATGTACCTAAACAGTTTCTTTTGTTTTTACCTTTGTTTGTTTCTCTGCCTGTGCTGTCACCATTAATATAGATAATTTTCCATATAGTGAAGAAAATGAGGGGGCAGATAATTCTTCATTAGGTTATACCTTAGATTTGACATAATGTGTTATAGTGGTTATTGTTTCCTGGATTTTTTTATTTTTATTTTTTTTTCTGGAAAAAATAAATAAACCTTTCATAGTAAGTCCCTCTATATTCCAAAAATCAGTTGTAAAAGTACGGAATTTACTTTCCCAACAACAATAAAAAAGAATAGGATAAAAAACCCCACACTCCATCATTCAAGTCTGTGCTCCCATAGGGACAGCTAATATTGCTTCTCTAGCATTTTAGTTTATGCAAAGATTGTTGTCAAAACATTTAGCAAGTTGGCACACCCCATGTTTTCATGTAATTGAGCATCCTTGTCCATATGCCACTTTTCTCTCTCCCTTTCAGAAAAATGTTCAGTTCCCTTCATATTTGAAAAGTTCTAAATGTTGAAAATATTCTAAAACTGGAAGCCAGGCATGTTAAGATTTTAGGTTCTATTATACCTTGAAGATGACTGATTTCATAGGTTCTGATAGTCCCTCCACCAATTGGAGTTAGAGCCTGCTATGGCCAATTTATTCTATGGACAACTTTCCAGTGACAAATCTCTGTACTGTGACAAACACACCATCTGCCTTCAGGGCTGCATTTGAAGCCCTAGATACCTAATAGAAGCTTTCACAGCTCTCAAGAAGCCACAGCTTCTGTGCCAGAGTGAAGTGCCAGACTACGACTTTTGGGAAGAGACTCCAGTATAGCGCAGTACTGATTTCTATGGTTAGAATTTGGTGTGATTGTTCCAACCAAAGAACTGCATTTACCAGTAGGACTGAGAAGCAATCAATTCCCTCTTCACTGTTCTAATCTCCTTTCTATATATGCTCAAAACTTGCACCACAGTCAGGAAACCCTGCAGACCAGGTTTTCATGTAAAGGTTATAGAAGAGAGGAGGGCAGAAATCCTATCATGCTAGCAGACAGATGTTAGTGTAATGTCAGATTTTGGTCTAAATGAAATATATGATAGACAGGCAATAGGAAGATTGTTGTGCTGGAGGTTGGTTGGTTTGTGCTTGTTTGTTTGTTTGTATGTGCCTTTCTTTCCATAGGAAAGAATGTTGTTTCAATGTAGCTAACCTTAGCTCCTTTGCAATCATTTTGTAGTGGATGTCACTAAATTTATTTCTAAAACTAGCTTCCAGGTGGAACATTCCTATAAAATGCAAGGAATTGTATCATTCATTGCTGTTTAATCAGGGAGCCTAATTAAGTCTTAGCAGAAAACGTTTCCTGGGAAAGCAACTACATTTGGCTAATTGCAGCCGGATGGAATAGCAATTATAGATCCCTCACTAGGTAAACAGGAAAAGTTTATAAAATGAGGAATGCTTAAGAAATGTTTTGTTTTCTCAAAGCACAGGAATTTCTCAAAATTATCTTAAGTATGAACATTAGACCTCTTTAAGGTTTTCCTATTTTAGCGAATAATTTAAAATGCAGGGGATGAACAGGCTTTTAAGAGATAGCTGCTTTTCTGCCCTTTTTCATTTTTATAAAACAAAGCATGCAGAATATAACGAACGTAGCATGAATTCCTTTGTGAACTCAACAAAGAGTTTGCTTGTTTGTCCTCAAAGATCTCCAAAATTGTTAGAGCTAGAAAGACAAAATTTTGTATGGATGCTACTGAAGACCCAGCTTAAGTAACTGCATGGGTTACATCAATTGATCATGCAAACAGGGGATTCTGGGAACTACAGTCCTCCTACCAAAATTATAAGGGTTAGAAAAACTGACATTTCCACAGATGCTACAGCTGGATGTATTGTTAACCTGCATGCAATAGTCCAGGGAAGGAAGGGTTAAACCAGATAGGTGCTGTCTATTTTACTTCAGGCACTCTATTCCTTGTAAGGTTACCCCGGGCTCCTTTCTTTTTTTCCCTCTCTCACACCCTGTTTTGCATCCAGCAAGGGGCTTCTTGTGTGACCTCATGGAGGTTTGTTGTTGTTTTTTCTGCAGAAGGACTTTAAGATAACTCTTTGGACTTGAGTTAAAATTACTGTACATGCATTTCTATGTCTGTTTATAAGTAATAGAAACAAAAGCTTGTTTCAGTCTTACCAAAGATTGAGTAAGGACCTTTATCCTCTTGCTCCAGCTATATATTGTCAGCTTTCACTAGACATGGAGGATAGCTGCTGTGTACAAGTATTTCAAAACTGCCACTGGTTTTACCAAAAACCCATATCTTTAATAAGTAATTTTATATAAAGTAATAGCTCAATTGGCCATATGGGCTGGAGATTGTGGCAGGTAAGAACTGGGTGGATGGGGAGAGGGCAATAATGTTGCCTGGATACTACTTATTTTTTAACTGAAACAAGACATAGCTGGCCAGGCTGCTTAGGGGGTTCTGGAATCTGTACTCTAGATTAATGACTTGGGGGCATTCTGAGAGCTGGAATCCTGGTATCAAAATGGTAGATGCAAATCAATTTTTCAGTTTAAATATATGGCTGTGTTGGGGAGGGGAAAAAAGGGAAACAACCAGTACGGAAAAAATAAAATGAAATTCCTTTATCATGACCAATTACATTTCTGCTGAAATATGCAAGCTTTCAGATTTTCCACAACTCTTTATCTGCTTGGATAGTAGCAACAATTAAAATAAATAATACATAAACATACAAAATGGCAGGAGGAAGCATGGACATTCAAAAATTTGGCCAGATGTTTTAGCCATGGATCTACAGTAGAGATGGGGGTATTCATATTCTGACCCCCTGGGGCCAGACCATCCACTCACCATTCTACTGCTGCAGGCTCCGCGCTCCCTTCCCATCGCTCTGGAGCTTGCAGTGGATTAGCCACTCCTGGCAGGAGGTGGGATGATGAGCCTCTCTGCCAGGTTGAGCAGTGGCTAGTTGACCGTGAGCTCTGGAGCAATAGAAAGGGAGCACAGAGCCTGCAGCAGCAGCTGAACAGTGAGTGGATAGTCTTGCCCCAGGGGGCCAGACCCATGTTATCTCCACCTGTGGGTGGGTATTTGTATTTGTATACCAGTACCCCCATCTGTAGTCTACACTGATACTCAGTGCCATGCTGGAGAAAGCAAAGATGCAGTAGTTAGGGAATATGGGTGGTGTACTACAAATCCCAGAATTCTCCATTCTGGGAGTTCTACACACCTTACAGACACCTAAACATGGCTCACTTGGGGGGGGGGGGAAGCCTAAACTGGAATGCTTTGACATTTACCTAGAGTTATTTACACCAAAGCTTCCTGCTTCTGCCCCAGTGCTAGCTGGAAGCTTTCTTTCTGAACAGGAAGCTAGGAGGAGCTAGGCCTTGCTAAGCCTCAGAGCCTTTGGGTATAGGTCTTTTCTCCCATGTTTAGGTATCCATAAGGTGTGTGTAAGTCAGAAGGAATGCCCAGAATGGGGAGTTATGGGTGAGCCTCATTTAGTTGTCTATAACAAGATCCCCAACCCCCAGTCCACAGCCCGGTGTTGGTCCAGCAAGACTCAGGCTGGGCCGCAGAGAGCGACCCCACCCCACTCCCACACACATTCCTCCCGTACAGTTCCTTTGTGCATGCACGAGCATGCCTTTGCCCACACGAGCACTTCCCCACCTCTTTGCGCATTGTGCATTTGCACAAGTGCACGTGCACCCAAATGAGTGCTGCCCCACCCTTTGCGCATGCGCACGAGTGCATACATGCCGACATGAGTGCCCTTCCACTCCTTCGCATATGTGCATGAGTGTGAGCGTGCCCACACGAGAGAGAGCACCCTCCTTCACGCATGCTCGGAAGGGAATTGTCGGCAGGGGGCGGTGGTTTCGGGGTCCTTCCAAGGCCGCAGCCCACTGCCGACATTTTCCCCCAGCTGAGCGGCGGGGCTTCAAAGCTCCCGCTGCTCAGCTGGGGGAAAATGGTGCCTATGGGGAAAAATCGCAAAGCGATTTTTCCCCATAGGCAAGATCGTAGTGCGATCGCAAAAGAGATGGCAAAAAAACCATCGCTATGCGATTTCTTCGTTAAACGGGGCGCTCGTTATACAAGCCACCACTGTATCAGATTAGACTTAGTAAGGTACTGATTTTGCATTTTATTCTATTTTCAATGGCCAGCATGGCTACTTCTGTACCTCCAAACCGGATTGCACATTAGATAGGACCACTGTATAACTGAGCAAATATATCTGTAATATAACTTTACAATGAAATTGGAGAAGTATAATGTGATTAAAGACACACAGCACAAAAGATTTTGCCCTGTAGAAATTTGTGAAAATGCTGGTATTTTAAAAGCATAGAATTATAAAGATGGAGATACCCTAAACCTAAAGGATTTTAAAGCCTGGATTGACACAACCACGGAAATCACAAGTTTTCCCCTGTCCCCACCCCTTCCAAATATCCAAATTGCCTCACAGCTAGAGAGCAGTTAGATATGGGACAGCGTACTGTACAAATAAAAATCCAAGAGGCAATTCCTTAAGGGCTGGCTGATTATGTATGATTTTCACAGCAGTAGCTTTCCTCCTCCCCTCCAGTTTCCACGTGAGCTTGCTTTGTTTTGTTTTGGAACATTATCATACCCCGTCTTTGTAAATCTTAATTTTTTAGATGCAAGAATCTGCTAGAATCACATGTTTTAAACACTAGTGCAATTTCAGCTCCCTGACGTACCTCTCATGTATGGTTTGGCCTTTAAATGAAAAGTATGCAAGGCAGAGATTTTGAAGCTTTCATGTACCGCTGATACCCTGATAAAAAAGGGTGCCAGAAAAAGAGAGGGAACAGAATTTCAAGCAGTTTCCATATGCTAAATTTATATGTATTGATGCAAATTTTAAAAGCCATCATGGAAAGTGAAATTTAATCCATCTCACCATAGTAGGGAGAACTGCAACCAGGCCACTACCTACCTTCTCAGTCTCTTCTCTTTGTGATAACTGCTAAGAGTTGCCATTGCGGTCCATGCTCTCTGTCTTAACAGCTCTTTTACACTGGATTTGAACCAGGCAGCTCTTTTTTTTTTTTTTTTTTTTTTGGACTTATATACCACCCCATAGTGCTACAAGCACTCTCCGGGCGGTTTACAGTTTTAATTATGCAGGCTACACATTGCCCCCCCCCCAGCAAGTTGGGTACTCATTTTACCGACCTCAGAAGGATAGAAGGCTGAGTCAACCATGAGCCGGCTACCTGGGATTTGAACCCCAGGTCGTGAGCACAGTTTTAGCTGCACTACAGCGTTTTAACCACTGCGCCACAAGGCTTCTTCATACAGAAGATGCATTACGTCTTCTCTCCAAAGTAGGACATGTGGCCAGCCTAGATATAAAATGTGCTCTTACACTCTGAAGTCTAAATTAGAATAAAATAAATATGTTCCACAGACTAACTTATTATGCTAATTACTTCATTCATAACTAGCACACTGTAACAACCAGAGGCATCTTTCCTCCTCCAGAGCCACAAGAAATATAATCCCTTTTGGAAAAATAAATGCAATAATTTTATGTGTGAACATCTAGAGTGCCAGATAAGGTATATGGGGGAATAGTGAAGGAGATGGGGCTTGTGGGGAGAGAACTGTTATTAGGCAAAATTCAATTTCACCAAAAGTGGTCAAATAGTCTTCAGCTTTTTAAAATACATAGACTCTGTATTGAAATATTTGACTCACACTGACTTTCCCCCTTATATCCAGTTATAGTCATCTTGTAATTTCAGTTTTGGAGAGAAAAATATATTTTCTAATTTAAGGCAAAATCAAAATATTTTTATTTATTTATTTATTTATTTATTTATTTATTTATTTATTTATTTATTTATTTATTTATTTATTTATTTATTTATTTAATTTATACCCCGCTTATCTGGTCATTTTGACCACTCTAGGCAGCTAGAAATAGAAATAAAAAGTTAAAAAAGACAAAAAGATAGTGGCATCTTAGAGACTAGCTTTTTTTTATGTGAGCTTTCATGGACAAGCCTACTTCATCAAATCTTCTAATTTATTTTTTAAAAACATATGTTTTATTGGGTTTAAAACTGTAAAAGGTAGGCTGTCATGAATGGAAAAGTTGGTATTTTAATTTGTTCACTAGGTGCATGAAATAGAATAGTTGTGAGCTTATGAGGTCCCTAGGATTGGACTAAGTTTTCTGCAGTTTAATGAAAGAAGGTGTTTATGTCAGGTGGGTGTTGATAACTACCTTCAGAATATAGCATAAGTTGTTTCTACACCTGTCCAAAGGGGGGGGGGAATTGCAGGCCACAAGACTTTATTTTCTTGGTAATGGTCCAGTTCATGTTCTCTTCCCTCTAAATATTAAACTAGCCTCCTCTCTTGGAGCACTCTTTGTCTGTGGAGAAGTCACAGAAACACCCTGTGGGGAGATTATATATATATATTTCTGGTACCTTCCTTGGAGCTAAATTCTTGACCCAGCTCAGTGTCCCAGAATTATTTTCTGCTGCAGAGAGTTCTGTGCTGTTTTCATTTTATCTGAAACAGAAAAAGCAACAGTGCCAGCCAGCCACAGATTTTGAACTTTTCTTCTGCAGGACAAGTACTGTACTTGAAATGTTGATATATAATATGGACAACCATTTGGAATGCCAGGTGAACAGCATCCATTCCTGCTCGGGAATAGCCTGTCCCAGTGGCAGCTCCTTGTGATGTCACAGTGGGAAGGCAGTCACGGAGTGGAAGAGATACTGGAACGGTCTCTAGCCCAGCTGGTGGTGGATCCAAACACAGGGGCATCCAGGTGAAACCCAGCTAACACATCAGACTACAGGGCTGTTGTTTTTCAGCAGCCATCCAGGTGGCCAAATGCTTCTAGCAGCTGCATCTGTTACTGACATTCCCACTCGAGCTTTTGCCTGGTGTTGCTTTACTAAGAGCACTTCTGACAAGAGAGAAGTTTTTCCAGGACCTTTGCTACAGCTGGAGCTTCTGGAAATGTCACTGGCCTATGGAAAGAAAAATTACTAGTAGGGAATAGGTGGCGATGGCTGTTCAGGTTTTGAACCCATTTAATGCACACACAAAAATCCCATCTCTGTCCTCTAGAAGCACTCCCCCTAAATTCGATCCCCCTACATAGAGACTTCTCTGAGATTCCAGCCAGCTAGCAACTGTGGCAGCCATTTAGTCATTCTTTTCTAAAACTACTTCATATAATTAATTTTTCTGAGTTCTTGTGTCTGAAAAGTCTTTACTGTAGCAGACAGTGGCAAGACATGAACAAGGTAATAAATGTATTCCAGTAACATCAGAAAAATGGGTGACTTCCACTAATGCCTAAGTGCTGTTGTTATTGTTTTAGTACTGTGCCATAAAGTCAGAACTGACTTATAACAGCCCTAATAAGGCTTTCAAGGTAAATGATATATTTAAGGAGTAGTTTTGCTAGTTCCTCTCCCTCAGTGAATTTCCATGGCCAAGCGGGGATTTGAACCCTGTTCTCCAGTGTCCTAGTGTGTCACTTAATCCACTACACCACACTGGGAATCAAAATGCCTTAGTGGCCTATTAATCTCTTTTTCTTTTGATTTTATCTCATCCTTTGTTCATCTGAAGCAAAGAAAAGAAAAGAAAAGAAAAGAAAAGAAAAGAAAAGAAAAGAAAAGAAAAGAAAAGAAAAGAAAAGAAAAGAAAAGAAAAGAAAAGAAAAGAAAAGACAGCAATAGCCATGATAGTATAGACAAGAATGTATTTGGGAACCTTATGCCTTTGTCCAAGTGTCAGCATTCAGTATCCAGGCAACAAAGTATTCCATGCTTTTATGGATCTTAAGGCTTGTGTCCTGAGCTTTAAGATCCAGTTCTGGTTTTTGATTTGTGCCCTTTGTTTCTCTTGATCAGTAAGGAAGTGTCATTTCTGGAGAGTGTCCCAAAAGTATAAAATTGCCTCAAGGACCTATCAAAGTCCAAGCCCGAAGAGATTTGGGAAAAGGTAGGCTGGAAGAAGCCTATCCACATGTAACCACTTATACACATGGATATTGCAAACACAATTAGAAAAGATCAAATGATTTATGTTTCTAAAGAACATACAAATTAGCAACAACTCAATCATATCTCAAAGTGGATACTTCATACACATGTCTCTTAAGTTTCTTGTATTAGAAACATACTGCTGCAGGGGCTGATGAGAGAAATGTCTTGAAAAATCTTCTAGTGTTAGGAATTCAGATTACTGCTGTTTACAAAAACTTGTTTTCTGAAGTCCAAAATAAAATCTTGTAATGCAAGAATAACACATAATGCCCCATAGAAAGAATTTGTCTTTCCATTCCCCAGCTCAAATACAGTAAACTGAAGCATGAAGTGAATGAATAAGACTGTAGTTGAACAGTAAGATGACAAAAATCATGACTGCAGAAGAACTACACAACTATAATGTTGTCAATGAAGAAATTGAAATTATTAAAGATTTTGTATACCTTGGCTCAATCATCAGTCCATATAGTTACTGCAGCCAAGAAATCAGAAAAAGAGCAGCAATGAAGGAATTAGAAAAGATCATCACATGTAAAGATGTCACTGGAAACCAAAACCAAGATCATCCACACTCTTGTATTCCCAGTCAATATGTACAGGTGTGAAAGTTGCACTGTGAAGAAGGCTGACAAGGAAAAAAAAGCTGATTTATTTGAAAAGTGGTGCTGAAGAAGAGTTTTGTGGATAGCCCGGATTGCCAGAAATATGAATAAATGGGTCCTAAAGCAAACCTGAACTATCTCTGCATGCAAAAATGGTGAAACTGGGCCTGAAACTTTGGGCACATGATTAATAAAGACTGTCACCTTGCCTATACTGTACTAAAATACCATATTTGACAAGTATAAAGATTGTGTGGGCATGGCTATAGCTAAGAATACACTTCATATTATATGGTAGTCAAATGGGAAACACTAAACAACCATTTATAATGGGTAACACTAAACAACCATATCATTCAGTTTAACCTATCCACATCATACAGTTCTCATGTAATAAGAATAGTTGAGTATTGTAGCTAAAATTGCCCTGAACATATGTAGAACAGTTTTCTAAATTATAGTCTACAGAGATTGTGTTTTCTATGGCAAATATACTGCCAGTACAATGGAAGAGCAGGGCCTCAATTAAATTGTCTCTTTCAACAAGATTGTGTTGTAGAAAGAAGTTTCAGGACTCTAATATTCTCTAATGAAAATTTCACTTAAAACACCCTTTCATTATAGTGGCTTAGTTTACAGAGAGATTGTGGCAGCTTTAAGCTCTATACAGGGGGAAATGAGTGTAGTGTTAAAAATAACTCGAGAAAAAAGAAGTGTGTGTTGCTTTGTCAATATATTAATGAAATTCAATCACCATGCAAAGAAAAAGGAAGCTCGTTTTCACCTGTTGACCCCTTGCAAAATATAAAAACTTATCTTGAGCTCCTAGTTTTTGAAGTGAGATGAAAGGCAATGCTTCAGTTTATCTCTTACCTTCAGAGGAAGCTCACTGATTGTTTGTCCTTATCACTTCAAGCCAGAAACTTACAGAGATTGCTAGACACTTCAGTGGCACAGTTTTAAATTCCCAATTTGGCAGGAGGTGGAGATTTCTTGTTTCCATTTAAACTGCTTTCATTTCAAAATGAAATCCCATTTAAAGCCAGAGGTTTGGACTGAAGCCTGAGGATCAAAAGAAAAGAAAAAAAAAGAATTTGAGGTTTAGCTTGAATTGGTGTCTGAAAAGGTAACAGCCATATTTAATTGCTTTTGAGCTCCCCTTGCTTATGCTCAGGCCAAATGAAATCACCCAGCCTCCCCTGTGTTTATAATAGGACTTTCATATGTTCTAATTATTGTCATCATTTAAACCATAACATAAACCATTCCCCTCTTGTAATCTGGATAAATCAGTCCAATACAGCAAATCATAATGGTGCAAGAAGGTGCAGTCAGAATGGGACAGCTACCCTAGGAGGAAAGGTTAAACTCTTTGGAGCTGTTTAGCTGAGCAAAAAGGCATGTAAGGGGAATTAGAATGATGGATGTGTAGAAATGTGTATCATTTGGAGAAAGTGCATTACATTATTCATGTATCACAGAAGCCTTGTTCAGGCATTATGGCCAATCGAGAGGCAAGGATGCGAGGACCCAAGCCCACCCAAGTCAGTAAGACCTTCACATGCTTAAAGCACACATTTGCAAAGATGCCTGAAAGCCAAAGGATTGGTAGATTTGATAGAGCAAATTTCTGAATGGGTTGGCAGCGTGAGGAGGGGGTTAGTTTATCTGTATACCTCTGTTCCTATCACCCATTTAGCTCTAGATGGATCCAGGCAAAATGCCTCGATAGGGCTATAGTTGAATTGTGGATTTCACTATCAGAAAATGTTACGCTATCTGCTAGCTTTTAAAGGGAACTGGGCAAATTCTGACGCAAAGAGAGTTATCTCAGTGACAACCAATCACTATACTTATATATTCCCTTTAGTACTAGAGGCAATATGCAGCTGTATACCGTGACAGGGGAACACAGTCAAGAACGTGCTGTTGTGCAGATGTTTTATTTTGGGTCCTTCCATCAGTGATTTGTTGGTTGCTGTGTGACTGGAATGTGGTACTGGATAGGCCTTTGATCTAATCCAGCACAATTGGTTGTTGCCAGTAATCATGTTGTCCTAAATTCAAGTTAAGTCAGGTCTACTGGTGATAGGATGTAATCTTCTCTCCCACTGCCTCCATAGACTTTTGTTCCTGGTCTAGAGGCTCTCTCAGCCTTCTGGAACAGTCTTGGGGGTGGCTACAGCAGTAAAAAAAAATCGTCCATACTTCAAGAGACATTCCATTGGTATTGACTGCCTCTCACTAACTGCTAAAATTGCTATTCTTTCAGATGGAAACAAATATAGTTTTATCTGCACTGTTAAGGCAAATACAGTCAGTGACAGCCCTGGCTGAAATGACAGAAAATAGCTCATAATTTCTAACTTCCATATTTAGGAAGCAGTTCAACTTGTAAGACAAGATGCAAATTTCCTCATACATTGTGTTGCTACAACACAGTAGGTTAGGAAACTGAAAAAGGACTTCTAACCGCTCTTTCAGTTTAGCATGGGAATTAGTCCAAGGATGGTCAAAGCTAGCTTATTCTGTTTCAAGATAATCTTCTCCCTTATTTCTTTGTTCATATAAATAGATTTTTTTTAAAAAAAATACAACACTCAGTTATTGCTTCATGATACTGTATTTCTAGTTCCTAACATACATATTCATTTCAAACTCAAAATCTCTATTCAGTTAAGAATATTTTAAATAAAACATGACCACCCTTCATTAAGTGTGAAATGAGGCCAAGAAATTTTAAACATCTTGTTGCCTAGACCAGCAGTTTTTAACCTTCCCCTTTAAATATATTATGTTGCTGTGGACCACCAAAACTTAAGTCAAGATTTAAAATCCTAAAGTGCATGGAATATTTATTTAAAGTTTCTCATGAAGGGTCTCATCGACAAATATTCTTTGATATAACAATGACACTTTTTAAGATGATTGGAAGAAACTTAATTTTGCTTTGAACAGGATGCACTGTCATCAACTGCATCAGTTACTTTCCATTTCATATTTAGCCAGCAATCCATTCTGAGGCCCAGCCAAAACATAGTGTTACAAAATTCACTGTGATAATATTGAAAAATCGCTTTACCTGACAATAACTAAATGGTTTTATTATCAGAAATGAAGAAGAAACATGGTCACAAAGTCCATCCAAAAAACTCACTCACACTGACATTGGCAGATTCCAACTCACTCTTCCTGCAGCTTCTGACTGTCTCTGCACAGTAGCAAGAACTATCACGTGCTGTCTCTCAGCCTCTCAGCATCATTCAATTGCATGTTCTCACCATGTGCAAAAATATGAAACACTTATTTGCTATCAAGCAGTTGTTTTCATACCCAATCTTTACTTTTGCTTGTTTTTAATGGAGGCTGTAGGCTAGAAAACCCAAGTTTTACACAAGGAAGCAAGGGATATTAAGATTTCTTTTTCTTTCTTTCTTTCTTTCTTTCTTTCTTTCTTTCTTTCTTTCTTTCTTTCTTTCTTTCTTAACTGCAAAAGTTCATAACATTTCTTCAAACCTTTGCAGACCCACTGAGAGGAGATAGTGGACCCTTGGAGGTCTGCGGGCCACATGTTAAGAACCTATGGCCAGACTTTTTTTCCCTTAAGCATTATTTCTTCTGTTGGTCCTCAGCCTTCACATTTTAATCTAATAATGTAATAGACAGCTGACTATGTAAGCAAACTCAAAATGTACCTTCGTTCAGTTTTCATGTAACTTAATAATAGGGAAAATTTATGTAGAAATATGCATTTATTTCATAGTCCTTCATTTTACAATCTCTGAAAATAAAATGCTGTTTGAATTGCTACAGTTTCTTATTCTCTAGTGCTCATACACAACCCCAAATAGCAGCATTTTAAAAGTAGTCACATTGCTTGCTACTTGTGCCAACTGGAGGCCAAATCTGCAAAAAAGAAAGAAAGAAAAGAAAAGAAAAGAAAAGAAAAAGTGTATCCCTGAATCTTTGCTTCCAAGCAAATATAGGAAAATTATGTCTGTATAATAGAAGACAACAGAAAGTGTTTATCATGTGGCACATCCCAAGCAACTGAAATCTAAAGGAGCTTGTGAACTTGCAAACTACGTTTTGTTCCTACTTGATAAGGTTTCAGCTGTTTTTGCTTCTCTTGCAGGGATATCCCATTTTGCCAGCAAACGTATCACATCCTATCGTCTCTTCCACCAGCAAATGCTGTTACTGCCAGTCAGTTTACCATTTAATAGACTTCTATATTACATAGCACCTCTGATACAAATGGTTACCAGTTGCAGAACTCCCGTGTCCCCCAACCAATGCCCCTGGACTGTTTTATGGTCGTGTTAGGGAACATAATACCCTCTCTGTCTTCACTTTCACACTGATCTTTCCTTTGTCTATCCCAGTACTGTACCAGATCTGCAAGGGTAAGAAGCTGCTTCCCCCACCTCCTGCACTGCTTTCACCTCCCTCTCTAGTGTCTCCCTCTTTCTGGCCATTTTTATTTTTCATGGATCTTTCCCTTCCTCCACCTACTCATCCAGCCTTTTGTTCTCCTCACTTTCTTCCCCACAGCAGATGTTTCTTTACTTCTCAAGGCTGCCTCATTCTGGTTCCCAAATCCAGGCACATTTGAATATTATGTATGTTTGAATAATATGCAGATAGGTCAGGAAAGATGGGTCATGAAATGGTCAACCAGAAACACTTGCCTTCTATTTTCTGCTTAGAAGCACTCTTTTCAAAGGTGTTTTTTTTTTTGTAAGATAGAAAATAGAAGGTTGGGGTTTAGATCCTTTGCCTATTTGGTTACCCATGACCCCTCTTTTTTACTTGTGCCTTTAAGAGTTGCAGAAGAAGCAGGTATCCACTAGTCACTTTTCTAGAAATGAGGACCCCACCAGTTGTGAGATCCTGCTTGAAACATATAAACCAACATACATTTTGCAGTAGAATTTGGGGGTGGCCATTGAGTTAAATAATGTTTACTCTTCAAAAACTAAATATAGGTGGATGGATTGCAACTTTAAAGACAAAGTGAAATGTTTGCTACCCTATTCACTCACATTCCCTCCTTCTCACACATCCCTTTCCCTACTAAGGCAGCACAGTGTAATACAGGAAACAGCCATGCAGCTAAGAAGCATAAGACAAGAAGCACAGGCCAAATGGCGGGCATCCCTACTTACCCTTGTGTGTGTGCATATGTGTGTGAACATACCACATAAAGGTAAAGATTCCCCTTGACAATTAAGTCTCTGACTCTAGGGGCCAGTTTTCATCCCCTTTTGTAAGATGTGGAGCCTGCGTTTGTCCATGGACACTTTTGGTGGCCACATGGCTGGCATGACTAGACATGGAACGCCGTTACCTTCTCATCGAGGTGGCACCTATTCATCTACTCACATTTGCATGCTTTTGAACTGCGAGGCTGGCATTAGCTGGGCCAAGCAATGGGAGCTCAGTCCGTTGGGCAGATTCAAACTGTTGACCTTTCAATCGACTGCCAAGTGGCTCAGCAGTTTAGCCTGCAGCACCACACATGTCCCTACCACATATCTACTTAAAGCCAAAATAGGTAAGTTTTACCCAGCCCCTGGGTTACACTGCAATAGAAATTGTGTTGTTACAATAGTAGAATGACCAGTCATGGACATCTTTGTAACTTGGTCCTCCACCACGCCAGTGAGAACAGGTGCAAGCATTTGGACCAAAGCTGAAGGCTTCCTGCTCATGAGGAGACCTCTTACTCTTCAATAGCTCTCATGTATGGCGCCCTTTTATCCCTAGTAGCTACCTTTCAGTGGCCTACTGACTCAGTTTGGATACTGACTGATTCTAATTAATTAAAATCTATTTTAAGAATACAATAATACCAATACATACCCCCAGGATCTTCAAAGCATCTGTGCCAAGTTTCAGATGTTTAGGTTTCCTGGTCTTATAGCTAATAGACAGAGACACTTTTATTACTCTAGAAGATTAGAAATCCATTTTATTTTATTACATTTTATTGCTCTACAAGTATACCTTTGTCATGTCTCAATGTAGGAATGATATTCAGTGTCTGTGTGTGGCAGATTGTTTATTTCCCATCTCTTCTATTTCTTCATGGAAACTTTCACTTTGAAAAACATCTTTATATTCTATTGCAAAACAACTGTAAAGGTAAAAGCAAAGGTAAATATTCCCCTTTATATTTAGTCCATTCTAGGGGACGGTGCTCATCCCTGTTTCCAAGCCATAGAGCCAGCGTTTTTCCATAGACAGTTTCTGTGGTCATGTGGCCAGCGTGAGTAGACACGGAACACCATTACCTTCCCACCGTGGTGGTACCTATTTATTTGCTCATATTTTTACATGCTTTCGAACTGCTAGGTTGGCAGGAGCTCTGACAAGCAACAGGAGTTCACTCTGTCACGTGAATTCAATCTTCCGACTGCTGGTCTTCTGACCTTGCAGCACAGAGGCTTCTGCAGTTTAACCTGGGGTGCCACCACATCCCTAAAACAACTGTAAATTCCATTTTAAGACAGTGTCCTTACTATCATTTGATCCCATGGAATCCCTTCTACAAGTTGTGTAGTTCTTCTGAGTGAATTAGATTTGCTACATCAGGAAGATGGTGTGGATTCATTGTCGTTTAGTTGTGTCAGACTCTTCGTGACCCCATGGGCCAGAGCATGCCAGGCCCTCCTATCTTTCACTGCCTCCCGGAGTTGTGTCAGATTCATGTTGGCTGCTTTGATGACACTGTCCAAGCATCTCATCCTCTGTCGTCCCCTTCTCCTCTTGCCTTCACACTTTCCTAACATCAAGAACTTTTCCAAGGAGTCGTCTCTTCTCATGAGATGGCCAAAGTATTGGAGCCTGAGCTTCAGGATCTGTCCTTCCAGTGAGCACTCAGGGTTGATTTCCTTTAGAATTGATAGGTTTGTTCTCCTTGCAGTCCAGGGGACTCTCAAGAGCCTCCTCCAGCACCACAATTCAAAGGCATCAATTCTTCGTTGGTCAGCTTTCTTTATGGTCCAGCTCTCGCTTCCATACATCACGACAGGAAAAACCATAGCTTTGACTATGTGGACTTTTGTTGGCAAGGTGATGTCTCTGCTTTTTAAGATGCTATCGAGGTTTGTCATTGCTTTCCTACCAAGAAGCAGGCGTCTTTTAATTTTGTGGCTGCTGCCTCCATCTGCAGTGATCATGGAGCCCAAGAAAGTAAAATCTGTCACAGCCTCCATATCATCCCCTTCTGTTTCCCAGGAAGAGATGGGACCAGTGGCCATGATCTTAGTGTTTTTGATGTTGAGTTTCAGGCCATTTTTTGCACTCTCCTCTTTCACCTTCATTAAGAGGTTCTTTAATTCCTCCTCACTTTCTGCCATCAGAGTGATATCAACTGCATATCGGAGATTGTTGATATTTCTTCCGGCAATCTTCATTCCGGCTTGGGATTCATCCAGTCTTGCCTTTCGCATGATGTATTCTGCATATAAGTTAAATAAACCGGGGGACAATATACAGCCTTGTCATGCTCCTTTCCCAATTTTTAACCAATCAGTTGTTCCATATCCAGTCCTAACTGTTGCTTTCTGTCCCACGTATAGGTTTCTCGGGAGACAAATAAGGTGGTAAGGCACTCCCATTTCTTTAAGAACTTGCCATAGTTTGTTGTGGTCAAAGGCTTTTGCATAGTCAATAAAGCAGAGTAGATGTTTTTCTGGAACCTTCTGGCTTTCTCCATAATCCAGCACATATTAGCAATTTGGTCTCTAGTTCCTCTGCCCCTTCGGAATCCAGCTTGTATTTCTGGGAGTTCTCGGTCCACATACTGCTGAAGCTTTCCTTGTAGGATTTTGAGCATAACCTTGCTAGTTTGTGAAATGAGTGCAATTGTGCGGTAGTTCGAACATTCTTTGGCACTGCCCTTCTTTGGGATTGGGATGTAGACTGATCTTTTCCAGTCCTCTGGCCACTGTTGAGTTTTCCAACAGTGCTGGCATATTGAATGTAGCACCTTAACAGTGTCATTTTTTAAGATTTTAAATTATTTTAAATAGTTCAACTGGAATGCTATCACCTCCACTGGCCTTGTTGTTAGCCAAGGCCCACTTGACGTCACTCTCCAGGATGTCTGGCTCAAGGTTAGCAACCACATTATCTGGGCTTTCAGGGATATCCAAATCTTTCTGGTATAATTCCTCTGTGTATTCTTGCCACCTCTTCTTGATGTCTTCTCCTTCTGTTAGGTCCCTCCCTATTTTGTCCTGAATCATGTCCATCTTTGAACAAAATGTTCCTCTAATATCTCCAATTTTCCTGAACAGATTTCTGGTTTTTCCCATTCTATTATTTTCCTCTATTTCTTTGCCTTGTTCGTTTAAGAAGGCCCTCTTGTCTCTCCTTGCTATTCTTTGGAAGTCTGCATTCAGTTTTCTGTAACTTTCCCTATGTCCCTTGAATTTGGTTTCCCTTCTCTTCTCTGCTATTTCTAAGGCTTTGTTGGACAGCCACTTTGCTTTCTTGCATTTCCTTTTCTTTGGAATGTTTTTTGTTGCTGCCTCCTGTACAATGTTACCAGCTTCTGTCCAGAGTTCTTCAGGTACTCTGTCTACCACATCGAGTTCCTTAAATTTGTTCTTCACTTCCACTGTGTATTCATGAGGGATTTGGTTTAGATTATACCTGACTAGCCCAGTTATTTTTTCCTACTCTCTTCAGTCTAAGCTTGAATTCCAGGTCTTGTTTTTGCTGACTGTATAGAGCTTCTTCATCTCTGGATGCAGAGAATATAATCAATCTGATTTCAGTATTGCCCGTCTGGTGATTTCCATGTATAGAGTCTCCTCTGGTGTTGTTGGAAAAGAGTGTTTGTGATGACCAGCTTGTTCTCTTGACAAAACTCTATTATCCATTGAACTCCAAGGCCAAACGTTCCTGTTGTTCCTTTTATCTCTTGACTCCCGACTTTAGCATTCCAATCCCCTAGAATGAGAAGAACATCTTTCTTTGGTGTCAGTTCTAGAAGGCGTTGTAAGTCTTCATAGACCTGGTCAATTTCAGCCTCTTCAGCATCGGTGGTTGGTGCATAAACTTGGATGACTGATGTTGAAAGGTCTGCCTTGGATTCGTATTCAAATCATTCTATCCTTTTTGAGATTGTATCCCAGCCCAGCTTTTTTTTGTTCTCTCTCTTTTTTTTTTTTTTACCTTTTTCCTTCTTTTTACTATTTAAACTGAGAGGTGTCTGCTCACCTGATGTATTGAAATATCTGCTGAGACTGAGACAGACCACTGTGGTCCATCATCACATCTTTCTATGTTAACTACATTCAAGCCACAGCTATGAACTGACTGTCTTTTAATAAGTTACTTTGGAAATAAGTTACATTCTTCAGCCATGGGCTGAAACAAAATTACTTTTTGCTTCTAATGACCATGCCTGCAATTTACCACTTTTTCTGTGGCAGAAAAAGTAGAATCTGCTTTCCACTCCATACTGGTGGCCTGAATAGTGAGAAAAGAAAAGGAAACCTCACATTTTTCTCTTCAATATCCATCCCACTGGCTTTCTTGGTAGAGAGGGTATTGTACGAAGATGGAAACAGAGAGACAGTGTAGATGTGAATGAGAGAGAATGAAAAGAGAGAGTAGGAAAACTTGTGGATTTAAAAGAAAGACAAGAGTGAGTACACAAAAGAGAGTAGGTGGGGGCAAGAGAGAAAGAGCCCAAAATGGGGTAGGTGGGAGCGCAAGAAAGTAAAAGCAAACAGGTGCATGTGCGAAAGAGAGAAGGTGAGCAGATAGGAGTGGACAGGAGTTGGTGTGTGCACAAGAGAATGGGTGTGTGAGTGAGGGTTTACATACTAGAAACAGAGAGAAAGGAAGCAACTGAGAAAGAGAGGGAACATGGGTCCATGTGCATAGGACAGAAAGAGGGTCTATGACTTAACGAGACACTGGCCTAGACCACTAATACATGTGTAGACATGGTCCTTGTTAGTTGCCAGACAGTCCAGGTCCCATGATAAGGGGAACTATGGTTTTTCATATAAAAGGTAAAATGGAGGTGGTTGCTAAGGTTTAATTTTAGAAGTCAACTTTTGGATACGTGAAATCAGGAAAGCCTGTAAAATGTATTCCATATTAGTTTCTAGAATCTATGGCTTTCAGGTAGTGAGTTAGGGGCTCATCATGACTTGTATTCGATCTCAATGGATTTAGCAAGTATTAAAGGTTCAAGGTTGACTCAACCTTCCATCCTTCCAAAGTCAGTAAACTGAGTACCCAGTTCTGGGGGGGGGGAAGAGATGAGTAGCCTATATATTTAAATTGTAAACCAACCAGAGAGCACTTTATTTATTTATTTATTTATTTATTTATTTATTTATTTATTTATTTATTTATTTATTTATTTATTTATTTATTTATTTATTTATTTATTTATTTATTTATTTATTTATTTATTTATTTATTTATTTTATTTATTTAATTTATTTATTTAATTTATATCCCGCCCATCTAGTAAATTCTACCACTCTGGGTGGCTAATAATTGCTATGGGGCAGCATATAAGCAGCACACTTTGCTTTACTTTGATCTCTCAATAAAATATTAGCAGAATTCAGTGGTAGCATTACTATAGGTGCAGGTGAATCAGGCTGGCCAGCTGAAGGAGTAGCTGTGCCTTCTTTACCACCCAAGGACCCACTGTCACCAGCATATGTGAAACAAAGCAAAAGAAAACAATGGTATTCTGGGACTCTGTTAGCATTAAATATTAAACCATTTCCTCAATACATAGCTGGCAAGAGCCAGGAAAAAATGAGCTCTTATTTTAGTGCAGAAAACCTAGTTCTAATTGTCTGGTATATCTCATCTATTTTTACAAGTACTGTAATTTATATTCTACCTTTCTACAAGATCCACATGGCAGTTCCAGGAAGGTCCACCTGTCCTCTTCCAAGATTCCGCTTCCCCGTGCATCTTTTCGTGTCCCAGATTGTACTTCTTGGAGCTTTTGCCTTTTTCTACTCTTGTATTCTGCAAAGGAATGCTGACACTGTATAAATGCATTCATCTGAGATGCTGGGTAGATTATAGTATGTATGTGCACTTTGGGACCACTTAGCGATCACTTGCCAGCTGGATGGCTCAGCTTGTGTTTAAAGCACTGTTCCTAGTATCTAGAAAGCAACATCTGCAGAGTTCCAAGCAAGTTATCTTGTCATGTGCATGTAAATTAAACTGAGAAGTGAAGCGTTAGAAACCTCCTTAGGATTCATCAAACCTAGCAAGGAACAAATGGCAGTCAATAGTTCACACACATTTCAAATTCAAAGTCCCTTCTACAAGGTAATTAAATGCAGCTAATTTATATTCACCAGGAAAAAATAATTCCCAAAAAGGCTCCCTCTCCATTACCAAAACCATTATTATGATGATAGGAAAATGCTACGTATTATCATTAATAAACAATGTCTTTAAAAATACAAACAAGAACATGAGGGATATATTAAATCTTCAGAATATGGAGTGAATTTCCTGTTTATCAGTTCATTTTTTGAACTGATAACTATCTCTGAAAAATGGAGCAAAAAAAGTTTGAGGAAACACAAAGAAACTTTCTGTTCTCTTTCAGTCCTGTAGAATAATGTGACAACATAGCTTTAAATACTGTCTGCAGTGTTGTAGGCTGGCTTTATGTTTCCTCTCCTTGTGAGCATGGGTATTGCTACTGTAGTTAGGAAACTTCTTGTACAGAATTGCATGCACAACTTCTCTTTAAAGTTGTGCTCTCCTTCAGAACTAGACCGGACCAAAGGATAAATGCTGGACCAGATCCTTCCAGATGCCAGAAGCCTATCTCATGTTTACTTCTCCTCATCTCTGCAGGCTGCTGGGTCCCTGCAGCCATGAAAGAGAACATGTTGCCTCAGAGTGCTTTGAACTCACTATAGGGTGTACTCTGTACTATGGTCTAATTTATTATGGCAGTGTTGCATCTGGAAGTATTGCCTAACAAGCTGTTTGGCTACAGGGTGTTGTGTCTTGATTTGACTTTTTTTTTTGTACCGGCCTAAGGTTTTGTCCTTCTATCTGTAGGTGATCAGGCAAGAATGAACAGCTGCTTTGTGACTTGTTAAGCTACCTTTATCTCTCCTTGTGCACTGGAGGGACAGAAAATAGGGCCTTTGGCCTTCTCTCTTTTCAATACTTCCAGCAGAACAGCCTGTCTGTGCCTCCAGCACTACTCATTACTGGCCAAATAGCTCTATGTCTGGATGCTCCTGTGATTCAGCCACTTGTCCTTTCAGGAAATGACCCAGAGGTCCCACCCTGGGTGCAAGCATGGGTGCATCCCCCTTCCAACAATGGAATCTATAGCCATTAAACCTAAGCTAAGCAATTCCTTCAAAAGACTAGTCTTGTACAAGCTGTATAACAACATAAACGAGACAGGGGTGCTCTTCTACTGCCCCTTTCTCTTGCCAAAGGTGCAAAACACTTAGTTATTTCACAGCTATTTAAAAATCCCTCCTGAAGCATCAAGTCAGGAAAGGTGGCAGCCTTTAGCACTGCACAGCTGCTGTATGCCACTAATTCAGTCATGGATAATAAACCCCAAAATGTGCAACAGAAACTGCAGGGGAAGCTTTGTTCAGCAGAATGGAGTCAGTCAAATGAGACGGAACCAGAATGCCATCATATCATGAGAACGTTGCTTTTAAGCTCAGAAGCCATTTCATTTTTAAACCTCTGGATGTACGAAAAATTCCATTTTTGTGAAAACCATAACCATACAGTAGTTCTGTGAATACAAACCAGGTATTTAAAAAAAATCACATAGTTATCTCTACGGTGAACTTTGGAACTTTTACACCTTCTATCACTGGAAAATTTTTCAAATGACTTTTTTTCCTTTAGTGTTGTTGGCTATTTCTCTGTTTAAATAAAAACCTTACAATATTTCACAGCATACAATTATACCTTAAACCAGTGTTGAATGCTTTCCATAAATATTACAAAATTATAGATGCCATTTAGCAAAAACCCATTAATGTCCTTCATGACATGGTGAGAACAGATGGCAAGATTTGTCAAGCACCAAATTATTTCAGGAAGGAACAGGAGCTTTCTTACTCTCTGCTTACTCAGCAGCCCACTCAACAGTGCTTAGAAGAGACCCGCTCCAAAATTGGGGGGGGCAAGTCCCTCATCTTGCTTGCTCCACATATAGTTCTTGTAGTAGGATACAGCCAGTCACAAATGGCAGCAAGCTGGTAGAACCAATCACAATAAGGGTGACAGAGATATTTATCATCTCAGGGTCTTGTGTGCTTAACAGTAAAAAAAGCAGTAACAAATTAATAAATTAAATAAGACCGACATCCCACCCAGAAAACACCAGATCTCATTTGAGATCATAAGCTAAGCAATGGCAGCCCTGGTTAATACCCACCAGGGAAAACCAGGGATCTCATGCAGGGCTATTAAGGAACCCTGCCTGACAAATTGATTGGTTGGTTGGTTGGTTGGTTGGTTGGTTGGTTGGTTGGTTGGTTGGTTGGTTGGTTGGTTGGTTGATTTGATTTGATTTGATTTGATTGATTTGATTTGATTTGATTTGATTTGATTTGATTTGTATCCCGCCCATCTGGTCTATGCAACCACTCTGAGCGGCTTCCAATATAACATAAACAATTAATAAAAACACATAGTTACATAAATCTTCAAATGAGAATGTAAAAACCAAGAAAATAGAGTAAAAATAAATAAAGGAAAAATGAGAAGGAAGAATCAAGTATTGACTGGAGGGAAGGCCTGAATAAACATCCATGTTTTTAATTGGCTTTTAAAGATACCCAGCGTAGGGGCCGCGCGAATCTCCGGAGGGAGGTTGTTCCAGAGGCAAGGAGCCACGACCGAGAAGGCCTGGTTTCATGTCTTTTTCTTTTGGGCCTCTCTCGGTGTCAGGCTCCTCAGCCTCACCTGCTGACTCGCACGGGTGATCCGGGTAGAACTTGGTGGGAGTAGGCCAAATATCGAGGTCCTAAACCTTTTAGGACCTTAAAAGTAAGCATTAAAACTTTGAAGTCGATACGGAAGCAAATGGGCAGCCAATGCAGTGCGGCCAGAGTAGGAGAAATATGCTGGTATTTTCTCACTCCACGTTCTGCACCACCTGGAGTTTCCGCATCAGCCTCAAAGGCAGCCCCATGTAGAGTGCATTACAGACAACCTGGAGAACTGCTACCAGTAATTGATAGTATTGGACTGGGTGATCTAATGGTTTGATTGAATATAAAGTAGACTCTGTTTTAAACTATTTTTAAGGTGGCACTAGGTGTTCAGTTTCCCCACACTGGACATGGTTTGGCTATTATGGTGGTTTTCAGATATCAGTGACTGTGTGATTGCATTGGGGTGGGGGAATGCAAGAAGCCAAGCTGCATGTATCTGTGATTAAAACTACTCCTAGTGGAAGGAAGGACAGATGGACGGACAGATGTGGATAAGAATACTTGGTTCCAAACAGGTGCTGTTATTCAGGCACTTCCACCGTCTTTTGCAGCATGCAAATGAGACCAGTGGGTCTCCAATGATTCCTGTGCACAGTGCAGCTCAGTGGTTTCCTGTGACAGAAAGAGGTATGAACCTCACCACTTGCGTTCATCAGTGCAGTGTCTTGAGCTAAAAATGATCATCAGTGGGGAAGAAAAAAAACCCTGCAGCCCTTAGCATAGAGTGGGAAAAGGTACGATCCTTTGCTACCACCTTTTCCTCTTTGCCATTGTCCTCGGCCACAGTTGGTGGGACACTGCGTTGCAGGATATTTTACTGTTTGGTTTGGCCCCCGGGGGGAATCAGAAGCAGTGCAGTCCCCAGGGTCAACACAATCAACATTTCCTCCAGCACTGGCCAATTTGTTTCAGTGTGCGCTGCCATCAGTTCAACTGATGGGAGGCAAGTCCAGCTGAAGCAGTATCGCAGCGCCAGTGGCCAAAGATGATGGCAAGAGGAAGAGGAAAAGGGATGATGGAGGAATCACAGTTTGCTGGTCGCCAGACTGGGGTGCAGCTGCAGCTGTTGCTTTAGTTGATCCACCTAAGTGAATAGGAGGCATTGGCAAGCATCCATCAATGTGCTTATTTATACAACAACTCCACTATTCATTTTGCCTTCCCCTTCCCTTCCACATCCTCCACCTTTCTCCTCCAGCTCCACTTCTTCCTTCACTTCTTCTGGAGCAATTCAAGGCAGGCAGGCAGGCAGGCGGGTGGGCGGGCGGGCGGGCGGGAGGGAAGGCAGGCAGGCAGGCAGGCAGGCAGGCAGGCAGGCAGGCAGGCAGGCAGGCAGGCAGGCAGGCAGGCAGGCAGGCAGGAAGGAAGGAAGGAAGGAAGGAAGGAAGGAAGGAAGGAAGGAAGGAAGGAAGGAAGGAAGGAAGGAAGGAAGGAAGGAAGGAAGGAAGGAAGGAAGGAAATCTCAGGTCATTTGCTGGATACTCACATCATTGATGTGTTTCCATGGCTTTCCAGTCAGAGTGCTAGAGGAAGAGAAGGTTTGGTTTTTCTAATGTTATGTGTTCTTATGGCCTCTCCACCTATTCCCAGCTGGTGCCACAAAAAAACTGGCTCCATGCAAAGCTGTCTATCTGATGGATGTGCCCAATTTCATCATGAACATTTCCGGTGTGATCTTTGTTGTTGACTATCCCTGTGACATGACAATGGCCTTCTTCTTCCTCAACAGCTTTGACTTGAAGTCTTAGGAAATGTGGATGCTGTGGACCTGACAACCCAAAGTCCATTTGGTTCGCATACTTTTTGGAAAGGAGGGTTGGAAAGCTGGGGATAGCACAGCCCACCTGAAATCACACTGCAGCCCATACCTTAAGACATTTTGCAATAGGAAGTGAAGTGTCATAGCAGGGTCCAAAAGCCCCATAGTGAGAAGCTAGGCGGAATTCTTCTTTCTTCCTTTAATATCCACAGCTGAGACAACACCCTAGTTGTCTAAGATAAATCTAGTTGTCTAAGATAAATAATCATTAGTCTTTGGCTGCTATAAGGAAGTGGATTCAGCTATTTTTCAGTTTCATTTGTGGCTTTTATTCTAATTCCCCATTTTAGTTTATCTGGAAGACAGGCTCACAGAATTTGTAAGACAAATAATTGTACCTTAGACTTACACTCACATTATATTTCATTATTTGTTTATAATATTTTTCAGCTTTTTTCCTAAATTCCTCCTAAAACTCTTAGACAGCCTACATGAAAAACACAGAGTAGGAGAGAGGGAGGGAGAAAATCAGAACATGGAGGAAAGCTTTGGTTGTTTCAGCAAGGCCAGGCCTGGGTCACACAGACAGTGTTTTGTTTCTTGTTCTTTTAGAAAAATAAACACACACACATCACATCACATCTGTGCAGTTGATAAAGAATTGTTGTTATTGTTTAGTCATTAAGTCGTGTCCGACTCTTTGTGACCCCATGGACCAGAGCACGCCAGGCCCTTCTGTCTTCCGCTGCCTCCCAGAGTTCTGTCAAATTCATGTTGGTCACTTCAGTTACACTGTCCAATCATCTCATCCTCTGTCGTCCCCTTCTCCTTTTGTCTTCACACTTTCCCAACATCAGGGAGTTTTCCAGGGAGTCTTCTCTTCTCATGAGATGGCCAAAGTATTCAGGATCTGTCCTTCCAGTGAGAACTCGGGGTTGATTTCCTTTAGAATGGATAGGTTTGTTCTCCTTGCAGTCCAGGGGACTCTCAAGAGCCTCCTCCAGCACCACAATTCAAAAGCATCAATTATTCGGCAGTCAGCCTTCTTTATGGTCCAGCTCTCTCTTCCGTACATCACTACAGGAAAAATCATAGCTTTGAGTATGTGAACGTTTGTTGGCAAGGTGATGTCTCTGCTTTTTAAGATGCTGTCGAGGTTTGTCATCGCTTTCCTCCCAAGAAGCAGGAGTCTTTTAATTCCGTGGCTGCTGTCACTATCTGCAGTGATCATGGAGCCCAAGAAAGTAAAATCTGTCACTGCCTCCCTATCTTTCCCTTCTGTTTCCCAGGAGGTGATGGGACCAGTGGCCATGATCTTAGTTTTTTTGATGCTGAGCTTCAGACCATTTTTGGCGCTCTCCTCTTTCACCCTCATTACAAGGTTCTTTAATTCCTCCTCACTGTCTGCCACCAGAGTGGTACCATCTATATATCTGAGGGTGTTGATATTTCTTTCGACAATCTTAATTCAATCTTAATTGGGATTCATTCAGTACTGCCTTTTGCATGATGTATTCTACATATAAGTTAAATAAGCAGGGAGACAATATACAGCCTTATTGTATTCCTTTCCCAATTTTTAACCAATCAGTTGTTCCATATCCAGTTCTAATTGTTGCTTCCTGTCCCACATATAGGTTTCTCAGGAAATATATAAGGTGGTCCAGCACTCCCATTTCTTTAAGGACATGCCATAGTTTGCTGTGGTCCACTCAGTCAAAGCCTTTTGCGTAGTCAATGAAGCAGATGTAGATCTTTTACTGGAACATTCTGGCTTTCTCCATAATCCAGCACATATTAGCAATTTGGTCTTGAGTTCCTCTGCCCCTTCGAAATCCAGCTTGTACTTCTGGGAGTTTTCAGTCCAATACTGCTGAAGCCTACCTTGTAGGATTTTGAGCATAACCTTGCTAGAGTGTGAAATGAGTGCAATTGTATGGTAGTTGGAGCATTCTTTGGCACTGCCCTTCTTTGGGATTGGGATGTAGACCGATCTTTTCCAGTCCTCTGGCCACTGCTGAGTTATCCAAACTTGCTGACATATTGAGTGTAGCACATTAACAGTGTCATTTTTTAGGATTTTAGATAGTTCAACGGGAATGTCATCACCTCCAATGGCCTTGTTGTTAGCCATACTTTCTAAGGCCCACTTGACTTCACTCTCCAGGATGTCTGGCTCAAGGTCAGCAACCACACTATCTGGGTTATCCAGGACTTCCAGATCTTTCTGGTATAATTCCTCTGGTATAATTCTTTCTGGTATAATTCCTCTTGCCACCTCTTGTTGTTGTCTTCAGCTTTTGTGAGGTCCCTACCATTTCTGTCCTTTATCATGTCCATTTTTGCACAAAATGTTTCTTTAATATCTCAATTTTCTTAAACAGATCTCTAGTTTTTCCCTTTCTATTATTTTCCTCTCTTTATTTGCACTATTCATTTAAGAGGGCCCTCTTGTCTCTCCTTGCTATACTTTGGAAGTCTGCATTCAATTTTCTGTAATTTCCCTATCTCTCTTGCATTTTGTTTCCCTTCTCTTCTCCACTATCTGCAAGGCCTTGGACAGCCACTTTGCTTTCTTGCATTTCCTTTTCTTTGGGATGGTTTTTGTTTCTGCCTCCTGTACAATGTTACGAGCCTCCATCCATAATTCTTCAGGTTCTCTGTCCACCCTATCTAGTTCCTTAAATCTGTTCTTCACTTCCACTGTGTATTCGTAAGGGATTTGGTTTAGATTATACCTGACTAGCCCAGTGGTTTTTCCTACTATCTTCAGTTTAAGCTTGAGTTTTGCTATAAGAAGCTGATGGACAGAGCCACAATAAGCTCCAGGTCTTGTTTTTGCTGACTGTATAGAGCTTCTCCATCTCTGGCTGCAGAGAATATAATCAATCTAATTTCGGTATTGCCCATCTGGTGATTTCCATGTGTAGAGTCGCCTCTTGTGTTGTTGGAAAAGAGTGTTTGTGATGACCAGCTTGTTCTCTTGACAAAACTCTATTAGTCTTTGCCCTGCTTTGTTTTGAACTCCAAGGCCAAACTTTCCTGTTGTTCCTTTTATCTCTTAGCTCCCTACTTTAGCATTCCAGTCCCCTAGAATGAGAGGAACATCTTTCTTTGGTGTCAGTTCTAGAAGGTGTTGTAAGTCTTCATAGAACTGGTCAATTTCAGCCTCTTCAGCATCGGTGGTTGGTGCATAAACATGGATGACTGTGATGTTGAAAGGTCTGCCTTGGATTCATATTAAAATCATTCTATCTTTTTTGAGATTGTATCCCAGTCTAGCTTTTCCCACTCTTTTGTTGACTATGAGGGCTACTCAATTTGTTCTACCGGATTCTTGCCCACAATAGTAAATACGATAATTGCCTGAATTGAATTTGCCCATTCCTGTCCATTTTAGTTCACTGACACCCAGGATGTCAATGTTTATTCTTGCCATCTCCTGTTTGACCACATCCAGCTTCCCAAGATTCATAGATCTTACATTCAAGGTTCCTATGCAGTATTTTTCTTTGCAGCATCGGACTTTCCTTTCACTTCCAGGCACGTCCACAGCTGAGTGTCCTTTCGGCTTTGGCCAAACCACTTCATTAGCTCTGGAGCTACTTGTCCTTGTCCTCCACTCTTCCTCAGTAGCATGTTGGACGCCTTCCGACCTCAGGGGCTCATCTTCCAGCATCATATCTTTTAGCCTTTTGTTTCTGTTCATGGGGTATTCTTGGCAAAGATACTGGAGTGGCTTGCCAGTTCCTGCTCCAGGTGGATCACTTTTAATCAGAATTCTTCACTATGACCTGTCTGTCCCTGCCCGGCATAGCCCATAGCTTCTCTGAATTTCTCAAGCCCCTTCACCATGACAAGGCATCAATACGTGAAGGGATTCACAGATAAAGAATTACCTCCTCCTAAATGGAGTGTTAGGAGGGAGAATCAGCAACTTGTTTATCACTTTCAAAAACCCTTCCAACTCACACCCACCAAGCTGGATGTAGGATACAGCTGTACCAGGCTTCTATTAAAAAAAATGGTTTTCACATATTTATTTATTTTATTTTATTTATTTATTGCATTTATATGCCGCCCATCTAGACATAGTCTACTCTGGGCGGCTATGGGACTTATATGAGCTTCTGGACACTCTCTGACTATGTGTGCTACATGTGAATTTCATTAAGCTGTGGTATATTGAGAACAAAAGCCATCTCCCTGTTGCAGATAATGTTGTGGCTTGCACCGTTTCACACAGCTATCTTGTTGTCGTCAGGTGCTTTGGAGGATGAGGATGCTGTTATCCTGCCAACCGTGTTCATGCAAAATCCATCTATCTGGTCAGTCAGCTTCTGTATGTGTAATGGAAGGTTACCATGTTGGCATCAGACTGCAACCTGTCTTGCACCAGCCTGATTCCTGAACACTCCTACCAGTCATATGATAGAATGCCACAAGCAGAAAACAGGAAATACACTAGTAGAGCTGATATTTTAAACATTATTCTCAAAAATCGTCTTTGCATATTTTGATATGAAGTCTTTGCAGGAGTATTCTCAGAATAGAAATGAAATGTTTGATATGTATTCGACGTATTATTTAAATTCCGTGCCTAAAATTTGAAGCTGATTCACAAGCAACAGTTCTCCTTTGTGTAAATAGTTATGGTATAATGATGATGATGATGATTATGGTGATCCTACCTATGCTTTAGTGATCAAAATGCATATTCCCTTGTTTATATACTGCCCTAAACTGCCCTCCTTTTGTTTCTCTCCTTGTGTCAAATTTGAGATTGCAAATTCCTTGAGCTGAGAAAGAAGCATAAAACATGGTAGCTCTGCAAATGTTTAGTTTGACCCCTCTTCTCCTACTGTTCACCTATCTCACTTTCTGTGAAGACCCTATGAATGTCCCCGATGTTTCTCTGTGGTAGGTTGGAGGAAAAGGTATGCAAAGAAAATGGAATTGGTCTTTCCCAACCTGGCATGCTCCCTATTTTTGTTAGAACGTAACTCTCAGAATTATTAGATAGGTACTCCAGTACAGCCAAAGGGCATCAACTTGGGAAGGGTGCATAGAAGGACAGGCAGGGAAGAAAACACTGCAGCTTCACACACTCTTTCAGCTGATGGTGTTTTTTTTACAGTGGTGCCTTGCTTAACGAGTGCCTCGCTGAGCGATGAAATCGCTTAACGAGGCACTCTGGGCCATCGCTGGAGCATTCGCTCAGCGATGGCCCCTATGGGGTTTTTTCGCTTTGCGAAGATCGCTAAGCGATTCGCTTAGCGATCTTCGCATAACGAAGCCGGGGAGAACAGCTGATCGGCGGTTCCAAAATGGCCGCCGGAAGGTCCGTGCCGCATTTTCGCGCCCTGCCCTCGCTTAACGAGGGCGCGAAAATGGCGGCGCTATGAAGAAACATCGCTGAACGGTGAGTTTTCAAGCCATAGGAACGCATTGAACGAAGTTCAATGCGTTTCTATGGCTTTTTAAATTCCGTTTAGCGATGTTTCGCTATAGCGAAGGTTAATCCGGAACGGATTAACCTCGCTATGCGAGGCACCACTGTATATATATACTGAAGGATAATTCTTTGGGCTGTGAACTGGAAATGCTAACTAGGCCCAGGGAAGAAATAGTCCCTTTATGCTAAATGTACATTTCTTTACACCTAGATTATCATGTATTTCCTCTATTTATGTAAATAATGGTTAAGAACATCAGTTCTTGTTTGGAAGGATGACAGCATTATTAATACATTGACTATTGACAGATTTGTGGATGTAGATGTGATCTTAACATGGATAAAAATGTAGCGGCTTTGATTCTACATCTTGATCCAAAGTCTTTGTGGTTTTTATCTCCCACCCATGCCTTCAGGCACCAGCTAGCCCAGCTGTAGCTAATACAAAGAGTCACTCGTGTAGCAGTAAAGCAGCCAACGGGAGTGGAAGCAGTCTGAGTAATTGAATTGCTCTAGAGAGACATGATGGTAAAGCCTGAGGTTTATTTCTGCTAGGAGCTGGAGAGAATCACGGCAGTCTGAGACAAAGCGTTCATGTAGCCTCAGGAGCCAAAGGCCTAGTTTTTCATGGTTCTCAAGACATGCAAAGGTAGAGACCATGGTCATTTTTATAATTCAAGTTATTTTCACATCCCAAGTTCAAATATTAAAATATTTCACAAATATGTCCATTTGGTAGTTTTTTTTACTCATTTTCTGATGATCTGAGTGCTTAATGTGCGCTCTGTTTTCATATTCAAGATGTTTAATTTGGAATGAATTTAAAAGTAAGTGATGTTGTTTTAAAAGCAGGAGTTCTGACAGTTATTATCTCCCACAGAAACTGATTGTATTTCAGCATAATACTGAACTGTGTGTAAACTTTATATTTAGACATAATCAAGGTTCCCTCTAAGGTGCGCACCTGGGCGTGCATACAGAACTCTGCCCCCCTCCATGCCGAGCAGCTCCTCCACACACTCACAGCAATAATTTTCAGCCCCTTTGGTTTTGGAAGCCCGCATGGGGGGTAGAGTCACATGCATAAGGGGCAGAGACCCCTGTACAGCGCTGAAAATTAGAGGGAACATTGGACATAATGATAAATAGTAATGGGTTTATTCTCATTCAACTTGAGCTTGTATATGCTCCCTTCCTTTTTTTCCACTGGAACAGTTGTTTCTAATTTTCATTAACTCATTATGTGGTGTAAACCCTAAAATGTGGTTAAAATTAACTATTGTTAATGTTTGAAATTGTAGTTTGTTTATGTCTGCTCAGATTAACCAGTTTCTCTGAGTACCTTGATGTGTGCTTTCTACACACTGCATAAGAGTCAAACAACTCCTGTTGCAGTCATTTACGAATGATTTGTTCTGAATAATGTACTGGACAAAGTCCTTTGATTTTCATGCATTTCAAATGTTTATTTAAATTAAATATATATTTGTAAAATGCAAGTGAACTTCGAAACTTAGTTAAAGTTAGCTCAGTCCGGTTCTAGCAGCTGTTCAGGCTACACAAGAGAAGACACCAAAATTACTAGTACAAGTGCATCTTTAGGTAGTTCCTTCCTCTTGTATATTTGAAGGCTACATAATACATTCAAAACACTATGGCTGAAATCCAGCAGTAAGTCAGAAGGGGAGTAAGCCCATTCAATTAGTTGAACTTACAGAGGGGTTAGCTCACCGAATCCCTGCTGATTCAGTGAGCCTTCCTAGTTGTGACTTATTATTGGATTTCAGCCACAGTTGCCTTTTACTCTCTTTTGGACCAACCAAGACAGAGCTGAGAATAATATCAAAGTGGGCTATATCTGTTGAAGACTGAGCCGAGAGTAAAGAACAAGAATTTGTAAATTAACATTATGAACTTAATGTCACCATACTCTTTAGTGTTTTGGTTGCAATAGGTTAAGGTGGTCACTCCTCCAGAGATTGTTATATTCTGAAAACATGGGAGGGCTAGGCAAATTACATTTGATTTTCAACTGGAGTACAAACCAGTATATTATAATTTAATTTAATTGTCCTCAATAGAACGAACTGACAGAAAATAGAATGCCATATTTGCAGTTCTTTATTTTCTTCAGTAGGTGGTGCTACAAAATTGTGCTTTGCTGTTCCATGCTCATTGCTGATGTTATTCTGAGTGACAGCATTAATCTTTCTTCCATACAAGGAAATTCACATTTCTTAAGAATAATTTTACAAATTTCTTAATTTCTTAATCTGCACTTCAAATCAAGAATGATTTTTGTCTAAGATTTTTAGGTGGAAAATGAATATGGTTTTCAATGTGTGTTTATTATGTTGGAGACAATATCTTGGCGAGAACTTCAGGTTCAATACTTATAACTCATATTTGTAAGAAAAGGCCTTGATGTGAACTTAATAAGATAAATAGTGTGCTATTGTCCCTGACTATAAATAAAACAAATATTCATTCTGATATGCAATTTAAGTATTACATTACTGCACCTCTACCATAATTCCTCAGTATTGTATTCCATGGCACCACTCAATATTTCACAAGAAATCCAGCTCTGAAATTGACATTAATATCCTAAAACCATCTAATATCCCTTCTTAAATAGGTAAGGGAAGAGCACTGGGACATCTCATATCTCCCTGCTTTTTAAAATTTACTGGTATTATTTGCATTACAAAAAAAAGCTGTGGAGTGTGGTCTTTTCATGACTTTTACTTCAGCAGCAATCATAACAGAACTTACAAAACCTGAAAGAACAGAATTCTGTTCCTGAATCAGCGGTCTTCAAAAGTCCAATTAAATCAATTACAAGTGCTGTTATTTTAATTATTTATTTATTTTTGTTAATGTGGGCAGTTCATCAACTTAGGTTTCATCTTTTCATTTTCAACCTCATTGGGTCATTAATTTTTGTCTGGAAGATGATACAATAGAATGAACACAAAAAATATCAAATATGCTCAGACATCTGGGAGTTTACTATAATAAAATATAATGGGAGTTCACCATAGAAAAACGAAATGTTAATCAAATGTGGGTTGGTAGGATAAAAGAAGCCTGCAAACCAGGGATTGGAAATAATATGTTAATATTTGATAATTTTTTTTACTTCTTTGGACCAACACCATGGGCTCTCAAATTCTGATATATTTTTAAAAAGTTTGAAAAGTAGCATTAATTGAAGTTTTATTTGAAAAGTTAGCTCTTATGCCCATTATGTCACCTCACTCCCCAACCACGACCTATGAATGTATATGGACTACAACATTCAGAAGCCTTAGTTAACACATCTGTGATATTTCTCAGCACTTCTGGGGGTTATAGACTATTATTATTATTGAGCTATTGTATAGAACTGATTTGGGAGTAACAGAAATTGATTATTATGACCTCACCTGGATGAGGTAGGCAGCCTTTGAGCCTGCTTCTAACCAGGGCATATGTTTAATCAAAGCTTTTTATAGTGTTTCACTGAAGAAGTGTAATACTGAGTGGTCAGTCGGCTCAATGGTTCTCTATTTTGAGGCTTTTCATAAATCTTGGACTATAAGCAGAAGTCCTAAGGCATTATTTGCTGATTAACTAAGTCTTCTTTGTGTTTAATTCAAATAGTTTTATAGAACCATGGTTGGGTTACTTCACAGAAATCTAGTTGTGAAAGGGAAAAATAGGTACTCATCCTTTGGATGAAGAGAAACACATAAATTAATACTTTAATTAATATAATGATAACACTAATTTATTGGCTGAAATACTGTTGCTTAGCAAAATGACTCAGTTTAGAAGTTCTAGACTAAATAGACTCACTATGCTAAGAAACAGCATGGCAGTTCAACTAGAGTAGGGCCAATGAATCAAGAGAACTTATGGAGGAGTCAATTCACCAACTCCCTACTGATCCAGTGGGCTTACTCTAGTTGCAAATTACTGTGCTAAGGCACAGGATTTCAGCCAGTGAGTTAAATGTAGCTGTAAACTACAGCTCAGACACTCTGAAATGTTATTATATGTCTTTCAGTACTCGGAAAATCCAAAACTGTCTGTACGGAATACTTCCTCTCTGAAGTGCAATCCAATAATAAAGAGAAACAAGTTTCCTGAGATTTTTTGGAGGGGTTTACAAGGACTGATTATTGACATTTCAGATGTAATTAAGAAAAAAAGGCTTTTCTGTAAAACAATTGTATTTGGATTATAATTTACAATTGGTGTGTCCCTCCTCTGTAATGTTAATCCAGCAGTTCTACTCATTGCCTTCACCATTTTTCTAAGTGAACCATTCATAATCATTTCAATATGAAATACTTATTTTATTATCTGTAAGAATAAATATTTAAATTATGTGTTTATATTCTATATTCTATTATACTTGAAATATTTTAGTTCTCGTTATAATCTGCAAAATGTGATTATGTTGCATGGTATAAAAAAGTTTTTGGTAATTTGGTTTTAAATACGAGAACCCCATCAAAAGTTAGCAGATGCATTAGTAAAACACCAATAAACTCCTTAGAGATATGCCCTGATCATTTGGGATATTTGATTATTCAGAAAACAGTGCAATTCAGTTTATACCAATCTGGAGGCTTCCCAGTTTTGTCTGGGTCTGAATCTGCATTTGAATTTTCAGATTCGGAAAAAGCAGTCATGAGGAGAAAGACTGAAAGGAAATATTGTCTAAATGGAAACACACATGCATTCCCTCAGGCTGGATTGTGTGCTACTTTAGGACTCTAGGCTTCCACACTCCATTCAGTCTCTGCCAGATTGTGAGAGTCAGTAGGGAGAGTGAGATAAACAGCAGAGATCAGTGAAAGAGAGATGTGAGAAAGTGCATGTGTTTAAGTGAGCACACCTATATCCATGAGGGAGCACACAGGCAAACAGGGGCTGCAAAAGAGAAAGGGCAAGAGCAAGAAAGGGAGAGCTTATCTTAGAGCAAGAGGGGAGTGAGAAAGTGCAAGAGAAAGAGAGGAATAATAAGAGAGAACTCTTAAGATTTCTGTTTTAGGCAGGCTTGCTAATGCCTGCACAGCAAGGTGACCAGCTCTGTATTGAGATGACGCCTTTAGGTTGGGCTATAAAGACTTTTTGTCTTTTTTTTTTTTTTGTCAGTATAAAAGGTATCACCTCAATACAAAGATTGGAATTTATTTTGTGCCAACATTTGTATTCCTGCACTGAGCAGGGGATTGGACTTAGTGGCCTTATAAGCTACTTCGAACTTTATCCTAGCATGACTACCTATGCTTAGGTAGGAAGGCTTAGATAGCTAGGCTGCTGGAGAGGCCTCACATTTAGAAAGTCAAGATGAAGGAGGATGTTAGGGTTGGATTTTAGAAGCTATATTTTAAATACAATTAATTAATAAGGTTTATATAGAGAGAGAGTCTATGACTGTCACATGGGTTGTGTAGAAGTACATTGGGAGGACCCAATGATTTCCTACACTGATTGTTCAAAATATCTGGTGTCCAAAGATACATTACCTCTGAAGGTGGAAGCATCTTTTAGGGGGACCTCATGTAATTCTTCCAGTCAACCTGGCATCCAGTTCAAAAATGTGGGAAAAAAATATTAATTGGTAATCTCATCCTCTTGGCCAAGTAGGCATCCTTCATTCTTGAAAGACTATGATAATGAGCTCTGAATAGATGTCTTGGAACAGCGTCTAGCATGGCTGAGGCGGCCAATTCAAGAGTGACAATCCCTTCCACACGGAAGACTAATCCAATCTCTCCCCTGTCCAGCTCCCTGATTTGGCTGGTTTCGGGACTGCCTCTTTGCCTCAGTCTGCTGGACAAGGGTCTCTTCAAATTGGGAACAGGCACTTGTTCAGCAGACTCTCTTGGACATACTCAGAAAAAATGGAAGGCAGATGAAGTTTTGTGGAGATACATTTTTTAATGATAGTTCAATTTGTTCCAGTAAACGAATTCTTATTTAAAAAATGCCTGTCTACAGATACTAGTCAACCAGGTACTTAAAGTAGAAATTCTATCCCACTTGGAATTGGATGGGAGGGGTGGGATTGTAGCACCTGAAGAGAAAATGCCTTTACTTGCTAGTGCATATATCGTAGCATTTTCAACATGCAGTAAACAGAATTGGGCACTTTAGGGAACTGGCAAGCAAGTTTGTGTTTTTTCCACTGTGGTGTTTGAACCTTGCAAAAACTCACTCTCAGGGAGAATTTTTTTTAAAAAAAAATCCCCTTTTTCCCTTTCATCAAGATTTCTTTGTTCAATAATTTCCCCAATAAATCTCACAGGAAATCTCCCTAGATTTCTCTAAAGTTTCATGATTGTTTCTTCTGGAACAAATGCCAAGCTCAAGAGAATTCATGGAATCTATGCACAGAATGGCATTTTTCCTGCATATGATTCATCTGGAAAGTGCAGAAGAAACACCAGGCTGCTAAGGATTGGTTGTTGTGGGCAAACTGCACCAGAGCACAGAGTGCTGTCCTCTGAAGATGCCTGCCACAGAGACTGGTGAAACATTAGGAAGAACAACCTTCAGAACACAGCCAAAGAGCCTGAAAAACCCACAACAACCATTAGATCCCGGCCGTAAAAGCCTTTGCGAATACACTGCTCAGGATTGTTAACACTGATGTAAAGAACAGCATCATTCCTGTGCAGGAGTCACCAGAAAGGGGCTTAAGTGGTCCAGAATTTGTTAGTTTCCTGCAGAGCAGCTGGTGAAGAACAAAAAGCATATAAAAGGAGAACTGAGATTAGGGTCTTGTTTTTCTCAGAAACCTGTGAAACCTTGCAGATGCAAGGAGTCTGGGTGAAACATTAATCATAATGGTAATGTTCTGCTACTGATCTGAAGCAGCAAGTAACAGAATGAACTCCTTTTAAAAAGCAGTGTTCCAAGCTCTGAACAGTCACACGAAGAAGGCAAAAAGAGTGAAACCGGCTCTCTATCCAGAGTGGGCCATTGGTTTATGCCTCATTTCCCTTTTGCCTTGTGTCCCTTCTGTGGGGTAGGATTTCAGGGAACGAAGACAAGCAGGAAACGCCCGTGGATCAAACTGGGGACCCTGTGAAGCTGGATTAGGCCCAAGAGCCTAAACTGTCCACAACCTGGTTTAAAAAGCCCATAAAAATGTCTGAGAAGGATTAAAATATCTGCTAAATCTTTATGGTTCAAACTTTACAAATTTAGCATTTCTTTTAAATAGATTTTAATAAGTTTTTATTTCTCTTTGATATCTATTATCTTTCCAGACACTTTTTCTTCATCAGGAGCTAATTTTAAATGATGCTGTAAAAAACTCATGGGGAGGGGTTGTGCATTTCTTCTAGTATAGGATTGATGTTATTGTTGTTATTGTTAGTTTGTTGTCAGTGTTTTATGAATATAGTTCAGTAAGCTCACACACAAAATTCCAAGTCTCCTTTATTTAGATAAGAAGCATAATTGGAAGGTTGCATTTAATATAGGGCATCATTTGAAGGATTATTCAAGTTAGTAGAAAGTAGAGATGTGCACGAACCTCAGTTTGTAGCTTCATGCCTGTTTGTACACACAGTGCCACAGGGGAAGGGAATGTAGCGGACCTGTAGTGCCGTGTGTATGAACCAGCACAAAACTCCAAACCAAGGATCATGTTCATCTCTCATAGAAGGCTTTGGATTTGTGGCTTGTGAACATTTCTCAAGAAGCACCAATAAAAATGTTTCCTACTTTTGTTTTGCAGATCAGTACGGATACCTATTACAATATATCTATTTGGATTTTAACACATCTGGCCAGCTTCTCTATTGCTATTTGAACAACCCCATCAATCCTTAGTTGGGTAATCAAGAGCCGCAAAGCTGCTTTCCACGTGGACTGGTGCTGACGTTTCTCGTCCATCTGCGAGAGCCTCTCCATCGAAACCTAGAGAAATGGCGACAAATGGAACAAAAGTAGCCGATGGACAGATCTCCACAGAACTCAGTGATGCCTCAATCACCAACGACAAGCCTAAGACATTGGTAGTGAAGGTGCAGAAGAAGAAAGGAGAAATTCCAGCCAGAGACACCTGGAAGGGAAGATTTGACTTTCTTATGTCCTGTGTGGGCTATGCAATTGGTTTAGGGAATGTGTGGCGGTTTCCATACCTTTGTGGGAAAAATGGAGGAGGTATATCCTTTAGTTTGTAAAATTAACCGTCTTTTACTAAAACTTATTCAAACTTTAATGTCAGAAATGTCCTTTGCCAAGAAGGACAAGATGCAGTTCCTATCATGCATTTAGAAAGGCATGAGAATGTTTTTGGCAAAAGGTGAATGTTTGGCAAAAGCTGTTAAAAGATTGCAAGATGGCTGCCAGTATGGCCAGAAATGCCTTGGGCCATTTCAGTGAAGGATGACATTTCATCTTTGGCCATCCAGCTTTTATTGCTGCCATACAGAATTAACCCACATACTACAGGGATATATAGTCATGGCCAAAAATATTGGCACCCTTGCAATTCTATCAGAAAATGCAACCCTTCTCTGAGAACATTCTTGCAGTTGCAAATGGTACGCACATGTTCATTTTTTTGGTTTGCGTTGGAACAACACACACAAAAAAAGAGAAGAAAAGTCAAATCTGACACAATCCCACACAGAAACCCAAAACTGCACTGGCCAAAATTATTGGCACCCTTAACTTAATATTTGGTAGCCATCCCTTTGGAAAAAATAACTGAAATCAATGGCTTCCTGTAACCACGAATTAGTTTCTTACACCTCTCTACTGGAATTTGGGACCACTCTTCTTTTGTAAACTGCTGCAGGGCCTTCAGATTTGAAGGATGACTTCTCCCAACTGCTGTTTGGAGATCTCTCCACAGGTGTTCTATAGGATTCAGATCTGGACTCATTGCTGGCCATTTCAGAACTCCTCAGTGCTTTGTTTGTAACCATTTCTGAGTGCTTTTTGAAGTGTGTTTCAGGTCATTGTCCTGCTGGAAGGCTCATGACCTCTGGTGGAGATGCAGCTTTCTGACACTGGCCACTACATTGCGCCCCAAATTTCTTTGGTAACCATCAGATTTTATGATACCATTCACACACTAAAGGCATCCAGTGCCAGAAGCAGCAAAGCAAACCCAAAACATCTTTGAACCTCCATCATGTTCGACTGTAGGGACTGTGTTCTTTTCTTTGAATTTCTCATTTCTTTCTTTTTCTTTTTCTTTTTTTTTTTTTTTTTTTGTAAACAGTGCCATGACATCCTTTACCAAAAAGCTCTACTTTTGTCTCATCTGTCCACAGTACATTCTCCCAGAAGGATTGTCGTTTTGTCACATATGTGTTGGCATACTCCAGTCTTGCTTTTTTATGCCTTTGTGTCAGCAGTGGTGTCCTCCTGGGTCTCCTACCATAGTGTCCATTTTCATTCAGGTGGTGACAGATAGTGCAAGCTGACACTGTTGTACCCTGTGTCTGCAGATCAGCTTGAATTTGTTAGGAAGTTAATCTGGGTTCTGTATCCACCATTTGAACAACCCTTCGTTGTAATTTTTCAGTAATTTTTCTCTTCCATCCACATCCAGGGAGATAGCTAGAGTGCCATGCATGGGCTGTCAACCTTTTGATGATATTGTGCACAGTGGACACGGGAACATTAAGATCTCTGGAGATGGACTTGTAGCCTTGAGATTGTCGATGTTTTTCCACAATTTTTCCTCCCAAATCCACAGACAACTCTTTACACTTCATTCTTTTCTCCATGCTCAGTGTCACACACAACACAAAGATTAAGTCAACTTTTCTCCATCTTAACTGGTTGCAAGTGTGATTACTATATTGCCCACACCTCTTACTTGCAACAGGTGTGTCTAAATACAAATTAAAAGAGCATCACATGCTTAAAAAGCAATTATTTCTTACAATTTAGACAGGTTGCCAATAATTTTGGCCAGTGCATTTTGGGTTTCTGTGTGGGATTGCATTAGATTTGAGTTTACTTCTCTGTTGTTGTTGTTGTTGTTGTTGTTGTTGTTGTTGTTGTTGTTGTTGTTGTTGTTGTTGTTGTTCCAATGCAAACCAAATAAATGAACATGTGAGTACCAAAACATTTGCAACTGCAAGAATGTTCTCAGAGAAGGGTTGCATTTTCTGACAGAATTGCAAGGGTGCCAATATTTTTGGCCAATTATTTCTGTTTCAGCATCCTGTAGAACTGTGCAAAGTCCTCCTACTAGCAGCCAGTACAATTGAAGCAGACCCCAAAGGCTGTATGATAATGTTTGCTCTGTTTATTCTTTACCATACCATATCCTGAGGGTCAACAGGATAACTCTTCCATCCATTTATTTATCACTGGCAGCAGCTCCAGTGGTTAGCATTACAGAAATGGGCATGCCTTGTTTATTCTGGGAATACATAGGGCCCTGTATCCACATGCCCCACCGCAGATAGTGAAAAGTGTGGATTATTGCTAGTAGTTTGTTGGACCCTGTACTCCCCCCATCTCCTCTCTCTCTCTCTCTCTCTCTCTCTCTCTCTCTCTCTCTCTCTCTCTCTCTCTCTCTCTCTCTCACACACACACACACACACACACACACACACACACACACACACACACACACACACACACACACACACACACACACACACACACACACACACACACACACACACACACAAAAAATCTCAACAGCTCTGAGGGTTTTCTTCAAAGACAATTGAGAATCCATTTCCTTGTGTGCCCAGGATGTTGGGGAAGGCATTGGCTGGAAGGCAGAAAGGGCGGGAGTTGGAAAATATCTCCCAGGAGGCAGCATGGCTGAGGCCAGTGCTCTCCTCCTGCCTGGCCAGACAATCCAGCTCTGAGTTTTATGATGCTGCTCTGCAAGGAAGCCCCAAACTGCCAAGAGACGAGGCAAAATGGTAGTGACTTAGCTATATAACATTGTGTTTGGTTCCCATTAGTGTCCAGATTGATAATTACATCTTGAAAATCCGTGTTTGTAGGTATTTTCATTTAATATTTTTAGTATTTTCAGATCATGGATAAATGAATCAGTGGGTATTTGTCCAGCAGATACATGGGTCCTACTGTATCTTCCTTTATGTTTTATAGGAAAGCAGCCACTTTAAGCGTGAACAAAGTTCAATTGATTTCAAATGCCTATAATCTCTGGTTGGATGAAGGTTAAAGGCAGCTCATTCTTGCTGAAAAACAAAGACCTTCAGAATATCACAAGTTCTTCTCTTCTTCTTCTCTGAAATGGCATATTCTGTAATCTACTATATTCAAAAGCAACTGGAGAAAAACGTATTGCTGGAACACAGAAACATAGAGAATGACCTTATCCAACAAGAGAGATTTGGGAATCACACATGCTCAGTCCTGGATCTTAGAGTGCCACATGACTGCTATCATGATCTTTTCCCCCATGCTGATGATGGAAAAGCCCTCTTGCCCTCTCATGGCAAAAAAAAAAGTTTTAAATTTTAAAAAAGGTCGCTTTCAATGCATTTTGGGAGGCGCTGATTCTTGTGATCCATCAAAGCATGGCAAATTTGCCCCAATATTCCCTAGAATAAGCAAGGGAGCTTTTATTTTATTTTTTGCATTTTTTAAATTTTTACTTTGAGGAGTTTTGGTTGCAGTGGGAAACTGGGGACCCTGTTCAGATGAAAGGCCACATATCACTCACTCAGTTGTACAGAATGTCACTGCTCAAATAGTCCATGAGCCACATGCATTTATAAAGCCCCAGCTTCTCTGGACACTGCATATTTGGATTTAGTGAAAAGAGACAGAAAGAAAATATGACTGCTCTAAGAAGCCCCCAAGAGTGGTGTTTCTCCTTTAAAATAACAGAAAACCCCTACCCCATCCAATTGCTCTATGTAACAAAAAAAAAACAAAAAAACCTGTAATTGCAAAACCAGGGATGGATTCCTATTTACTTCTAATTTCATTTTGGAAGGCTAGTGTGGATCAAGCACATACTGAGTCAAATAATCAGCCTGTTGAGCCTGGTGTTTTTCAGGCTGACCGGCAGTGGCCCTCTAGAGTTTCAGGCAGAAAAACTCCCAACTCAGCTGGAAATGCCTGGGGCTAAATCTGGCACGTTCTACATGCAGAACATGCACTCTGTTATACAACTTACAACACATTATCTGTGATGTGCAATTCAGTTCATACTACAAACGGCAAATACTCTCTAGCACCTTAGAACCCTATTCCCTTGCCTGAATCCCCACATTTTTTTCTAAGATATTTCATGAACTCTAGGCAACGTCACTGTGTTTTCTTCCCCATTCCTGGGCAGTATTTTTACAAAGTCAGAAGTGAGCCCTGGTGTTCAGGGACCTAAAACAGTCTGCGAGTATGTCTCCAGAGGGTATGTGTGGGCATTTGTGTACATGTTGGAACTTGAGAGGTATCATGGTGAGGGCTGTTCAAAAACGGTATATGTATATTTTCAAGATTGAAAACTATCCATCCCTGCCATAGAAATTGTGTTATTCATAGGCTTAAGGCAATGGTGTCAAAGGTGTTTTATGGTAATCTTGTACCTAACTCTGGCTAACCTCCTGGAAGAAGAGCCAGACTGTCAAGTTATGAGCAAACTGCGCAGCCCCAAAGCACCCCAGAAGAAGGGAATGAGAAAAATCACTTCTGAGTACCTAGAAGGCCCTGGAAAGAGTTGCCATAAGTAGAATTGAGTTAGTGGTGCATAATTATTAGCAAAGTCTTATCTAATGCTAAGTGATATCTCTCATACAAATTAATGGGATTAGAAAGTCTTTCATCTGGATCACACCCAGTAACTATGATTTAACAACAGCATTCCACTTAGTGAAAGCAGTCCTATCAACAGAATAATTTCCCATCCACCATCCCCTAGCATGACCTCAAAGTTTGTTGCAGAGGACTTGGAAAGTCTTCTGAAAGAGATGCACAGTGGGACAACGGAGGAAGAAAGAAAAAAAGAAAGAAAAAATCCTATTGGCTTGGCAGAAGCCTACTAATATGACACTGGAATGAATCAGAACTTGAAAGCAACAAGTTATAATATACCTATAACTAGACACTTTTTTTTTTTTTGATAATAAGAGTCTCACAAGGTTTCATTGGAAAGCCATCTAACTAGCAGGGATCAAATTATATTACTGATGAAATGAGTGACTCTTACTTTTTTATGGTGTTTAAAAGCCTTTCGAAATATGTTTTGACAGAATTTTTGTTTTATTAATTCTCTTACCAACCCCTCTTTTTAAAAAAGAAAAGCCACAGTAAAAAGTTATGAAAAACAAATGTAATGAGTTGCTTTTCCAACCCTGTAACAAGTAACAGAAACAAACTTTTTTTTAAAAAAAGTTGTTTTTGTTTTAAAAACTCTCTTTCTGTGTCCTTTCAGGAGCCTTCCTGATTCCATATTTCCTTACTTTAATTTTCGCTGGAGTTCCCCTGTTCCTTTTGGAATGTTCACTTGGCCAGTATACGTCCATAGGCGGCCTTGGAGTCTGGAAGCTTGCTCCAATGTTCAAAGGTACAATGCGGAATGAAATACATGTTTTTATTGCTTCTGTCTCATACTTAAAAATTTGGGTGTTGCAAAGAAAAATATCTTGATCATTTTAATAGTTGCCAATTTTTTTCCTGTCATACTAGAAACTGGTATTGTGCAGCAATATTAAAATACTATGCAAATGTGTCTCTGTGTATTGTAAAAGAAATGGTAAAATGACTTGAAGTCTTTAGGATAAAAAGTGCAAACAGGGAATGAATATCCCCTGCCTCCCTTTATTTCAAATTTTATGGAGCCAAAATAGAATTAGATGCTCCCTTCAGTTATGAACTATTAAAAGAGTGTTATGTATATAATATAAGAGTGTTATGTGCATGTGCTATATATATCATTATAATTCCTGTATCATCAGTACAAGTCTCAACAGTTTCAAAGTTCAGCCTTTAAAATTATAGAAATAATGCCACCACATCCCATACTTCCCCCCCCCAAATACTGTGAATGTAAAATTTGTCCGCATATGTGAATGAAGAGCTATAGCCAGTCTAGCTGTAATTTTTACTTGTTAGCCTTCCAACAAGCATTAGGCTGTCAAAACATGTGAAGTTGTTTCCTTTACAGATCAGGCTAAATCTGTGAACAAACTGATAGCATGAGCTCCTGAAAAAACAAGATAACAACAGACACATTGCATGGCAATTGGTATTCCTGACAAAGCAACACAGTGAATTCTAGCTATAGTTTCTCAATCATTATTCATTTATTTATCACCATGCATATGGTATTTCTGGCAATTATATAATTTATCTTGTGCCCTTTCACAAAAAAACAAAAAATGAAACCATGGACTTTTATTACTCTCCCTACGAAGTGTGAGCATATATCAATGTGTGCATGTGCTAAGTAAGAGCTGAAGGCTGGGGAGAAAGACTTCATTGATTCTATCTGAGCAACAATCTGAAACCAGGTGTCCCCACTTTGTATCCCTATCTTTTCATATAAGTCTCTTGAATATTGCCTGTGTTTTTGCATATGTTTCTCAACACATAATTTTCCAGGTGTAGAAAGGTCAAACTAGACAATGGCTAAACTCCAAGTGGCAAAGCTCTATCAATCAATGAGGATAATGACATCAGCTGCAGCTGTGCTGCAGCAGGGAGGGGGCAATAAAACACTTCCTAGAGGCCCCCCGCCAGGTTTCAGAGATCCTCAGGAGTTGTCTCATTCTCGGGCAGCCTTTGGGAGTTACAGGGTGGGAGTAAGAGCAATTTAAAACTGGAAAACCATCACTGTTGACCCCAGTCCTGTGGCAAATAAGGCTGTCTCTTTCCACACAAGAAAAGCATAAATAGAAAAAGTACTTTTGCATGGCGCCATTTAATCATTAGCCCTTAATGATTTTGAATCTCAATATTTGTTGAAACTTCTCTCCCACAAAACAGCTACCCACAACACCCAGTCCTCACTGTCCTTGATGCTTAAAATTGTGACACTCAAGGGGGGCAAAAAAGCCCATTGAGATTTCTCAATTGTGACCCCTTCCCTCTGGAATAAGTTTCCTACAGAGGTTCGTCAGATACCATCCCTCTTGGCCTTTGGGCAGATGATTAAAATAGAATTGTAGAAAGCTGCCTTTGGTGTTTTAACCAATTCAACTGAGATGTTAAATTTGTTTAAACACGTTTAATTTTACTCAAATGTAGGTTTTATAAAATTAGCTAGTGACAGGGTTTGTACAATGTTTATTGTATATTATGGTTATTCTTTTTGTGTGATTTTCAGTTAAGTCGTTTTTTAGGTTCTAAACTGCCCAGGGAGTGTTCGCACTAATGGGGTGGTATAGAAGTTTAAACAAGCAAGCAAACAAAGAAGCAGACCATTATTATCATGTTTTGTACTGCTATCCCCCAATCTGAAATTCATGGGAATATGTGTGTCAAGCAGGGTCAAGATATGCAGACCAAAACACACAAAGTAATTTTATCTTACAAGTATTCACATTTCACTAAAGTTATGTAGTAAAGATCTGCTGATAAGAACCTGACTTGTTCTCTTCTCTCCTCCAGGTGTGGGATTAGCTGCTGCTGTCCTGTCCTTCTGGCTTAATATTTACTACATTGTGATTATTTCCTGGGCCATATATTATTTGTACAACTCTTTTACTACAGTAAGTGCTTTTTTTCTTGTTGTTTTAAAAGCCCTTAATCACAGCCAGACGTTAGTATTCTGCTTGATTTCATCAGACTTGACTGTAACAATAACAACAAAACAAATAATACATTAAGTTGCTGGCAATAGATCTGAGATACCACCCAAACAGACTGAACAAAAACCTGTGCCTATTTGGAAAAGTATTGTATAAATGTATTATTCAAATATAACAATTATTGTCGGACAAAGAGAGAGAGAGAGAGAGAGAGACATAGTGACACCTTAAAAACTAATTGCTATATTTTAATGTGAGTTTTCATAGATCAAGTCCACTTCCACAGACATAAGAATGAGACTATATGACTGTCACATTTATACATGGCTACATGTCTAGGTGTGGATACAGAAGGACAAAGTGACAATGGTTGGTTCGTATGGCAGACACAAGCTGCAAATTATGTGACTCACTGTGGAATTTTTAAGGGAAAGTAACCTACTTAAAAGGAATCAGTCCAGGGTCTTGAGTAATTGCTATTGTTTTGTTGTTGTTGTTGTTTAGTCGTTTAGTCGTGTCCGACTCTTCGTGACCCCATGGAGCACGGCAGGCCCTCCTGTCTTCCACTGCCTCCCGGAGCTGGGCCAAATTCATGTTGGTCGCTTCAATGACACTGTCCAACCATCTCATCCTCTGTCGTCCCCTTCTCCTCTTGCCCTCACACTTTCCTAACATCAGGGTCTTTTCCAGGGAGTCTTCTCTTCTCATGAGATGGCAAAAGTACTGGAGCCTCAGCTTCAGTATCTGTCCTTTCAGGGAGCACTCAGGGTTGATTTCCTTTAGAATTCATAGGTATGTTCTCCTTGCAGTCCAGGGGACTCTCAAGAGTCTCCTCCAGCACCACAATTCAAGGGCATCAATTCTTTGGCGGTCAGCCTTCCTTATGGTCCAGCTCTCATTTCCATACATCACTACAGGAAAAACCATAGCTTTGACTATTCAGACTTTTGTTGGCAAGGTGATGTCTCTGCTTTTTAAGATGCTGTCGAGGTTTGTCATTGCTTTCCTCCCAGGAAGCAGGCATCTTTTAATTTCGTGGCTGCTGTCCCCATCTGCAGTGATCATGGAGCCCAAGAAAGTAAAATCTGTCACTACCTCCATATCCTTTCCTTCTATTTGCCAGAATGTGATGGGACCAGTGGCCATGATCTTAGTTTTTTTGATATTGAGCTTCAGACCATTTTTTGTGCTCTCCTCTTTCACCCTCATTACAAGGTTACTTAATTCCTCCTCACTTTCTGCCATCAGAGTGGTATCATCTGCATATCTGAGGTAGTTGATATTTCTTCCAGCACTCTTAATTCTGGCTTGGGATTCCTCCAGTCCAGCCTTCCACATGATGTATTCTGCATATAAGTTAAATAAGCAGGGGGACAATATACAGCCTTGTCGTACTCCTTTCCCAATTTTGAACCAATCAGTGTTTCCGTATCCAGTTTTAACTGTTGCTTCCTGTCCCACATATAGGTTTCTCAGGAGATAGATAAGGTGGTCAGGCACTCCCATTTCTTTAAGGACTTGCTATAGTTTGTTGTGGTTGACACAGTCAAAGGCTTTTCCCTAGTCAATGAAGCAGAAGTAGATGTTTTTCTGGAACTCTCTGACTTTCTCCATAATCCAGCGCATGTTAGCAATTTGGTCTCGAGTTCCTCTGCTGCTTCGGAATCCAGCTTGTACTTCTGGGCGTCTTTGGTCCAATACTGCTGAAGCCTTCCTTGTAGGATTTTGAGCATAACCTTGCTAGTGTGTGAAATGAGTGCAATTGTACGGTAGTTGGAGCATTCTTTGGCACTGCCCTTCTTTGGGATTGGGATGTAAACTGATCTTTTCCAGTCCTCTGGCCACTGTTGAGTTTTTGAAACTTGCTGGCATATTGAATGTAGCACCTTAACAGCGTCATCTTTCAAGATTTTAAATAGTTCCACCGCAATGCCATCACCTCCACTGGCCTTGTTGTTAGACAAGCTTTCTAAGGCCCACTTGACTTCACTCTCCAGGATGTCTGGCTCAAGGTCAGCAACCACACTCTCTGGGTTGTCCGGGATATCCAAGTCTTTCTGGTATAGTTCCTCTGTGTATTCTTGCCACCTCTTCTTGATGTCTTCTGCTTCTGCGAGGTCTCTTCCATTTTTGTCCTTTATCATGTTCATCTTTGCACAAAATGTTCCTTTAAATATCTCCAATTTTCCTGAACAGATCTCTGGTTTTTCCTTTTCTATTCTTTTCCTCTATTTCTTTGCATTGTTCATTTAAGAAGGCCCTCTTGTCTCTCCTTGCTATTCTTTGGAATTCTGCATTCAATTTTCTGTAACTTTCCCTATCTCCTTTGCATTTTGTTTCCTTCTCTTCTCTGCTATTTGTAAGGCCTTGTTGGACAGCCACCTTGCTTTCTTGCATTTCCTTTTCTTTGGGATGGTTTTTGTTGCTGCCTCCTGGACAATGTTACGAGCTTCTATCCAAAGTTCTTCAGGCACTCTGTCCACCAAATCAAGTTCCTTAAATCTGTTCTTCACTTCCACTGTGTATTCATAAGGGATATGGTTTAGATTATACCTCACTAGCTCAGTGGTTTTTCCTACTCTCTTCAGTTTAAGCTGATGATCAGAGCCACAATCAGCTCCAGGTCTTGTTTTTGCTGACTGTATAGAGCTTCTCTATGTTTGGCTGCAGAGAATATAATCAATCTGATTACGGTATTGCCCATCTGGTGATTTCCATGTGTAGAGTCGCCTCTTGTGTTGTTGGAAAAGAGTGTTTGTGATGACCAGCTTGTTCTCTTGACAAAGCTCTATTAGCCTTTGCCCTGCTTCGTTTTGAACTCCAAGGCCAAACTTCCCTGTTGTTCCTTTTATCTCTCGACTCCCTACTTTAGCATTCCAATCCCCTAGAATGAGAAGAACATCTTTCTTTGGTGTCAGTTCTAGAAGGTGTTGTAAGTCTTCATAGAACTGGTCAATTTCAGTCTCCTCGGCCTTGGTAGTTGGTGCATAAACTTAGATTATTGTGATGTTGAAAGGTCTGCCTTGGATTCGTATTGACATCATTCTATCATTTTTGAGATTATATCCCAGTACAGCTTTTCCCACTCTTTTGTTGACTATGAGGGCTACTCCATTCCTTCTACAGGCTTCTTGCCCACAATAGTAGATATAGTAATCATCTGAATTGAATTCGCCCATACCTGTCCATTTTAGTTCACTGACGCCCAGGATGTCAATGTTTATTCTTGCCTTCTCCTGTTTGACCACATCCAGCTTACTAAGGTTCATAGATCTTACATTCCACGTTCCTATGCAGTATTCTTCTTTGCAGCATCGGACTTTCCTTTCACTTTCGGACTTTCCTTGCTATTGTTACATGCCAGCAAATCATCTCCGACTTACATGACCCTATGAATAAATGATCTTCAAAATGTCCTGTCCTCAAAACCCTGCCCAACTCTTGTAAACTTCTTTCTGGAGTCAATCCAATCATGTTTGGTCATCCCTTTTCCTCCTACATTCAATTTTTCCTAGCATTACTGTTTTTACCAGCAAGTCAAGTCTTGCCTTCTCATGATATGCCCTAAATATGACAATCTCTCTTCCAGTGTTTTTGCCTCCAGAGATGATTCAAGTTTGATATGTGCTATGACCCATTTTTTAGTGTTTTTGGTGGTCTAGGGACTCCTCAAGGCTCCAACACCATATATGAAGTCATTCTTTTTTTCTCCCCTATCAGTCTTCTTCACTGCCTAGCTTCAACACCACATATGATGATCCAAGAATAAAAGATTATGGATGATCTTAGCCTTGGTCTCCAGTGACACATCCTTACATTTTATGATATTTTCTAACTCCGTTATTGCTGCCCTTCTGAGTCTCAGTCTTCTTCTGATTTCTTGGCTGCATCTCCATTTCAACTGACGATTGAATCAAAGTATAGAAAATATTTATTTCTATTTTCTTCATGGTCAGCATTGAAGTTGTGTGGCATTTCTATAGTCATGATGTCAGTCTTCTTAATGTTCAGCTGAAGTCCTGCTTTGACAATTTTGATTCTTTCACTTTCATCAAAAGTCATTTCAAGCCATTGATGTTTCTTACACCAGGTTTCACTTTTCCATCATCTGGATTTAGTGTTGCTTCCTGTATGATATGTTCTGTGTACAGACATGTAAGAGGATAACATGCACCTTTGTCTAACACCTTTTTCTTAAGGGAACCATTATGTCTCTTTATGTTCTGTCCTTATGGTAACTTCCTGTCCACAATACAGTTTTTGCATGAGGACAAACTAATGATGAGGCATACCCATTTCTTTCAGAACTATCCATAGTTTTTCATGATCCAAAGAATCAAAGGCTTTGCTGTAGTCTATAAAGACTGTTGTTCTTCTAAAACTCTTTGGTGTGCACCAGTAGCCAACAAATACTTGCAACTCTCAGAACCGCTATCCATTATTTTCTTGAAATCATGAGAAATGGGTGAGGTGGCAGAGGATTGGAGGAGGGCCAATGTTGTCCCTATCTTCAAAAAGGGCAAAAAGAGGGACCTGGAAACTACAGGCCAGTCAGCCTGATGTCAATCCCAGGCAAAATTCTGGAACAGATCCTAAAGCAGTGTGCACCTAGAAAACAAGGCAGTGATAACCAGAAGCCAACACGGATTTCTTAAGAACAAATCCGCCAAACTAATTTGATCTCATTTTTTAATCAGGTCACTTCCCTGATAGAGGGAATACTGCAGACATAGTATATCTTTTCTTCAGCACAGCTTTTGACAAAGTCTCCCATGATATCCTGATTAGCAGGCTAACTAGGTGTAGGCTGGATAGATCAAGTGTCAGATGGATACACAATTGGCTACAGAATCCTACTCAGAGGGTGATGGTTAATGGGTCCTTCTCTAACTGGGAGGAGGTAACTAGTGGGGGTAAACAAGGCTCACTCCTGGCTGCAGTGTTCTTCAATATTTTTATTAATGACTTGGATGAGGGAATGCTTGTCCAATTTGTAGATGATACCAAATTGGGCAGAATAGCTAATACCCGAGAAGACAGAAACAAAATTCAAAATGACCTTGATAGGATGGAGCCCTGTGCTGAAAGCAACAGAATGAAATTCAACAGGGATAAGTGCAAAGTACTGCACCTAGGAAAAAGAAGCCAATTGCACAGTAACAAGATGGAGGATATCTGGCTCAGAAAAACTATGAGCGAGAAGGACCTTGGAATTGTTGTAGATCACAAGCTAAATATGAGCCAACAGTGTGATGTGGCTACAAAAAAAGGCAAATGCTATTTTAGGCTGTATTAATAGAAGCAGAGTTTCCACATCTAGCAAGGTGCTAGTCCCCCTCTATTCAGCATCGGTTAGGCCTCACCTTGAGTATTGTGTCCAGTTCTGGACACCACACTTCAAGAAGGATGCTAACAAATTGGAACAAGTTCAGAAGAGGGCAACAAGCTTGACCAGGGGCTGGAAACCAAGCTTTATGAGGAAAGGCTGAAAGAATTGGCCATGGTTAGCCTTGAGAAAAGAAGACTGAGGAGTGATATGATTGTTGTTGTTTAGTTGTTAAGTCATGACCCCATGGACCAGAGGATGTCAGGCCCTCCTGTCTTCCACTGCCTCCCAGAGTCATGTCAAATCATGTTGGTAGCATTGATGACACTGTCCATCCTGTCGTCCCCTTCTCCTCTTGCCTTCACACTTTCCCAACATCAGGGTCTTTTACAGGGAGTCTTCTCATGAGATAGCTAAAATATTGGAACCTTAGCTTCAGGAGTCCTTCCAGTGAGCACGCAGGGTTGATTTCCTTCAGAATGGGCAGGTTTGTTTTCCTTGTGGTCCCCTCCAGCACCACAATTCAAAAGCATCAATTCTTCGGCTGTCAGCCTTCTTTATGGTCCAGCTCTCACTTCCATACATCGTTACTGGAAAAACCATAGCTTTGACTATGTGGACCTTTGTCGGCAAGGTGATGTCTCTGCTTTTTAAGATGCTGTCTAGGTTTGTCATCGCTTTCCTCCCAAGAAACAGGCATCTTTTAATTTTGTGGCTGCTGCCACCATCTGCAGTGATCATGGAGTGATATGATAGCACTTCTCAAATATTTGAAAGGCTGTCATACAGAAGAGGGGCAGGATCTGTTCTTGATCATCCCAGAGTGCAAGACACGTAACAATGGGCTCAAATTAAAGGAAGTCAGATTTCGGTTCAATATCAGGAAAAACTTTCTAACTGTTAGAGCAGTACGACAGTGGAACCAGTTATCTCAAGAGTTGGTGAGTGTTCCAACACTGGAGACATTCAAGAAAACCTTAGATAATCACCTAGCAGATATGCTTTGATTGTATTCCTAGCAGATATGTTTTGATTGTATTGAGCAGGGTGTTGGACTTGATGGCCTTGTAGACCCCTTCCAACTTCACTTTTCTATGATTCTATGACTCTATGAACCACGAAGGATGAATCTCCTCCCCATGGACTGCCAAACCATGAATTGATTGGTTGGTTTGTCAGGGGTTGTTTTTAGACAGTTGGAGGCTGCCTTAAAAAAAAATAAGCTGACCACCCCCCCCACAACCTGCCCCCTTCCAACTATCCCTGTCACCTCCCTACCTTGGCTACAGCCACTGCCACCACCATCCACAGCGGCCTGCACCACGGCAACTTCCACAGTCACCATCCACCACCACTCGCTGCGATGGCTTCTGCCACTATGGCCTGCCTTAAGAGAGTCTGGGCTGCCCTTTGCAAAGAGGGCAGCTGCAGCTTTCCTGCCCTAAAAGAAGCCTCAGCTGCCATCTTTGCAAAGGTTAGCCAGTGTCCCTTCTGACAGGCTGTGGCTGCAGAGGCCACCACAGTGGGCGGCGATAGATGGTGGCGGCAGGCAGCAATGGATGACAGTGGTTCCGGGTGGTGCTGGATGGTGGCAGCGGCTAAGGTAGGGAGGGGAAGGGAGTGGGAGATAGGCTGTGGGGGTGGGTGACTGTGGGGATGGCTGGCTGCCTATAGGCCTGCCTAACAACTGATCGGTGGGCCCATAGGCAAAATGGGAAGGCCACAGGAAGAGAGGGAAGGCTAGCCTTCTCTCTCTTCATATGGGGCACAAATAAAAATGGAGAAATATTCATTCCTTAATATTTGTTGGAGTCTCTGGAACTCACAAATACGAAGGGATTGATGTTTAATGAATCAGCAATTTTAAAGAAATTCCATGATTCATTTTTAATGGTTCTCCATGTCTAGTTACAATGTTCATGTTACATAAGACGATTTCGTCCACTAAATTTCAACATGTAATTGTGACAGAATATGACTTCTCCCCAGCCATAATGAAGTAAAGATTTTACACAGCTGTGTGAGATGAAATAGGTGCTAATTTGAGGTTTAAATCATTGTTAAAATCAGTGTTTGGGTAACCCGTGTGTTCTTTGACTGTAACTCCCAGAAATCCTGGCTAGTTGGCAATGAAGGCTTCTACGAATTGCAGTCCAAGAAACACCTAAGTTACTCAAACATGATACCCAGCATTCTGATGAGCAGGCAGGGAGGGGCAGGGCAGCTCATATGTGTCACTGACACACACACACACACACACAATTTTTAAAATATTATTCAATATTATGTGATTTTAAAATACTGTTCAAAAATACCAGATATTGTTAATCAAAATTATAAAAACATTGACTGGTATTATATAACAGATACAAGTTTTAACCAGAAAGCTAAGTACCTGTTAAATATCGCCGCAGTATGTATGCTGTTCCTAATATTGCCATTTTTGGTAGCTCTGATGGTGTTATTTCTGAAATCTGAAACTGCTTCTAATACTTTATGAAATTCCTTGATATTGTTCCAAACGTTCCGGTGATGATTAAAAAAATATAAGGCACAGGCAATCAAAATTATACAAATATTGACTGGTATTATATAACAGATACAAGTTTTAACCAAAAACCTAAGTATCAAATATTGGTGCAGTATGTATGCTGTTCCTAATATTGCCGGGTTTTGTAGCTCTGATGGTGGTGTGATTTTTGAGATCTGCAACTGCTTACAGTACTGTGTGAAATTTCTTGATATTGTTCCCAAAGCCCTGATGACTACGAGGACCACTGAAGCGTGTTTCACCCCCAAGCAAGCTGTTTCAATTGCCAGATCTCTGTATTTTGTTAGAATTTCTAGTTCTTTATTTTCGATTCTGGCATCCCTCAGAAAAGCAATGTCAATGATCCAGACATTTCTTCATTCTATTACTGCTATGTCTGGTGTGTCATGTTAAAGGTGTCTATCCGTTTGAATCCAGAAATCTCATAAGATCTTGACTTCCTCATTTTCTGACACCTTCTCTACCTGATGTTCCCATGGGTTGTTGGAGGCTGGCAAGTTTTAGTTTTTGCATAATGACCAGTGCACTAACTTTGCCACTCTCTCATGTCCAACTTTGTAATCTGTGCAGTCTTCGGACACTCACAGATGAAGTGTGACAAAGTTTCATCTGTTTCTTGGCAGAGTTGACATTTGCTGTTAGCACTAATCCCTTGGATCTTAGCTTTCATCACATTGGTTTGGAGTGCTTGTTGTTGTTGTTGTTGTTGTTATTTAGATGTAATGTCTTTGCCATCTGCAATCCCTTGCTGGAATGCCTACCCAGCTATATCTGTGTGTGTAGTAGGGAAAGAACAAGAGAACAACTTATTTTTCCCTCTGCGTTGCCAAGCAATTTAGGCATCCATTTAATTTCTTTCGGCTTTTAAAAAGCTAAGAAGATTTGGACTATATGGTAACCTCTATATTTTATGGGCCAGGTACCATATCCTGCATAGCCGTTTCTTCCTAAATGTATCCTAACTCTGACACCAAGTATAGGACCACAACACTGTACTGATGCATTCCTGAATAACATCTAAATCAAGGATAGCTTCTTGAACTTACCAAAGGGAAACATGGAGAGAGTGCTCTGAATCCTCCCATTCATCATACCCTTTCATTCATTTCCTGAAGTGCTGCTTTTTGCCTGCCAGGACAAAAGAGAATTTATCCCATCATGGACAAAAGAAGAAAACTCTGAGGAAGAAGAGCCATCAAGGAAAAAGGATGAGTAGGGGACTGTTCAAACATCCCCTACCATGACCTATTGGAGATTTTAATTCTACCTCCGCTCAGTTTTTGATTGGTCTTCTAATAGGTTCTCACACATATGTCTAAATCCAGAGCCAATACAGTGGTTTTAAAAAGTGCACATGTAGAGCCTGCAATAG